>NC_080844.1:7506590-7809621 GCF_030435755.1 Ochotona princeps | reverse complement strand
ATTCAGTCAGCAGCAGTGGGTGGGACATGGGGGAGATGTGTAGGGATCTATGGGAATATAGGGGTCCAGGAGAGAATGGAACAGGCATGATGCCCGTCGTTGTGTCAGGCTAGCTGCCACCATCTGGCCTGTTGGATATGCTGACCTCCAGTCTGTATAGACACAATCCAGGCCCCAGCTTGGTGAGCACCTGCCAGGGTCAGGATTCCCAAGCAGGTGAATGGTGGGAGGCCTGGCTGGGCTGGGCCCTGGTCAGCACACACAAGAGTGACTGCAAAGGCCTTTTATGTCTAGGGTCCAGCCTGTCCATTTGGGGCCTGTGACTGTATGCTTTTTAATATCACCCCTGAGTCCCACTGCCCCCAGACTGCCCCAGCAACAAGTGCAGAGAGAGAGAATGAGCAAACGAGCGAGCTGGTCAGCAGCCCTCTCCCGTGTAGTATGGCTGAGCTTCTTTGCCCCCTGGTGCCATTGTCATCCAGGGGCACTTGCTACCCCTGGACTCAGATTCTGGTATCCTGCAACAGGTGGACACATTCGGCTAGCACCTTGGCAGCCCCTGGTCACCTGCTCCTGCTCACAGGGCACCCTGTGGGACCCCAGCATGAGGGCTCCCTTGAGAGAGTCAGGACAGAGATATGAATTTGTTGGAATTAATAGTGCTCTTGCTTGGGCATTGGGAACGTCACTGCCTCTCCTTGGCATCCTGGATTCATGTGATTGGTATCTAGCCTGCCTGGGAGAGGGCCCGCAAGATCTCCCATCTTGTCTGCAGCCACAAGCTTCGCCCATACCTGCCTGTTCTCCTTAAGGATCCCAGAGTCTTCGCCTTCCCTGTCTTATTCCCTTGGTCATGCACAGGACAAAGCAGCAGGAGGAAGGGTCTGGAATGCCAGGCAGGGCCCGGAAGATAAAGTTTTGGCATCTGGCCACTCCTACCGGTAGGTTGTGTTTGCATGAAACCAAGAGACTCCTTTAGCGCAAGAACACCATGAAGTGTCGCTGTGTAGTAACTGGACTTATTTAGTTACTTCCTGGTCCTGCACTGCTGCACCTGCATGACAGTGTCACTTGGAAATAAACTCAAGTGTCTGAGTGGTGCCTTTTCTGATTGAGCGGCCAGGGTCACTCCAACCTTGCATGCCTGCGCGGCCATCCTGAGCTGAAGTGGTGGGGCAGGGCAAGCAGCCTCTGCATGGGTGTGCCCATCCCTGGCTGGGGCCTGCCCCTGCGGGCATGAGCACCTGCATAATGGCAGCTGTCTGTAGGCCTTTCCACCCCAGGCCAGGCAGGGAGACCCCATGGGTCCTCTCCACTCAGCGTCCCTGTAGCACTCTCCCAATGTCTTTGCAGTGCCGCCCAGCTCCAACCCACATCTGTGGCCTTGTGCACCCTAAATCTGCCTACTCTCAGGTCCGCAGGCAAGCACCACCTTCCCCCAAGGGAAGACCCAGTGCCATCGCCTGCCACACCCTTGCTCCCCCATAGCTTCATTCTTCCCTTCCTGAATTCCAGACAGCCGAGAATGCAGACAAAGCTGTGAGCCCTTAGCTCAGTCCGTCATCCAGAGAGGATGGACCCGGCCTGTGGTTCATTCTCCAAATGGCCACAACAGCTGACTCTCAGCCAGGCTAAAGCTAGGAGTATGGAACTCCATCCAGGTCTGTCACATGGATGCAGGGGCCCAAGCACTTGGACCATCCTCTGCTGCTTTCCCAAGCGCATTAGCAGGGAGCTGGATGGGGAGTGGAACAGTCCGAATTCACACTAGTACCCACATGGGATGCTGGCGCCATAGGCAGAGGCACTCTACCGTTAGACCCTCAGTACCTGATACACTTATGGGGTGGGTGGTCACCAGCCAGGAAGTTCCAGGTGAACACTGGCCGCACCGGCCTTGGCTCAGGCAGCCAGGGCATCCCAGCTGATGCAGCCTGGTTGTGGTGATCTATGAACAGACATGCAGCTTGTCTTTCCCTCCTAAACCTGGTCTGCGGTGGGTGGTGGGGTGACTGGGGCGGAGGAAGGAGGGCATGCCAGTTCACGAGCAGTCTGGGTGAGGAACCAGTGCCTGCTGCTGTGCCAACCAGAGAACTTGCTGATGAGAGCAGTTCCTCCCTCTGCCCCTGAATACACATGTGAGTACCCCTCATGCCACATCCCTGGGTACCTTCCTCCTCAGACTAGGTATGAGCCCTGGGTGGAGTGGGGATGGGGAGGGCTTCCCATCCTGCTCTCCCCACCCTAGAAACCCAGTACTGAGCACATAAGGAACTCGTGGGCATCCAAAGAGATCCACGAGGTCACCCTCAAGATGCTAGGAAGAGGACGGTAAAAGCACAGGACACGCCATCTTGATCCAAAATGGAAAGAGGGTGGTTGGATAAGCAGAGCTTGTGAGGGAGGGAGGGGGGAAGAAGGAGGAGTGAAGATACAGAAGAAATGATTTGGCATCAAACCAAGGCACAAGACTCAGGGTACACTTGGCTGTTCCTTTATAGCCTGACATGTTCCCTCAAAGAACTGGGCATGGTAACCTGGCCCAGGAAGCTGACAGGCTAGCCACAGTGCCTTCCAAGGGACGCTTCGGTCCCACGTCCAGATCCTGTGGGAATGAAGAGGTGACTCTTTGAGAAGAAGAGTGTCATGGAGAGGAGGAGCTGCAGGGAAGGCAGGTGACTATTGCCATCCTGAAACCCATCCCCTTACCCCAGAGCAGCTGCTCATGCCGGGGTCCTGTTGGGGGGGGGCCAGTCTAGGCCATGCCAGCCTGGCTGTGGTGCACCTGCTTCAGACGCTTCTTCAGAAACGCTGGATGAGAAGTGCTTCAGGCTCTGTGGCAGATGGGCCATGTAGACAACTTGGGGGCAGTCAGGAAGCAGCTGAGGGGAGGAGGGCTGGACGAGGAAACCCCATCCCCTCAAGTCACATCTGGACCACCAGCGACCTCAGGCTGCTCATGCTGTCTCCTCGGCTCGAAGGACTCCATGTAAGAGATCTCCGCCCAGGCAACCTCAGGTGTTCCTTTAAATGCTTCAGACAGACACTGCCCCATCATCAGGTGTCCCCTCTGGAGTTAGAGAGGCGTGGGGACCCCAGCAAGCTGCAGAGTCTGCCTGGGGCCATGTCCTGCGTGGGCACCAGTCTTGGACAGCCTGGATGGGGAGGACCCAAAGGCACAGGATCCTCCTTCCCCCTGGTGTCTGGAGCTTGGCATGAGCTCAGGAAGGTAAGAGGCATCTAGTTGCTTCTGGGTGTGGGAGCAGGGGAGGGAGAAACTTGGGTATTTTGGAAGAATGGGTGACAGATTTTCAAGATTCCCTTGTATCTTTAATTTATTAGCTCTCCATAAAAACATGCCCCATCCACCATCTACAGCATAGACAGTATAATTTATAAAAATAGAAAATCTTGGTTACTTTTTAGTAGGCACATCTCCTCCAGACGCAGATAATCAACCACCCCTACCAGCCACGATTCTTTGTGGAGAAGGATGTCAGCTCCCCCTCCTTTTGGCTTTAGAATGAAAATAGAGATTAGGAAAAGGGAACCACTATGGGCTACAGGGGCGTGCTGCATGTATACCAGCTCATGCAGCAGGGTCGGCAGGAAGGCACCCACGTGAAGCACAGTGGGGACCCCCCACCCCGTGTCCCCAGTCACTGGGCAGTGGCCTCAAGTGGCCATCACGCAGAGCAACTCCCACGGACAAGGAAGCAAGCAGGTCCTCTTCCCAGTGTGGTGAGCGGAGCACAGGAGCGCAGTGGGGACACGGCCCACATGGGACAGGATGGCAGGCAGTCCCCTGCCCAGGCATGCCTCTCACTGGGGCTGCCCTGTGCCCTGCGGCTGCATATCCCCCGCAAGGTCCGGGCCCTGAAATCAGGCCGCTGCAGTCCTGGGTTCGTCAGCGGCAGGCGCAGGTCTCCACGGCCATGTTGGGGTACACCTTCAGAACCACGTTCCGATTCTCATCCAGGAAAAGGACCCCCAGGGAGCTCATCTTGTCGGGGACACAGCAGGGTTCTGGCACGCCGGGCACGATGCCCACAGCCCTGACGATGCTCTGGATGGTGGCATGGTTGGACGGACGAACGACCTGCAAGGCAGAGGAAGATGGCAGGGTTATTTCAGCTGTCTGACCTCTCCCACTCACTCCCTATAGCCGGCCCTTGGATCCTGTTCTTGTTCCAGGACTGGGCGAAGTCACTAAACTCTACCCTCTCTTCTGGTTTTCCCAGAACGGCACGACTCTTACCCGGGCTTGGCCACTTGGGGGTGCTCGCGTACTGCACAAGGCAGGGCGCGCCTGGACGTGGGCAGGGAAGGAGGGACTGGGCCCTGTGGGTGACCGCCCTCCTGGATTACTGCGTCATCACCGAAGCGGGGAGGGACGTGAGCACCCAGGGCTGGAAGCTGACAGTTCACAGGGGTTTCTGCCTTGTAGCGTCTCCGTCATACCAACTCCAGGGGCATCAGCACGACCGTTATTTTATCGCTAAGGACACCAAGGCTTGAACTAAATAGGGGCAAATGTCTGGCTCAGCGGGGACCCTTGTCATTGTCCCTTATCATTGGCTCTGCTCTTGGCTCCAGCGTCCTGCTGTCGCAGGCTGTGGGAGGCAGGCAGCAGGTGTGGACTCAAGTTCCTGGGTTCCTGCCACCCACCTGTGAGATCTGGATTGAATGACTGGCTTCACAGCCTCTGGGGGTGGAGGGGGGTGAATTAGCAGCGGGGAGGTTTCTCTCTGCATCTTGCATGAGACAAGCAGAGAGGCAGGCAATGGAAAAAGCCCTTCCTCCCCATTGCTCAATTAAGGCAGGTACTTGGATCGCAGACCTAGCCTGCTGACAAGCAACTGGTGTTAGCCAAGGCTAGCTTTCTGCACCATACAGGGACTGGGGAAAGGCTGGAGATGTCTGTGTGGGTGACTATGGGGGACAGCAGGGCTACCCACACCTACACAGCTCTGGTTGGTGACCAGCCAGCTGATAAGGTGCACCCTGGGGTCAGCCAGCTGAGAGCCTGATGTCACAGCAGATCTGGCCTCTTTGTGAGCTGCCCTGCAACACACACGCAGGTGCATCGGCCTCCCTCCTGTGTCCTGGGGCTGGTTCTCTCCCCGCCGGCCGATTTATTTACGTTCACATTGGATTTATGCAGCACTTCCTTTTCAGGAGGGGCAGGCATTACCTGGCTTCAGAACAGCTAAGCAGGGAGGAAACGGGGACATGGAGGGCTGCCAGCCCGCTGTGGCCCGGACCACAGGGAGAGGAACAAATGGAGTGTGGAGAGAGGAAGAGGATCTGACAGCCATGCATAAAGCAACCCTATGCTGTGTGTGGCTTGCCGAATCTTAAGTAGTGGCCTTGTGGGTCCCAGCCTTGAGCTGGGTGGAGAGTCCCAACTCAGCCAGTCTGTGTGCTGCCTGGCCAGCTCGGCCTATCTGCCCTCTGCCTGCAGCAGACACGGGGCGTTATTTGCTCCCATTTCACAGGTGAGGCGACCGAGGCCGCGAGGTCCGGAATCAGAGCACTCCTTTCCCACAGGAATCCGCCACCACTGCAAGCCCTACCTTGGGCATGGGGAACTCGCAGGCGCCAGCACAGTAGTAGGCGTCGAAGGCTTTGGGAGAGATGATCCAACCGTTCCAACCGATGTCGGCGAAGTCCACCTTCAGGTACCTCCGCGAGCAAACGCGGGGTTCGTCCCACTGCCTCCTGCGGGCTTTCTGCATGGTTTTTTCATCGAAGTCCAGCACCTGCGAGGCTGCTGTGAGCAGCTCCTGGCCCTTCCTGCGGCGTTCTTTGCGTCCTGGTCGAGGCTTCAGCGCCCGAAACGGGCTGGGCCACAGCTCGTGCTTGTGGTAGTCTGGGCCAGAGTGCTCTGGGGAGCGCCTTTCGTCCAACCCCGGCAGCTCGTTGTCCTGCAGGGGCCCTAGGGCCTGTGCGGAGGAGGCAGCGGCCCGGCGCACGCGGGGGTCCGCCGAGCTGTTGGGGGCCGCCCGGGGCTCGGGCTCTCCAGCTGGGAAGGGATCATATCTCTGCAGCGTCACGGCCACACTATTGGGCTCCGAGATGGCCAGGTCATTGGCGTAGATGAGGATATAGGGCGCGTGCGCGCTGGGGGGCCTGGGGCTCCCAGGGCCCCTCTCCCAGGCGGCTGGGGCGGCATCGAGCTGGGCCGACAGCAACAGCTCGCCGTCCCTGCGCGCCGCCTTGATGATGGGCGAGATGTCCCTGGCCTGCCACAGGCCACGCGGTGGCAGAGCCAGGGCCAGGGCCCCGCGGAGCAGTCCTTGCGTGGCCGAGTTCTGCGGAAGGCTGCGGAAGAGCAGGTGCAGGCGCGCTGGCGGGCCGGGGGCCTGCGGGCGGCAGGACGTACCCTGGGCTCGGGCAGGCGGGCAGGGCACCCCGCGTGCCTGGGGCCACCGCCGCGGTGGCTCCAAATAGAAGTGGAAGGTGGCCGTGAGAATCATTTCCGAATCCTGCACCGAGGTCAGGTTGAACAGGTACACGGCCTTCTGGTCGACCACCTCTGCAGGGGGAGAACACAGCTCAGCTGCGGTGGGCGTCTTCCAGGGGCCCCATCCGGGGTGCCCAGGGCTGGGAGTCCAGGACACACTCCAGCCTGGTGCTGGGCACTTGCAGTGCTCACGCCCTTTCGGTGTCCTCAGTGAACACATTGGACATTGAGGCCCCAGAAGTCAGGGACTGGTAAAGTCCCACTATGAAGGAGAAGCAGTGAGGGCAAACGGGGGAGGGAAGAGGAGGAAGAGACGGAGGAAAAGGAGGTGGGTGAAGGGAAGGGAAGGAGAAAGAAGGAGGGAGGGTGGGTGGGTGCTGAGACACCTTAGTGTCTGCTCTACCCCCTGTAGTTGTCTGCCTGTTACTGGGCACATGTCCAGGACCCCTGCCTTAGGTGCCTGGGTGGTCTGGTCAGGCTAGGTGTCAATCCTGATTCTAGGCAGCCCCTCCTCTGTGACCCACACCTCTATTCCATTTCTAGGGGCTTGGTTTGTCAATGCAATGGTTGAATGCCATCATGGGTATGGCACATAAGATTCTTCCAGATACGGTGCAATAGAGCAGTTCCTTGCACTTGCCTCGGAGTGTCCACCCAGAGATGCTAGGGCAGAGTGGTCTGTCCTGCCTGGGACCCCCTCAACCACCACACCTGCAGGGTGTGGTTCAGGCAGGCTGCAGCCCCTGCTTCCCCCACTGCCGGCTGGGCAGCTCCCTTCCCAGAGGCTCTACAGTCCTAGCACTGCCCAGCATGGACATGAGCTCTCGGCCATGGCCACATCCTTTCTGAGATTCGAGGGGTTGGGGCTGAGCGGACAGGACTCCTCACTGGTGCCCCCTCTGATGTTGTAGACTGGCCGGAGATAGGAGTGATGGTGGGCAGCCCTCCCTCCCACTGCCCCCTGTTACCCCTACCCATGACCCCCTACTGGTAGAACCCAAAGAAGAGAGCTCCCAGCCTGGGAGGGGAGTGCGCGTGTGTGCGAAAGCGTGCATGTGTGTGTGTGTATGTGTGAGACGCTGGGCTTCCCAAGGCATGTGGGTTGGAGTTGTACCTCTGACCCCTGTATGCACCACATCAGCTGGGATTTTCTTTTTTCCACTCAAACCTTCAGTTCTAAGTTCTTTGTTTCTATGGGGAGAGAGGCAAGGGTCACTCAGAGGTTCTCCTCGACTCCTAATGGACCGTGGGCAGCGTAAAGGAGGGAAAGAGGAGCACCTCTGTGGGGTCACAGCTCCGGTGACACTCTTCCATGTTGCCTTATCCTCCGGACACGCCCGCTAGGGAGGCAATGGGTCCCTCAGTGGCAGACCAGGGCCCTGAGGCACACTTGCATACCTGGCCTGGGGGCATCATGAGCTTGCGTCCCTATTTCAACCAGACCTCATGGGTTGTGACCATCAGCGCAGTTTGGAAAGTATTGGCACTGGATGCCAGCACCCAGCTGGCACAGCAGAGGCATGTGTGTCCTCCATACAGCTCATGTGCCAGCCAGCTCCTGGGTTGATCTCTCAACAGGTTCGAGTGGGAAGGAGCCTCAAGAGTCATGAGAGAGGCAGCTTGGCTGTCTGCACAGAACCCTCATGCTTTCTTAAAATAAAAATCTGCAAAGCTCCCACTCCAAGTACAGGGCCACTGGGGACCAAGCAGCAGTGATCAATGGAGACACAGCCTAACAGGGAGCCCAGTGATACTGACAAGGTTCATCGACACTGTCCCTGTCACATCACACTTTCATATAGTCCAGGTGGTCCCCAGAGTGCTGGGTGCAGCCAACCACAGGCCACCTCTAGCTCAGGGCCCTCCACTGACACTGAACATAAATGTCATCTTTTCTCAATGGGCAGTGCCATCTGTGCTGCCTGCACTTCTCCTTCATCCCCAGCACAGTGCTGTCCCTCTGCCATGGCCACACTGGTCTTTATGTTTGTATACACCTGACACACACACAGCCTGAAGGTGAGTTTATACAATGTTTCGGGTGTGTCTGGGTTCTGACTGGGACACATCACCTGAGGTCAGGTGTGGCATTTTCCTATTGTGGGGCATCAGCGGGGCACTGAAGGAACTATGGGTTTTATAACATTTGAGATGTGGGATTTCCCAAGTAGGATGCATATAGCCTGTAATATTGTTGTCCAGTAATGGAGCTTTGAGTTCCAGGAATGTGCCTGCGCCCCCTGCTGGACATTCTGCAAACCCGAGTCCTCATTTCACAGTGAGTAGGCAAGGGACTTTGGTGACAGAGAGGCTCCAGGTCACACAGCAGGCCGGAGGTGGAAGCGGAGGTGGAAGCAGGCCCGGCTGAGCCTCAGACCGAGCTCTTTGACCCTATGCACTTTGGCTGTAAACTGAGCGTCCTTAAGAACAAATGGACAGACTGTGCAGTGCCCTGTGGTTTGCAAGTGCATGTCAATTTTGATATGCTTCTGGGCTGCAACTCTCCGGGAAAGGAGGCATGGAACTTCTTCAGACAGGCAGTTCTCCCTGTGGATCCCTGGAATTCCCACTAACTGGCCATCTGCTGGGCACTCAGCCTCCTTCTGAGGGCACTGCAGTGGCAGAAGGACCTCCTAGGCCAACTGCACCCCAGGCTCTCTCCTGGCTAAGCCTCCGCCAAGAGCACCTCTCTCAGACAACTCTGCCATTTATGAATTTATTTATTTTTAAAAAGATACATTTATTTGAAAGCCAGAGAAAGAATCTTTCATCTGCTGGTTCACTCTCCAGATGGCTGCAACAGCAAGGACTGGGCAGACTGAAACCAGGAACCAAGAGCTCCATCCAGGTCTCCCATGTGGGTGGCAGGAGCCCAAGCACTTGGACCATCCTTTACTGCTTTCCTTGGTGCAGTAACAGGAAGCTGGACAAGAAGTGGAGCAGCTGGGAATTGGACCGGTAGCACTCCAATATGGCATTCTGGCATCCCAAGGCACACCTTGGCCTGCTTTGGCCCATGTACTCCAACTCTGCTATTTATAAAGCTATTTATTTATATTTATGTATAAAGCTAAGCCACCTGCAGAGCTGTATCTGTTGAGAGCGCCTAACAATCTATGGGGCTGTCTAGGACAGCGCCTCGGACCAAGGCCCTGACGAGGGCAGCGGTAAACAAGTTCAGGAAGTGTCTTCCCCTTGGGGCGTGGCTGTGTGTCCTGCCTGCGAGACGTGCAGGGGTGACCTTTTGGCTGATTGGCTAGGTGTTCTATATAAGCAGGTTGGGTTCTGGAGAGAGGGAGAAGAAAGAGGGGAGAGAAAGAAGGAGCAGACGGCTTTCCTGTTTGCATGTGCCTGGTGTAATAAAGCGTTCCTACACATTCACTCAGTGTCGGGTTTTCTTCCGCGGGTTCGGAGATTCCCTGACAATACCTTCATCGATTTCCCCTGACACGGCCACCACGGTGACTGATAGGCAGAGGTGCCAGGGCAGCCAGTGGTGGACCAGCCAGGGCGGCCATGAAGAAAAGCATACATCCGACACGTCCCAAATATTGGCTTCTGTGCAGACTCTAGGGCTGGGCTGAACTCCTGCGTGCATCACTGACTTGCTGTGGGGCCTCAGGTGAGTTATGGGAATCTCTCTGTGCTTCAGTTCCTCGTCTGGAAGTGAGTATCTGGATGTACCTGCTCGAGTTGTGAGTGCTGCTCTGCAGATCAGGCTCACGGCACAATTCCTAGTGCCCAGTGCAGGTGGAGGACACAGTGGTCAGGCAGCTGCAGCAGCTAGCACTGCCTCCAGGACACACCACCGCTCCCCGGACTCCAGCCCAAAGGGGGCATCACTCTCCCTCCTCCTCCAGGGGACTGTCCTCCCTCTTCTCCTCCATCCCTGCTTGCTTCTATCCAGTCCCCAGTCCCTGTTGGTTTTGCTGTCTGTCTCCATACAGCAATCCCAAGCGCCAGAAGCTTCGTTGAGGAGTTGACCTCCATGACCACAGGAACCTCAGAACTCTGACACCTCCTTATGTCACCTCCATGCATCGTCCAGGGACCAGTGCTAAGCCACCACTTGTGAGCCCAGCATCCCAGAGTGCTGGTTTGAGTACTAGCTGCTCTGCCAATGCACCCAGCTCCGCTGCACCAGGGAAAGATGCAGAAGACGGCTCAAGACGGCCCCTGTACCCATGGGAGAGACCTGGATGGAGTCCCGGGCTCCTGGTTCAGGCCTGGCCCAGTGTTGAGCCAGTGCTGGCTGTTGTGGCCCTTTGGAGAATCAACCAGCCGATGCAAGACTCTCTCCATCTTTCAAATAAGAAAACTTTTAAAAAGCCAATCACCTATTAGACATGAAATATTAATATCCTTCCTATATAAAGAGTTTCTGTAAATCAGCAAGAAAAAAAGATAAGCATTGAAGACAAGTAGTAGTGCTTGTAGGAAAACAACAAAAGGCCCAAAGGCATGGGAAACAGTTCAGGAAGGCCAGTAATGGGAAAAGGCAATATCTAATGAGATCAGCCATAGGTCCTCCTTAACGCTTGGAGAGTCTGCTTGCACTCAGGTAAAATCTATGATCTAGATAGGTGGAGAATACACATTTTATTATATTATGGCTGCAGTGATGCCACCATGTTAGTATATGAGGATACTCAGGAATTTCTTGGCCAACAGGATTTCAGATTTTGATGAAAAGGGGCCGGGGTGTGCATCAAGCTGCTGCCTGTGTCATTGCTACTGGCTCAAGTCTGAGCTGTTCCACTTCCCATCCAGCTCCTTGTTAAAATGCCTGGAAAGGCAGAAGACAGACCAAGTGCTTGGGCCCCATCAGCCACGTGGGAGACCAGGATTCCATTCTTGGCTCCTGGCTTCAACCTGGTCCAGCTCTGGCTATTGTGGTCACTTGGGAAGTGAACCTGCAGATGGAAGATTTTTCACTTCTTTTCGCTCTCTCTCTTTCTCTCTCGCTGCCTTTCAAATCAATAAATCTTGAACGAGAAGACAGATTTTGGTACCAAATCTATGCATGCAATGAGTCATCCAAAAGTCCATGGAAAATGTGTATTATGAAAAACCTAGGGATTTCAAAGTGTTGTGCAACAAGGCTGACTTGTGTCACCAACTCACTTCCCTCTGGTTGCAGCTGAGTGTGTAGTTAGAGATGCCATTCTTCGCTGCAGTCTTCTCTGGTTTCAGATGTTCCCGGATACTCATGCGTTTCTTGCACACTTTTCGATTTCCCCTCCTTGCCGTCTGTCTAATGCATGCCCAGCTTTTGTTACCATACTGTCCCCTCCAAGGCCTGAATGCAACCTGCTCATCCATGTCTACCCCCCACCTCTCTCCCTTCATACTAGCTCCTCACTAAAGCCAGACTCCTGGCAGTTCCCCATGCACCATGGGCTGTCTCATGTTTACACCTGGCAACGCTGTACCTGCCCTTTGTTTCCCCGGGTTTCACCTACTCTGTGGCGATTTCCCTGGGTCCCCCAAGGTCCATGGCCCCATGACCCCACAAGCCCTTGTTCCTCTGCCTGCTTTTTTTCAGCTCTGTCACATCCCCTACGAGCTATCCCGGGTAAGGCCAGCACCTGGGCACAGCTGTGTCCTCCAGCTCATGACACCAGCCACCAGCAGCAAGGTACTTAGAGAAGAGCTAGGAGCTGAGATGAACCGGACTATGGCCGTTCACCAGAAGGGTATGTAGTGTTGCTCACATTAGTGATGATGAACTCAAGCTCAGGGTCACGCTGACAAGTGCCTAGGCTTCAGGCTGAACACAGGTCATTCTGTGGCAGCTGAGGAGTGAATGGTCCAACCCAGCCCCAGCAGATTGGACTCAAAGGCTCACTCTCCACTGATGTAGATTTAGCAGGGGACAGAAGGCTCAGCTTCTAGAGAAGGGAAGGAGGGAGGGAGGGCTGAGGGGACCGGGGTACGGTCAGAGCTAACACACTGTTGACATTTAGGTGTGCCAGGAATGGTTTTAAGCACTTGACGTGTCTCGGTTTATTTTACAAAAATCTCCATCAGGAAGGGAGCCATGGGAGCCTCATTTCACAAGTGAAAAAAAAAATCCCAAGTCATGGCCAAGTACAGCTCTCCACCTTGGTTGCAGAATTCGGCCCTGGAGCCTGCCGTCTGGCTCACGGGCTGCACTGGGGACCTGGCTTCATGGCAGGCAATAGATGCTGCAGCAAGCGTCCCTGTGATATATGTGTTTATCTTTGGAGGAGTGGTGTCACCCACTGAGGCAGCAGACAACCAGTCCAGACCAGAGCTGCAGCCCCACACCAGCGGTCCCATTTATGAGACCACGGGAGCTCTGCTCAGGCTCCTGCCTCCTTTCAGGCAGGTCACTGGACCAAGAAACAGGCACAGAGCAGACATGTTGGTTCAGGGGGTTGAGCCATCAAATGGAAGCATGAGTTCAAGTCCCAGGTTTTCCACTTCCAATCCAACTCCCTGCGAACATGCCTGGGAAGAGAGCAGGTAATGGTCGTAATGCTTGGGTCCCTGTCACTCATGTGGCAGACCTGGATGGGGCTACTGGATCATAGCTTTGCTCTGGCCTGGTCCTGATTGGTGTAGGTGTTTGGGACAGTGAACCAGCGGATGGGAGATCTCTCTTTTTGTCTCTGTCTCTTCTGCTTCTGTCATTCTGCCTCTCAACTATTGCGACAATAAAGAAATCTTAACAGAACAAAACCTGCAGGCACACTGCACATTGGGACAGAGTAAGAAAGCAACTCCTGATCCTACACTAAGCACAAAATCCACCTTATCCCCTGGAGTCCTCACCTCCTCCTAGCACACACAAGGACATGGAGGCTCAGAGACCTACAGTGTATAGCCCAGCACATAGCCAGTAGCTGGGGAAGCTGGGCTTTGTGCCCACATTCATCTCCACATTAAAGAGAGAGAGAGAGAGAGAGAGAGAGATTTGTCAGACAGTTCCAGATTGTTCTAGAATTCCGACTTCCCTAGCTCTCTGCTCCCCTCAACTTCTACCAGGGCCTGGGCATCACTGTGGTGGGGTTGAGAGAGTGTAAGAATGGCTTTGCCACAGCCCCTGTGCAGGAGGCTCAGTAACCACACCAGAGGTGTGCCTATGTGAGATCCTGTCTCCAGGACCTTGTGAGGGACAACACCCCAAACTCCACCCCAGTCCACAAAATGGAGACAGAATCACCTCCTGCCACAGCCAAGCTGCAGCCAGAGGCTGGACCCAGGGATGGGCTCAACCCGGTGGCTGCAGGAAGAGCCTTGCCAACTTTGCTTTTCTTCTGCAACCACAGGCTTTTGGAGACTGAGTTAATGGGCGGATGAGCAACGTTAAACCCCTGCCAGCCCTGTCCCCTGCCAGCTCTGTCCTCGCCCAGGGAACATCCTACAGCCCCACGGGACAGACGAGTGCATGGAGCACTTGCTGTTTAGTCAGGCCATGTTCAGCACAGATGCTTCGGTAGTGGTTCCACTCCACACTCTTGCTCTGGGAACAGACCCCAGGTGGAAACTGAGAGGGAGCAGGGAGAACGCTGCTTGCTAGATGCACTGGCCTGCAGCCAAGGGACATGGAGCCAACAAGTCTGCCCCATGGGGGCTCAGGGCTTGCAGCCCTTCTGTGGCAGGTGCTTCACGCCCACAGTCATGGCAGGTCCAGCTGCCCACAACGGATGCTGCCCTGATGCCCCCTCAGTTCTGTTAGCAGCGGATAAGAGGTCTGACCCAAGACTGTGTGACCCCCAAAGCTGGCCCTGCTCCTCTCCATGAAGACAGAGGTTTTCTCCTGATGAATGGCCTCCTCTTGCCCCAAGCAGGCTGCAGAGGACCCCCACCCACACTTTCTGGAACCACATTCTGCAGCCTTGTACGGTCACCATGACGACGAGGGGCTTCCTACCACCCATGCAACCCAGGCTGCGCCTTCAGCTCTGTCCACCCCAAGGGTCTGCAGGGACAGCCGGCCTCCGTCTCTCCACAAGTGGCCTGTGCCTAGCTCTTGTCCCACACCAGAAAGGAGTGGGTGCTACACCCGCAGCCCAAGCTGCTGGACCCCGCCTCAAACCCTCGAAGCCAGAATGACTTCACATTCACTCTCCTGTACTCAAGATGCTCTGTGCTTCCCTTGCTACAGTCATCACCACCAGGTGCTCCCCCCACCCCACCCCGCCGGAGGCTCCTGCCTGGTGCTTGGATCCAGAGCCCACTCTTCCGCTACGGCTGCCTGGTGACCACCTACAGGTGCCCTCCTCAGTCAGCAAGGGCCACCACAGGCGACCCCGCCTCCACTTGCCCCAAGGGATCAGGGTACTTTCCAGCCACAGAGCCCCGTGTGGTCTGGGTGGAATTCTGTGGCACACAGGTGAGCCTACCGCAAGCTCACAGCAGCCCGAATCATTAGTGAATGAATGAATTAACCAGCAGAAGAAAGAGCAGATAGCAGAAGCGCCAGGATGAGGAGGGCCACTAAGGGAAGAAAAGGGGGGGAGGAAACCAAGGCGTCCAAAGACTCTTTCTACTTACCCAGCCGCGCACGGAAGCTGCGGACCGTGTTGCTCCCCCCGGGTTGCACGCCCCGCCGGCTGTACTTCTCATACAGCCGGAGCATGTGGACAGCGACCATGTCTTGCGCGCCAGGGCCCAGTGCAGCCGCTGCGTCCCCTAGGGACGGCTGGGGGTCCTTGTCCCCTCGCATGCCGGTGGCCGCGGCGGGCGCTGCGGACCAGCCAGGGGCCATGTGGCTGCCGCCCGCGTCCCGTAGCAGTAGCAGAAGCAGCGGCAACAGCGACAGCAGTTGGGGCTCTGGCTGCCTCGCACCCCTCCGAGCAGGGCCACGAGCCATGGTGGGGCGGCAGCGGCGAAGGACTGGAGCCCAGGAAGAAGAGCGCGGGTGTTCCGGAGGCAGCCGCCCAACCCCGCGACGCGAAAGCACTTGGGGCAGCCCAGGCAGTCTGGGGTGGAGGGAGCGCCTAGCGGGGCGCTGGGCTTTGGGTCCCAAGATTCACGCAGGACGGACGGCAGGAAGCGCGGTGCCTCCACGCTGCTCGTGTCCCCGGCCGGGGATCACTGCAGTTTTCAGCCCGGCGGAGCCGAAGCTAGCCGAGCAGGAGCCGGCGCGCTGCCTGGGCGGACGCGCGGGGACAAAGTTTGCAGCCCACGGAGCGCCAGGCTCGGCGGGTCCGAGGGGGCGGGGCGGGGCGGGGCGAGGCGGTCGGTGGTGCCCTTGGGGGTGGGGACTGGGGTGTCCGGCTGCGCACCCCGAGATCACTCGGGGACCAGCCGTCGATCACCGTCTCTGGCCTGGACGCCCCGTTTGAGTGTGTGCACGTCTATGCGCGCACGCCCAAGGGTGAGAGGCGCGGGAGTGAGCATGGACCAGCGCGCTCCCCAGCCTGGAGCGCGAGCCCGGGGCCCGGCGGCCGGCTCCTGTGTGTCGGCACCGTAGCAGCCCGGCCCGGGGCAGCGTGGGGGCTGGGTAGCCTTTGGAGGGGGCCGCCTGCCGGGTTGCCACTGTGATGGCATGCGGTGGCTGCGTGGTTGCAAGTTGACAGCTCGCCCAGGAAGACTGGGAGGGCGCGCGCGGGCGTGTGTGTGTGTGTGTGTGTGTGTGTACACCCAGTTGCCTCTGAGCCAGTGTGTGTCCCTAGTCCTCCCCCTGGGCAGACAGGCTCTGTAAAGCAAGGCTCTGGCCCCCACACCCAGCCAGTCCGTTAGCCCAGCAGCCTGATCCTGTCTCTGAATTAGCTGGGTAAAGGCCCCTCTTGGGTCACCAGACACATCCAAGGTCCTTCTTACTGTGGGCATGAAGACACAGGGACTGCGTGAGGCACAACCAGCTTTGCGTTTTTGAAAGAAAGTATCCCCATCAGAGGCAGAGCAGAGAGACTAGGCTTTTTTTAGGAGATGAGTTGCAGGGACGTGAGGGTGAAGTGCGGGTTTGGCCACTGCTTGTGGCCCAGGCGCTCCGGGTTGGAGTTTCCCCTCTGGCAAGGATGCAGGGACCCTGGAATCGACCATTTCAGATAAGCCCATTTTTTATTTTTTACTTCTTTAACCTCTCAGAGCGAAAGTTGAAAAACCAGCAGCCATTATACATCTTTCTTTTTTTTTTTTTTTTTTTACTTTTTTTTTATTCCTATCATCCAAGGGTTGTTCTTTCCTAAAATTCCCTTTCTGCTCTTCTCAGAGTTAACGTTGCAGTAAGTGTCAGACCTGTTGCTAGTGGGTTAAGGGAATACTTCAAAAAGTTTGTGGAGTGAAAAGATCGTTTTTTTCCAGATGTCAAGCAATTTTGAAATCTATGTACAGTTTTTACCATGATTTTTCTATAGGAACTCTCTGAAGATCCTTTCTCGGTGTGGATTTTGATGTGCTGTTTGTTTGTTGCATCCAGATAAGTGAGTCTCTCTTCCACAGGCTCCCTGAACCTGCCTTGCAGGGGCATATCCGTGTGTTACATATTGCAAAACTGTCTTTTGAAATGTTTTGGGGAGCTGCATTCCAACGTCATTTGGTTCCTTTATAACTGTTTTAGACTTAACGCTACATGTAGAGAAACCTTTTTCTGAGAAGGTGCCCTCAGACTGAGGCAGGTCCTAAGTTTACCATTGAACCCACTCCCCAAAAACATGCACCATTTGCCAACCTGAGAATGCTCTGTCCCCTTTGCTCTCAAACTTCGGGGATCCAGTAGCCAAAAGAGCTACTACTTTCCTTGGTGGACTCACAGCGCAGAGTTGAAAAAGTGACGGGAACAAAGCGTGTGTCGGAGTGCACCGCAGTGTGAATTCCTTCAATGCTGTGGGCGTCAGGGGTGAGGCCATTCTGTTGGCTGTCTCAGTCTGGAAGGAGTGTTGTCTTCATTTCGAAAACCAAGCTGCTTCCACTTCCCCTCATGGGCCCTCTCGTTTGCTCTCTAAACCTGACGGGAGGCGATCTGGTCCTGGCCAGGGGCCTTACTGATGGCGGGGACCTGACGGGAGGCGATCTGGTCCTGGCCCGGGGCCTTACTGATGGCGGGGACTTTTCTTCTGTTGATCCCTTCCCTATCTCACCCCCAGGTCTTGCTTCTCCTTTGCCCACCCCCCTACTCTCTCAGAACGCTCCTGACCCACACTGTTCGAGCTAACCTCCTCCTCTCTCCATCTGCTGGGGCCATCCACAATCCCAGCCCGTGAAAAGGAGGGGCGGGTGGGGGCGAGGGGGAGTCCACAGGAGGCCGGCACAAGCTGAGCTATTCGGGATCCCCATCCGTGAAATCCTCCTGGGCCGTCCTTAACTCATTCCCCTAGCTCCATTCAAGGCAGCCCCCCAAGGGTCGTCTTCAGCCGGCACTAAAACCTGTAGGGTACCGATCCTCTGACATTGAGGGAGAAAGAATTAAGGCCTCAGCCAGGGACGGCTAATATTTCTTGCCTCGTTTTATTGCTGAACAGCGGGACTGTAAAGTCCCGGGCACTGGAACGCCATGGCTTCCTTTCATGTAGCCGAGATGATGGGATAAAAATGTGTTTGGTAAAGCAATTCAGATTAACACTGGGTCACATCCTCGCCGGCTCCCAGCATGCCCCTCCCCCCGCCTCGGCCCAGCATTGCCCAGGCAAGAGATAATGCCTATGAAGCAAGCCCCTTGCGGAACAGGGCTCCCAGCCTGCAAAGCAGCCAATTGTGGAGCTTGCCAGCAACATTGTTTTGTTGTTAAAAGCTGGGGCTGCAGCAACTCAGGAGAAGAGCTGAGATAGCGGAGTGGGGAGTAAGTGCCTGCTCCAAAGTAAAGTCAGATGCCTTCCTGTAGCATCTTCCAGAGCCCGGGAGAATTACAGCCCCGAGACTCCTGCCTGGCCCTCCAGGTAGGGGAGGAAGGCTGGGTGTGGAGGAGGATACACTGAGGTCTTGTACTTGCCAGCTGGGATAGGGCATGTTCTCTGCCCTGAAGTTGTTCAGGGAGCTGTCCTCTGTCTTCCAGTCCTCTCTGCTAGGCTCTCAGGAGTTTAATGGTTCCCTCTTTCCACCCTAGGATCTGGGAAGATGGTGAATTGTAAGCACGCAGTTGACAGAATTTGGAAAAAAGAGAATAGCACCTGGGATAGTTGTAAAGTGTCAGCTCACCTGGCTTCATTGAGAACTTCCTGAGTCCACATCCAACGAAACCTCCCCAAGAGAAATGGTTCATGTTGTCAGTCTGCGGTGGAGCCCAGCCGCTAAGCTCTGCATCTGGGACTATGGCCTCACATCAGCCCATTCTTGGAAGTGAGAGGATCTGTATGACCCTGCGTGTGTGGCCATGTGACCTTCAACCAACTCCTTGCATCCTCTGGGCCTTGACTTCTTCAACTCTATCAGGGGCCCAAGCATGAGAGTCAATGGGAAGTGTGGGTAAGGCTATAGGGGTGTGATGCTATAGGGGTGTGATGCTATAGGGGTGTGATGCTATAGGGGTGTGATGCTATAGGGATGTGATGCTGTCCACAATGTCTGTTACTACTTTTATCGCTCAAAGAACCTGGAGCACATTTAAAGTGGACCAGACTTGATCTGGGCAGAAGGTCTTGCCTGACTTGCTTCTTGTAGTTCTTAACGTGTAGGACCAGGATCTAAAAGGGCAAGGAATGGCAAGGGGTGTCCCCTCAGTGAAAAGCCATGGACTCCTCTGCTGTCATCAGTGGTGTGTGCATCTCTGGCTGAGGACGACAGGAGTGATTTACAGCTTTGCCTGTAGATGTTCAAAGCTCTTAGACCTGAGGACAAAAGACATGAGAAGGACTCCCTGTTTTCGTTAGGGGCCTGAGCTGTGGGGCGTTAGAGACAGAATCCCAGGGTCTCCCCAGGCTGCCAGGGCCGGGCTGTCATAAATCTGGGCAATAATGAGCACAAAGGACTTTATAATCAAGGACAGATTTGATTTTTGCTCTGGCCAAACCCCTCTGTGCAGTATGTGTTTTATAGGGAAAGAACTGCTCTCTGCCTGTAGTCTCTTTCTGGAAGTCCAGGGCTGGGGGCAGGGCGGGGGCCAGAAGCCGCAATCAAAGGGGACAGGCCCTCTGTGGACGGTGGCCAGCCAAAGCCTAACCTTCCTGGAGGGATGGGGTGGGAGTGGAAGGGACCCAGCTCTGATGCTGTGACTTCCTGTGGTGGTATGGGCCATTCATTTCTGTTTTGCTAAAATACCCGTGACGTGTGAATAAACCAGGATTACAGAACATTGTCTCGGCGGTAATCGGAGCCGGCGTGGGCTCTGGGTGGATGAAATATGGCGTTCTCTCTGAGCAAACATGGGAATTGGTATTACTCCTTGCCAAAGCTGAACACTGGGACTATTTAGGAGGGACGCATGAATGCGGCACTGTGGGGAGCGACGATTTGAAGGGGGTCGATTTGGGGGAGGGGGCGGCTGGTGAGTGTATGTATGTTTGAGTTGGCCCGAGTCAACCTGTTAGGAGGGGGTCTGTGGGACAGGCAGCCTAAAGGATGTTCTGGGGATGAGGACTCCTTCTAACCTCCCAGAGAACCTCCCTGCTGCCTGTGCATCCTCAACCTGCCATACAGGTCCTTAACCCTGTGGTCTTGTCCATTCCTCCTGTCACACATTTCATGCCCAGGAATTCAGAGCAGCCCGCACTGTACTGCATCCCTGAGCCCTCATCGTCACTGGCACCATCAGGTGATCACAGCTGGTGTTGTGACCTGATCCCCCCCTTCCCCGCCCCCAACTCCCATCTCCCGCCAGGACCCAGGCGGATGGCTCCTAGCTGAGTCCTGTCTAAGAACTGCTGCTGGCTGGCCGGCATAGCTGCCTCACCCAGCATCACCTCCTTCGCTGGGGACCAGGGCCATGCAGGTGTGGCAACAGGATGCCCAAGGGCTATGCTGGGGTCCCTATTGCAACTGCATCACATTTTTTTGGTGAGCCCTGTTCTCTCCACAGCCCGACAAGTGTGGTCTGACCAGAACTTCCACATAGACCTCTGTGCTTATCTTGCCATCCTAGAGTCTCTTTTTGGGGACACCTGGTCTATGGGATGACCAGCTAAGAGTGGCTCTGCAGTGGGACCTGAGGCCTGACTCATCGAGTGATAAGGATTCTAGAATGGTGTGGCTGGAGTCTGGGTCACTCTGGCATGCGACACTATAGGAGGGCTGGAGTCTCAGACACTAGAGGTATGGGTGGGGGAGAAGCGATGTTGTAAAGATAGTGAGATCACCTCCTGCTGAGTGTGTGGAGGCTTTGGAGAAAGATAAAAGATCGAGGGGATTAATCATTAACTTAATGCAAAGCACACAGATCCAAGGGTCTGTTGGGGAGCAGAGAAAAGGGCCCTTGTTGCTTGTGGCTGATCCAACTGAACATCAGGCCCAGGATTTAAATATGAAGGGAGCAGAGATGGTTGCATTCCCAGCCCCAGAAAGTTCATTTTTTCCAAGTCAGGGCTCTGGATGGGAAAGCCTGGGGCTCCAAGACTTGCAGGAGGAAGACATTGGTGGACATGCTAGAGAAGCTTAAAGCCCTGGACTTGCTTGGATGTTCTGGACTCCTCTTCTGCTTAAAGAGGATGCTGACTGGGCATGCCTTTGGTTTGATGATTAAGACTCCAGGGTTAAGGCACCTGAGTCCCACATTGGAGCAGTTGGGTTCAAGTCTCAGCTGTTTCCAATTCCAGTTTCCTGCACACACACACACACACACACACACACACACGGCAGGAGGTGGTGTAGCTGAGTAGCCAAGTAACCGAGTCTCTTCCACTCATGTGGGAGACTTGGACTGAGCTCCTAGCTCCTGGGCTCGGTTTGGTCCAGTTTGGGCAATCTAGGGGAATGAACTAATGAGTGCTGTTGCCTTTGGTCTCTGTCTCCCAGATAGAAGCCAGGATGATACAGATATAGCACGTGCCTTCTGGACACTTAGTCATGCTCTGGATACCAGATGCAAGCTAGGGCAGTATCACCACCTACTCCAATCTGGGGAGAGCTGAGTTCAGTTAGGCAAGGAGATCCATAGACCTGAGACCACTAAAGGCAGTACCTGGAGGATACATGGATGATTCAGCCTGTGGCAGGGTCCCTGAAGTTAGCTGGGGAGAGTTTGTGAATGCAAGAGTACTCTCTCATGATCCAAGGTTTACTGGCATGGCAAGGGCCCAAGTGGCCGGGGCAAATATGCTTATCATAACACCTAGATGCTTGGCATAAGCAAGGGCCTGCACAAAATGAGCTATTGGTGCCAAAAATACCCCAATATCTGAGGAGGACAAGAAGGAAAGACCCATGGAAGTGACTGCACCAAGTCAGAAAAGCACCATGTGTCTGTTCCTGGGAAGGGCTCAGAATTTTCCCCAACCACCCAGGTGATAAAGAATCTGCGTGGAGTGGGGCAGGAGGTAGAACAAGTGGTATGCCCAGAGTCCAGGGATGGCTGCTGTGGGCAGCCTGGGGCTCAGGGCAGGAGATAGGGATAACTAGTTCTTTAAATAAGAGAGTGTTTAAGTAGGGCAGATACATTGGTTGCTTAACAGAACATGGAGGTTCCCTATTCCGGGGCAGGGGGAGAAGTGTCTTGATAGACAATTAGAGAGAGTTTGTCCATTCTGTGCTGTCAACAAAACAAAACAAAACAACAAAACAAACCAAACCAAAACAAAACAAAAAACAAGCACAATCGCTGTCTTGCCCAACATCTGAACCGGAGCCAGTTTTTAGCAAAGGAGTATATTGAAGAGGCAGGAGAAGAGGCTTGGACTTTGCAACACTCTAGGAAGGTCTTTACCACACTCTAGGAAATTGAGATGGTCTTAATCCCCCCTCCTTCCCACAAAGGGACCTATGGCCCTTTGCTCAGGTAGAAGGCTTCCACTGCACAGGAAGAAGGCAGCACCCACCCCTTCCAAGGACAGATAGACGGTTCCCAAGTTGACCTCTATGTTGAGGACCCCTTTGTTTCACTGGAAGTTGAATAAACAGATGCTAGCTCAGGCTTAGCTCACTACGTCCCTGGATACATGGCTAAAACATGTCCCCAAATTCCAAGTGGCAGGCTAGAAGGGACATCGCTGGTAGCTGTCACGCCTTCAGAGGCAGAGCTAGCATAGTGGGAAAGGGGAAGTTGAAGCTTGCAGTACGCGTGAAAGCCTCTAGAACTATTCCCCAAACCCTATCCCAGTCATATACATCAATACCACGTCCCAAGGGTAAGGGTAGTAGAGCTTAGCACCATCTGAAAACCGTATAGAGTACATAGTTGCCACTGTGACCATCCTTGTGCTGTCCCTGTTGAATTTACTGATCTGGTTCCTGGAGAAAGCACACATGTGCTGGAGAGGGACACAGATGCTGCAAACGCAACCAAGTACAGTCAGTATCCCTGATTATACCAGCTGTGCTAGATGTGGTGTCATGGCTACAACAGATTGACATGGCCTTGGCCACTTGGTCTGCAGCCTTTGACTTGGCAAGCAAAATTTGGAGGTTAGTGCAGGAACCTGTATGCATTCACTGTGGTGTGTGTTTGTCTCCCTAAGGCCAGGTTCACACTGCTGCCTCTGTTGTGGTCCAGCAGGTGGCCATGGACTATCTTGGGTACTTCCCTGAGCATCCCAGTAGTCTGCAGTAATGAGACAGCCAGCCAATCAGACCACATCAACAAGAAGTGTCAAGAGCTCCAGGGTCCTCGGTAAGACACCTGTTCTGCAGAGTGTAGAGGAGAAATTCTGCATGTTGGAGGGTCTCAGGTGATTGTGGCCTGGGCATGCTTGGGTCTCCCCTCCCCAAAGAAGAATCGTAACTATATCTTACACTTCTCTGCTCTAAGAAGAAACCTTTTTTTTTTTTTGCCTCTGAAGACTGGAAATTCCACCCTTGCAGACAGCACCCTGGCCAGAGGGACACAGATGGCTCCAGATTTGAGTGAGTCCCAGGGCAGGAAGGCTGAAGAGGGCCTGTTGCTGGGGCCAGAGGCGTTGTGCTGCCCTGTGTTATCTGTGGAGGAAAGACAGAAATTTCTGGTCCAATAGGAGCAAGACTTGGGAGCCAAAAGCAACCCAAATGCAGCAGAGGATTTCATAGCCTTTGAAAAATAGCTGCTCATTTCCCATGGGGCATCATTAACCTCTAACCATGGGGTGCTGCCATGGTTAGCATGGCATGCTACCCATGCTGGACTGTGTCCTCAGACCTACCGTATCCTAAACTGAGGCAGGCCCAGCAGTAATGTGTCCCAGGTGGCAGTGGTCTACCTGGGATCTGCCATGAGCACTGCTGGGGCTTGTCTGAGGCTGCTCAGGCAGTGGACTCAAACTTACAGGACTTCCACCACTGTGCGCCTGGGCCTTTTGTTCAGCTTGCACCTGCAGCCGCTTGGGCATCCCTGATGATCAGCTAATCAAGAAGGAAAATGCATCAGCTTAGCTTGTGGGTGGAGATTTTGTGACGGCAACCCAAAAATGAACTTCTGTTGTGCTCCATGGCATCCTAAAGACAGCGATGGGAGGCCATGTTTCTGGTGGGCAGTTTGGGAGGTCAAAGGGTCACCCACTTGGTGCAGAAAGGAAAGTGGGAGGGGACTGGTACAGAAGCATAACAAGCTAATCCTCCCACAGAAGTGCCAACGTCCCATATGGGCTCTGGTTTATGTCCCACCTGCTCTACGGCTGAACCAGTTCCTTGCTTACGGCCTGGGAAAGCAGCAGAAATGCTCAAGTCCTTGGGGTCCTGCACCCACACGAGAGATCAGGAAGAAGCTCTAGGCTCCTGGCTTCGGATTGTCTCAGCTCTGGCTGTTGAGGCCATTTGGGGAATGAAGCAGTGGATGGAAGATTCTCTGTCTCAATCTTCCTTTTAAATAAAAATAAATAATTTTTTTTAAAAAAGAATTGTGCCCTGAGCTTCAACTGCAGCTGGGTTTGTGAGCCACAGTAGATGACAGGGTTAGTTGACTGGAGACTGGGCTAACAGGGATAATAAGGCCTGGGGCGGAGCCCGGAGGAGGAACTTGCAGGAGAGGTCAAGAGGTGAGAGTTATCATGTTACATGTCTGCCTCATCCACCAGTGAGCACTGACCATAGAAGAGACACTAAGCAACCATGGACAGAGAAAAGCCTGGCTGCTGGATGCTGTAATTTGTGTGTGGTTTGTCCTTCCATGGCCCATGGGCTGGAAACTAAGACTTGAATGTTGCCGTATTCAAGGTGGTGGTGGTTGGTGGTGTCAAGGGGACACCCACGAGTAGATTTATGACTTCCTCCAGAGGCTGGGTGAGTTCTCCCAGGCCCAGATGGGTCTCGTGGGAATGAACAAGGATTGGCAAGACAGGATCAGTTACCTCAGAAATAGGCTGTTGCAAAGTGGGGGTAACCTTCTGTTACTCCTGTCACGTTCAAGTGTCCACTGTCATTTCCGTTTTCCAGCCAAGAGATGATGCGGCAAGAGGCCCTCACAAGGGGCCAGGCAGTTGTTCCTGGCCTTCCAGAAACATGAGCTTAAGTTAACATCTTTCCAGTGTAGATTGCCCAGTCTCAGGGAATTTTGCAATAGGAACACAGATGGACTCAGGCAATTGGTAAACACAGCTTCTGTCAGCAGACCTGGTGAGTGTATTCTTGGAGTTTGGCAGCCTGGAGGAGCCAACACCTCTATGGCCAGCCCTCCAGAAAGGAGCCCAGCTCTGAGCCTCTGGGTTGGAGGCCAATGACTTGGTGGAAGGATGATTAATTGGAGACTTCCTTGTTAGACCAGGCTTATGGTGTATCTAGAAATGCATACAGTTACCAAGCAAAGTGGCCCATGCTGGGGGGAAGGTGGATTGTAGGGGGACTGCCCTTAGCATGCAGCAGGCCTTCCTCCCCCCAGCTGCCTGGATTGTCAATTGCAGCTGGCGCAATTGGGGCTCAGACTCCCCAGGAATTGCCTCCATCTGCCTGAAGGAGGCGTTCTGCCTCCAGTCACACCTCCATTTCCCAACCGAAGACCCCACTGTGTCCCATCCACCTCCCTAGCCCTCAAAGGGCTGGGTGGGTTCCCCATGAAGTTCCCAAGAGCCCACTCCTGCCAGGCTCAGTCCTTCCCTCCGAGCCCCTTTCTTGGACTGCTCAGGGGACACACAGTAGGGAGTCCCTCTGTCCGCATGAATGACCACTCACTTTTACATTCTCCTCCAGTCTTTCTAGGAGAAATATTGTTTTTCTCCTGTTATCTCTTTGCCATCCCTCTCATAAATCCAAATTACCCTTTGATTAGGAAAAAAAAAAAGAGCAGCCTGGGGCTGGTAGTGTGGCACAGTGGGTTAAGCCACTATTTACAACTGGCATTCCCCCATCACAGTGATGGTTTGAGTCTCGGATACTCCACTTCCTATTCTGTTCCCTGCTAATGCGGCTGAGAAAACAGCAGAAGCTGGTCCAAGTGCCTGTACTCCTGCCACCCACATGGGAGACCTGAATGGAATCCTGGCTCCTGGCCCAGGCCTGGCCAGTTGGAGAGTGAATCCATACATGGAATTTCTCTCTTTCCTTTTCTCATTTATCTCTCTCTTTCTTTCCTTCTTTTTTCTCTTTCTTTCCTTCCTTCTTTCTTTCTTCCTCTTTCTTTTCTTTCTTACACACACAAAATTGCCTTTTAAATAAATGAAATAAACCTCTCTCTCATCTTTCCAATAAATAAAATAAACCTTAAAGAAAAAACAGTCTGTAAATTTAGAAGAAATCCAAGAGCCTGTGTTTCTTTTATTTATTTTTATGGTTCACTTCTATTTATAAACAAAGAACACCGCTTTTCCATTTCACACTTGAGAAGTACAGTTTCTACTAAAAATAAATGTAACTAAAGCAGACTTGGTTTAAAGGAAAAGATACTAAGTAACTGTGAGTTCCAGCGGGGGTGATGGAGGTCATTATCTGTATGTTGGCTCCAGCAACTCTTTTGCCCAGGGTCCTGCATTTAGCTGAGGTATTTACTCCTTCCTACAAAGTGTGTCTGTGTGGATGGTCAATGCTGTCTGATTCTGCAGCTGGCTAGGGAGTGGCTTGCATGCTGTGTCTCTTACTGCCTGTGCTGCCTTCTGGTTGGATGCACCTGTTATTCCTCTGACCAGTCCCTGGGGCAGGTGGAGTGGGCAAGCTTCTGCAAGAGCCTCAGAATTCCGCCCGTGGAATTCCACTCTGCTTGCGGGGGGACACAAGCAGCACATGACCATTCAGGTTTTGTGGTCTAAGTGAGGGGATTTTGCATAGGTAATGGAGACCCTGAATTCGTTGCTGAGTTACTGAGACGAGAGTTCATCCTGAAGACGCCTAACTTCATCTGGTGACCTCGTAGGCCCCAGGGGCAAAGATGTCTGGGTCCTGGATTAGAGCAGCAGGTTTGCTTCTGGGCTTCCTGGGTGCGGAGGGGGCATTGGTGATGGCTCAAGTAACTGGATGCCTGCCAATTACTGGATGATTCTCCAGACTTCGGGCCCCGGCGGTCCCGGGATGCCATGATTGGAGGATCTGGCTACACCTTCCCTGTGGTGCATGAGAATGGACAAGGTCAGCATCTGCTGCAGCCTTGCAACTGACCCCTTACCTAGCACGGTGCAGGCGAGGGCGGGCCCAGTACTGCCCTGCTTTGTTCAGGATGAGTGTCTCTGAGCACAGCCCTACCAGTCGTGCTCACTACCCGTCCTGCACCTCTGAGAGACATTGCAGCCACTTGATTCTGTTGTGCCCAGAGAGTGGCTGGTCAGTGTCCCCGGCCTGCTTCTCCTGCTTGTGAATGCAAGACCTGCAACTCCTTGGGCCCACCTCCACTCTTCTATTTGCTCCAAGTCAGTCCTTCATCTTGAACCCCTGTGCTCTGTGTGCTCTGATCTTACCACTCCATCCCCTCACCCTGCCCTCCACTACTCCACCGCCTCTGGCCATCATTGCTGGATTTTCCATAGGCTTCCTGGTGGCCCTGACCCTAGCTTGGCTTCCCACCCTTGCCCCAGGCCAGTGGGCTTGCCACAGCTGGCCCCTCCTCTCCTGGCTGCACCCCTCAGCAGGTTGCTCTGGTCCTTGCCAGCTCCTGGCTTGTCCAGTCCCTCTTTCCACTTCCGCACCCCTGAGAAAACCCAGGCTATTACATGGGCATGGGCTGCTCTGTCTGCCCAGCAGGGTTCTGCCCTCTCTCATTTTTATTTTTAGCATTATTGACTTGATGAAAGGCAGAATTAGAGACAGGGCTAGCATGGTGGCATAGCAGGCTAATCCTCTGCTCTGGCATCCCATATGAGAGCTGGTTTGTGTACTGGCTGCCTCATTTCCCATCCAACTCCCTGCTTCTGGCCTGAGAAGACAGAGGAGGATGGCCCAAAGCCTTGGGATCCTGCACCCACTTGGGAGGCCCCTAGCTCCTGGCTTTGGATCAGCTCGGCCCCAACTGTTGTGGTTATTTAGGATTCTGGAGCTGCAAGTAGAGGATTAGATTGCTACACCATCACACCAGCTCCAATAAAGCTTAAAAAAAAAAAGGTAGATGTTAACCGAATTCCTTGTTTCTGTTCCACACTCATTGTTACAATCCCTCCTCCATGTGTAACTTCTGCTTTCACAGAGTTGATCACTCTGAAGTCACACATTTGGGTTGTTTCTTTTGTCGCTAAATGTTAGCCGTCAGTATTTATTCATGTTTGCAAGTAAGTTTCTCTGAAAGCTTTTAAGTGGCTGGCTTTACTGTAGTTCCATTAGACCATCTTCCCTGGTGGATTTTTCCAATCTTTTCCCCATTATAAATGACATACATTGCCCCACATTCAGAATTATTTTGGCTTTGACAAATAGTTTCCATTGCTGCTGCCCTCTAGGGTCTGTGTGAGCAGGAAGCAAGCGTTACAAATTCAACTGCTCTGATGTGAGGTGTCAGTGTCCCACCCAGTGTCTACATGGCTGAACCCCGACTCTTCATCTTACATGAAGATGCGTGGATTTTCTTCATGTAAACACATGAACAGAGATGCTTCACAGCCTTGTTGTATTGTGGGCCCAGCAGCTCCTCCACGGGGTGGTGCAGGAGGCCATGGCTTTGGGCTGGCTTCCAGCTGTCTTTGTACCCCACGAGGGCCATCCTGGGCTGCCGCTGTTCCAGCTGGCGGGGGCTGCAGTTTCACTTGCTACTGGCAGGAAGCTGGAGCAGCTGTGGGACACTTTCAGCGACAGCACAGGGGTGGGACACACTCCTCTAAGGCCAAGGGCATCCTAGGCTTGACCCTCGACTCCCGTTCTGGCCTGTCCTCCCCCTAGCACAGCTCACAGGACCCCAGTTGTCCTCAGTGGTATTTGGAGAGTCTTCTCTCTGTAACATCTAGTTGAGAATGCTTCCAAGAGGACATGGGGGCAGGTGGTTAGAGCAGAGGTGTCCACTGTCACAGCTTTCAGGAGGGCAGAAGGACAGGTGGGGGCACGGGATGTGGTATACTTCTCACTGGGTGGCCCTAGCTAGAGCTGGAGAGGCCTAGGAGGACTTCCTTGAAGAGGTGACTAAACCGGGAAAGAAGTCATGTAGGAAATGAGGGAGGAAAGGTTTTTGAGGCCAAGGACTTGGAGATTACAAAGGCAGAGGAGAGGACCAGGCATGTTCTTCTCAGGACCTGAAAGTCGCTAAGTTTGAGTGTGGGGGGGGTGCGGTAAGGGGGCTCCTGCCCATTGTAACTCTTCAAGCAGCCACAGTCACCAGCCTGGGGCCTCAGGAGAGTGGGGGGATGCCGTGGTGACCGCCAGCTACTGTAACAGGTATATGTGCAGGTGGACGCCCAGGGCTGGGGTCCCCACTGGGGGCAAGACAGTGAGCCAGGCAGCACGGGAAGCAAGCATGGAGGCAAGCTCTTGCCCCCAACTCCCCAGAGCCCACAAGCCCACAGCTGGAGACACTGTGCTCTGTTGGCCTGAGGAGTGGAGCTCTGGAACCCCTGGGGAGCGAGCCAGGGGCCTGGCCATGAGCACTAGACACTAAGCGGTAGAGGACCAGCCTGACTTTGTCTATGTGACCTTGGATGACCTTCAACTCCTTGGGGAACAGAGCCTGCAGGCAAGTGATGTGCACCAAAGCTTAGGTGTCACCCCTTCCATCACTCTGGGAGGTGCTGGCTCTTGCATCCAGCATAGGAAGACATGGGAGGGTGTCCTTCCCAGGGTCCCCCCTCCCCCATAGCCTTGTTGAGGCTCCTCTTCTGGTCAGTGAGTCAGGCATCCTGGAGCCTGTGTTGTCACCCAGCTGCCACTGTGTCCCAGACCCTCGCCGTCCTGGAGCCTGCAGAAGCACCAGGCAGGCGGGCAGACTGCTTTTATATGCCTCGTTAGCATTTTACAGTGCAGCTGGTCGATCTGCCTCTGATGAGGTGTGCCTGCAGTGGCTGCAGCCTTGGGGCCCTGGCTGGGCCTGTCTGAGAGGGTAGCAGGCCCCAGGGACAAGTTCCGAGGCCTGGTTCAGGAGTAGGGGCCCCAGGCTTGGGGGAGAGCCCCACTGTCAAAAACTAGATGAAGAGTGGTGGTATAGGCTGCAAGACAGAATAAGAGTCTGGGGTCAGGCCTAGGATGCCCTTGGCCTTGGTGAAGAGTGTACCTCTCACTGGGGATTGGCAGTGAGGTTACCTGGAGGCTGTGTCTCTCTCAGGCTCACAGGTTGCTGCGGGAAGGTGGGACCAGCCAGTGGGATCCACCCTGCTCAGATAGGCACAGAGAAGGGCATGCCCAGGAACGACCCCTTGCACACCTGACGATTGCTGTCCTCCAAAGCAATCAAGCACGTGGGCAAGCTCAGTTGTGGATTTCATTGCAGAGGGGTGGCTGTGGATTCTGCCCTGTGGAAGCTTGAGACATCCCTGGGCAGATTGCAGGCTTCGAGTGCCAGAACTGGGGAGTACAGGTGCTGGGCCTGCAGGCGGCTGAGCATGGAGGCTGGCTGTGTTCTCTGAGGTGAGGGGGTGGGGAATTGGTTATCGGATGTCACCCCGGTGCTGAGGGTCTAGAGACAGCTCAAAGTCTGGGAGTGGCATGAGCAAGAGCACATGCAGAGGAAAGCCAAGACGAGGGCAAGGGAGGCACCGAGGGCCTGACCGGCTGCAGGAGCATGAGACTGGAGAGAAAGGCGGGGCCTGGGGACCAGGAAGCAGGCACACTGAGGACGTGCAAGGCATTGCTGGGAGTGCGTCTCTGGGCTAGAGTCTGTTTGGAGGCCACAGGGTCTGGAGGCAAAGGGGACAGGGGTGGCAGTCATTCCCCAAGTGCACATTGTCTCTGGGATTCTTGTGTTTCCATGGCTGCCATAGGATGGTGGGGCAGGGAACCTCCAGAGAGGAGGAAGCTGGTATGTGTCTTTGGACCTTTGCTCAGTACTTTCAGCGAGTGGCTGAGTCTTCCTGCTGCTAAGGGAGAGAGTGAGGACATGAAGACTGAGTTCTCTTGGGCACACGTAAGAGGCAGCGGGCTCCTAGCTGCCCACTTGGTCTCTGAGCCCTTTGAGGTTGAGCCTGTGGCTCACAGAGATCAGGGTGCCCCAGAGGAGGGGACTGTAGCCTTTGGGGACAAGCCACTATTCCCAGAGTTGGCTGTTGCACCTTTGTACACACGCACATGCACACACACACGTGTAAGACTCCTAATGTGAAGTGTGGGTACTCCCTCTGGAAGGCTGATTTGGGTCAGAGTACAACTGTGCAACCCAGGTGCCATGGAGCTTGGGACTCTTCAGTAGCACCCCAGTCCTGTCCCCTTCCATACTCTGATGGAAGAAAGGCTCAGGAAGAGCAATGCTCTTGGTTTTCCGTACTGGATCATCACCCAAATCCAAAGCAGAGACCCAGTTGCTTTTGGAAAGAGGAGAAACCTGTGCCTGTTGGGTCTGCTCTGTGGCATTTCTCCCCCAGTGTAGATTTCTGGAATGCTTTGTCCTCGGAAGTCCCACTTAAAGAGATGTGAGTGTAGGGAGTGCCAAGGCTTCTTGGAGAGCATCTGTCGGCAGTATGAACCTCATTCAATGCTGTTCAAGGTCATTTCCATCACAGTGATATTTTAAAATGCTAATTATATACCATCACCTCCAACAGCTCTCTCTCTATATGAAGTCAGAGTTACAGAGTGGGAAGGAAAGAGAGATAGAAATTCTATCCACTGGTTCACTCCTCAGATGGCTGCAATAGCCAAAAGCTGGGTCAGGCTGAGGCCAGGGGCCAGGAGCTCCTTCTAAGTCTCTGAAAGAAGTTACAGGGGCATAGGCATTTGACCATTCTCCACTGCTATCCCAGGCCAGTAACAGGGAGTTGGATTGCAAGTAGAACAGCTGGGACATCAATCAGAACCTAGGTGGGACACTAGCATCCTAGGCAGTGGCTTTACTCACTATGCCACAACACTAGTCCCTTTTTATTTCCTAGTGATCTGTTCAATTCTTATACTTTCCTACTTTCTTCAACCTCTCTTAAAATCTTCATGATTGTCTTGGGGATTTTTTTTTTCTTCCTGAATCACTTCTATTTGATTTGGGCTCTTGCAAGACTTCATAAATGTTAGAGTATTCTTTGTCATTGTAAATTGACAATTTTAATTTGTTAATTTTAATTTGTAAATTGTCTTTGCCATGTAAACGGAAGCATTGGTCAGTGGGAACTGAGGAGCAAAATAAAAAAAAAACTAGAAAAGCTCTAAAGAAAGTTAAGGATTGTGGTTGGACTCACAGATTTCTTTTTCTTTTTTTTTTTAAAGATTTATTTAATTTATTACAAAGTCAGATATACAGAGAGGAGGAGAGACAGAGAGCAAGATCGTCCGTCGGATGATTCACTCCCCAAGTGAGCCACAACGGCCGGTGCGCGCCGATCCGAAGCCGGGAACCTGGAACATCTTCCGGGTCTCCCACGCGGGTGCAGGGTCCCAATTCATTGGGCCGTCCTCAACTGCTTTCCCAGGCCACAAGCAGGGAGCTGGATGGGAAGTGGAGCTGCCGGGATTAGAACTGGCACCCATATGGGATCCCGGGGCGTTCAAGGCGAGGACTTTAGCTGCTAGGCGACGCCGCCGGGCTCAGGACTCACAGATTTCAAGAAAGTTAGCAATCTCTATAGAAATAGTATCTAACTAGAAAATGTGGAAGAAAATCAGATATCACTCACAGCATAGGACCCAGGACTGGTTTACCAAACAATGGAAAAGAAATGGACCATGGGATGGATAGATGGATGAATGGACAGATAGATAGGCAAGTAGATAGATGGATAGATTGATAAAGTAGATTTTTACTATAAAAGTCAAATCACATGGCTCTGCAGCCAGAGGGCCTGTACTCTGCTGTTTGTGAGCTGGAGACCTAGGCTGGTGGTGATGTAGCTCAGGCTCAGATTCAGGAGTCCGAAAATCGTGATCTTGGTCTGAGTTCCAGGGCTGAAAATCAGGAACAGTGAATCCATAGGCAGGAGAAGGTGGATGTCTCAAGCTCAAACAGAAAGAAAGAATCCACCTGTCCTCTGCCGTTTTGTTCCACTTAGACCCTCACGGCTGTCCTCTGTCCACCTCAGGGAGGTCTACCTTGGGGAAGCTGACCTGGACTCACAGTTCTAATGTGGCTCCCTCTGGAAGCACCCGTAGAGAAGCACCCAGAAACAGTGCTGTGCCAGTCATGCAGAAAGACACTAACCATCACACCCTTCCTGGTGACAGGGGACATACCTACATTAAAAGGCTATAAAATGGAACAGTCAACATCACATCAAGATTAGTCCTTCCAGAGTTAATTTTACATTCCATGCAATTCCAATTAAAATTTTTGGATTGTTTTTGGATCAAAAAAATCTGCTCAGAGAAATAAATGTTAAATTGTATAGAAGAGCAAAAGTTTAGAAACACTGAACAGGTTCATGCAGATCACCTACAATAGGAAGAATACATTTAAGAAGTTTGTTGTGTGGCATGACTATAATCAGTAATAGTTGTGGAATATATTCTTGAAAACTGCTGAGAATAGTTTTCATTGTTCTCAACATAAAAGAAGTGATAAGTATGTGGAGTGATGTGAATGAGAATTAGCTGTTAGTGCTACACAAGATGTAACTGCATGGAAACTTTGATGTGAGGTTTGCACTCAGCTGTTATATACGATGGATGTCAATGTTGATCTTTTTACTGTTCCTCTGTTGCTCTGATTTAGGTTAAACTCAAAAACATGTTAACTTGGGAGAACAACAGCAAAAAAAAAAAAAAAAAAAAAAAAAAGGTTTATAGCAGCCAGTTGTGTATATACTAAAATTGAGATGTCAAGGAAGCAGTTACAGGATGTGGTTAGGAACTTGCATTTTCTAGCATATTGGTCACTCAATACGATGATAATTAACTTCATGATGTTCTTAATTTTGATGTTTCTTCCTGTTGTTGAAGTTGTGTAATGACATCTCATTGGAGGGGATGATATTCTGCCGGCTCTACTTTCAGACCAAGGATGGTCTCCCAATGAAACTGTTGAATTACCTGGACAATAAGATGCTGGACTCTCTGCATGGTCCATGCCCACAATAAAGGAATCATGACTGGTTATGATATGGAGGAATTCAGTATGGGGAGAGGGCTTGGGGAGGGGCTGGGGGAATCCCAGAGCCTATGAAACTGCGTCATAAAATGATATTAAAAAGTAAATAAAAATAAAAATAAATTAATTAATTTTAAAAAGAGAATTGGCTTAATAGTTCAAAACGATAGCATGTACACCATAAATATATGTAACTTTATTTTTCAATTAAGAAATAGAACTTTAAAAACCACTAGGATTTCTAAGAAAATGTAGTAAGGTTTTAGAACTCAAATTTAATATAAAAAGTTGATTTTATTTTTACATGCTAGCAACAGAAAATCAGAAATTAAAATGGCAAATATGGACCAGCATCATTGCACTGGGTTAAACCACCACTTATAATGCTCCTACCCCATTTTGGAGCATCGACTTGAGTCCTGGCTGTTCCATTCATGTTCCAGTTTCTTGTAAATGCACCTGGGAAAGTAGCAGAGGGTGGCCCAGAGACCTGACACCCACACAGAAGGCACAAGATGGTGTTTCTGGCTCCTGTTTCGAATCTAGCCCAGCCTTGGCCATTGAGAGAAGATCTCCTCTCCTGGGATTTCTGATGACTCTGCCTTTCAAATAAATATATGAATCCTTTTAAAAAATATAGGTGCAGGACCCGGCACGATAGTGTAGTGGTTCAAGTCCTCGCCTTGCACACCTGGGATCCCATATGGTCACCGGTTCTAATCCCCGCAGCCCCGCTTCCCATCCAGCTCCCTGCTTGTGGCCTGGGAAAGCAGTCAAGGCTTTGGGACCCTGCACCCGCGTGGGAGATCGGGAAGAAGCTCCGAGCTCCTAGTTTTGGATTGGCTCAGCTCCAGCCGTTGTGGTTGCTTGGGGAGTGAATCATCAGATGGAAGATCTTCCTCTCTGTCTCTCCTCCTCTCTGATTATCTGACTTTCCAATTATATATATATATATATATATATATATATATATATATATATATATATATATATTTGCAGCAGAGGAGCAGACACCTTACTCTCCTGACCACATGGCTTCTGGGTTGGGAGAGGGTCTTGAGCTTGTGGGCTCTGCCCACTGGCCTCATGGCGGCAAACTCTATGGTCTTGGGGGTATCAATTACTGCCTAGGGCAGGAGGCAGACCTGGTGGGGTTTATTGCGGGTCACTTTGATTAGCCTACAACTCCCACTGGTTTGCGTAAGGGCCGAGTGTGTGGTAGGCATGATTGGACTGGACTGGACTGCAACACCCATTAGTTTGTGAAGAAGACAGGGCTGGAGACAACTGACCAAGCAATTGCCACTAACTGTGTACGAAGGCTGATTTGGGCAGCAGACTGTGCTCGACCCTGTATTGGCATGCACACATGAGAATCAAGTCAGGGATCACCTCAGATGAAGTTTCTTTGGGAATCCCCCCAATTGAACTTAGAATTCCACTCATGGAGGAGATTACAGATTCCATGGTCTGACCGTGGAGTGCATGTGTCAGAGCTGAGCCTCCACAGTGGTTTAGATGGAGCAGTGGACAGCATAGCCAAGTGCACATGGAGGATATGGCAGTACACTGGAGCCTGCAGAGGACACCTGGTACCATTACACACGACAGAGGACAGAACAAATCAGTCAACTACCCCAGCCAAGTGTTGGCAGCGAATACCTGGACAAATGGAGACTCTAGGGTGGACTATGTCAGCTGGAGTCTGGAGAGATTTCTTCGTGATTTTAGTGGCAAGATTGGCAGTCATACAGAACTGTTGCTCAAAACCACTTGAGCAGGACCCTCGGAGCATGCCCCACACTGGGGACCCTGGAATGGTTGGGAGGCTGGATGTGGCTTCTCCTCTTATCTCTCCCCTTCCCCCAGATACAGGAAGGAAGGAAGAGAAATGTGAAAACAATGGTTTCACCCACTTTCCTCTAGACCTTGACCCCTCGTACCCTAATCAAACATGTAAAAATTATCAAAAATAAAGTGCATACAAGAAAATATGAAAGTGCAGTGCTGTTTACAATGCTATTAAAAAATATGAGACATTTGAAGGTGAATCTGACACAGAAGTGAAAGAGCAGCAGGCAGACGATAAACCCAGAGCTGCTGCTGACAGAAATTAAGCTCTCAGGTGTTGGAGAGTTACATCGCGATTGTGGGCCACACAACTCAATATCAAGGCATCGGTTCCTCCTAAGCTGATTATAGATTCAAACGCACTGCTGGCAAAATATAATGGGGCTTTGGGGTTGGGGGTAAAACTGATGAATGAGTCCTGAAATTTATATGGATCATGCAAAAAAACTTAGAATAACTAAAAGGATAATAAAAAATGTTTTGAAAGATCAACATTTGCTGATTTTAATAACCAAAAAAGCCACAATAATCAAAACCATGTGGTATTTGTGTCAAGATAGATAAAAGAAACAATGGAAAAGTCCAGAAATAAACTCACATACCCACAGCCATCTGATTTTGAAAAAAGCACAAAGAAAACTTAGTGGAGTAAGTTAGGATTTTTAGAGCAGGTGGTGACAGAACAATTATGTACCCATATGCACCAAAGTGGGGATTTGATCTATACCACATCCCATGAAGAAAAAAAGTCTTTGAAAGATAAAGCAAAGAAAAGATGATACATTTTCCAACTAAAAAAGTATAGAAGAATAGTGGAGAATGGTGAAGGGGAGATTTGGAGACACATTTGTAAATTCTTTATCTGATCATTTTTGTGGAGAAAATATTGAAAAACAAAACTCTTAAAAGCCAACAATGATAATTAGTCCATTAAAAGGTAGGAAAAGATCTGAACAGATGCCTTACTCAGGGCGGGCAGGGCATCATAGCATCATGCAGCTGTGCCAGCCAAGTGGCCGAAAGTTTAGAAACAATTGATTGACAATGTCACATGGTGCAGATGATGTTGGAGCAGCAAAAACTCTCACTCATGGTTGACTGGAATGGGAAAGGGTACAGACACTTTGGAAAACACTTGGTCCATTTCCCATCAATGTAAATATGTACTCACCAGATAACCTAGCATTCCTACTCCTAACTTCCTGTGAATGTTTACAGCAGCTTCCTTCAGGGAGATGAAACCTGGAGTTCCAACAGATCAGTGCGACACAGTCCGAGTGGGAAAACAAGTCAGACATTAAACAGAACAAGCTATTGACTCACGTAAAAACACGGATGAATTTTATGTATGTTTGTCTAGGTCTTTTAAAAAGACCCAAAAGATTCCACTGATGTGATATTCTGAAGAATGTAAAAGTAGCAGGTTGGAAAAGGTCAGCATTTGCTGGAGGCTAGGGGAAGGCAGGATGGAAGAGGGGTGACCATGGGAGATCTTACGTGGGAATCTGGAGGGGGGGATGTTCTCTGCTGCATGACAGTGATAGATCACTGACAAGATGCCTTCATCAAATCCATAAAACTGTCAATCAGAGGGAACATAACTAGTATGGAGTGAAGATGGTAAGAAGCAGAGTGAAACCCCTCTGTTAGTGTCGACAGGTGGATTGGAAATCCACAATATACAATAGGTGCTTCCAAAATAAATTGGGCAAGGACATCACAGTGACTGCTAAGCATGGGGTGGAGGGAGACAGGATTGCAAATTGGGAATAGAGCAGCAGCAATCTACAGCAAAAGTGGGTCTTGAACGGATCATTTGTGAGAATTTGATTAAGTTTGTCAAAGCAAACATATTAAACTCAAACCCTAACGGAGTCCCCACAAGCTGATGGGAAGCCCTGAGAAGCAGGTGTGCACTGGGTAAGACTGCATGGGGGGCCTTCCCAGCAGTGTGGGGAAGAGGGGGAGCGCTAATCAAATGGCCAGTCATGCACTCAGGGTAGATGGGAGCTCCCAGATCCTCTCTGGGGAGGGGGAGATGCGGGTGCCTGGCCTGAGAGTGCAGAAGGGAATGGGTCGTGGGTGTGCACCTGAGCCCTGTCCCAGTCACATACTGCTATCCTCACTGGTGCCTCCTCAAGATAACCAAGGAAGTAGCGTGGGTGCACTTGACTGTGTAGGATGGGGGGATGGTAGAACACAGATCACCCTTATTCCAGATGTCTCTATTTGAAAGTCAGAGTGACAGAGAGACAGGTGGGTCTGGGTGTGAGGAGAGAAGAGTTCTTCCGAAATGGCAGCAACTAACAGGGGCCAGGTCAAGCCAGAGCTAAGAGCCAGGAGCTCCATATGGGTCTCCCACATGGGTGCAGGGGCCCAAGCACACTGGCCACCCTCTGTTGCCTTCCCCGATATATTTGTAGGGAACTGGATGGGAATGGAGCAGCCAAGGACATGAACTGGCACTCATATGGGATGCCAGCATCACAAGCACTTGTTTAAATGGATGTACCCACTGTGAGTCTGAATTTCACAGAATCTTGTTTTCAGCCCACCTCAGTGTCCACTTTGTATTTTCTGGAACTTCTAATTCTGGGGTTTTCCCAAGAGTGTTACTGAGACATGTTGGTGCATTAACGTGGCATAACTGGCCCTTTGCCGACTTCCTCAGACATTGCTAGCATCGAATCCACTGCCATCTCTCTTTTGCTTTTCTCCTATTTTAATCTGACTTTACTTCTATTAGGTGTCACAATGCACTTCTGTGCCCCCTCTTGGATTAAAACAGACACTATGTGCTCTCTCTCTCTCTCTCTTGTTTTCTGTGTTCTCACTCATGTGAGCAAGAGGCACTGGATGAATGAGCTCCTGACAGCAGCCAGGTGTGGAGGAGACAGGTCAAGAGGTCAAGATTGGCAGGCAAACCTCTACTGAGCTGGGATCCCAGCCCCTTGAGTTGGGTCGAATCTCTCACCCTTTGAGGCCTTCATTTTCCTTAGCAGTGAGGTAGAAGTGTTAATACTACCCCTTTCCATGATCAGTGCCATAGCACAGCAAGACAATCCTACACCTTGTGGCACAGGCATCCCATATGGGCTTCAGTTTGTGTCCCAGCTGCTCCAATTCTGATCTAGCTTCCTGCTTATGGCTTGGGCAAGCAGTGTGGAATGGCCCAAGTCTTTGGCCGTTGCACCTACATGGGAGACCCAGAAGAAGTTCATTTCATTTCTGGCCATTGTGGCCATTTAGGAAGTGAACCAGCAGATGAAAAACTATTTTTCTATCCTTTTTCCTCTCTCTTTAAAATCCACCTTTAGAATAAAAATGAACAAATCTTTAAAAATACTGCGCCTTCCTGATATCCCGATCCTGTGCTGAGCCCTGCTGATGTTCTTCCCTCAAGGGAGTGTGTGCCCCAGGGTTCATTGAGGGAGAATTGTTAGATGTGTCATGGGACCAACCCACCTTCAGAAGCAGGCGAAAGGCAGGCAAGGCTTGTCCCCAGTCCAAATCTTTCTTCCTGTTCTACCTGGTTCTTCAGGGATGGAGACAGATTGGGACAATTGTCTGCATGCGTAGAAAAGCAAGTCATCAGGCCAGCAACATGTAAGGTTAGGCTGCGCCATGGACCCTGGCCTAACCACCTCCCCTCTCTCCATTTGGTTGTAGGAAGGACCAGGACATAGTGAGTTCTCTCCCTTCTTCACTGCTCCAACAGTGTCTGGCCTGAGGACCCCACTCTCCATGGAATCCTTTAGCTCTCCTACTTAGAAACACTGTAGTAGATGTATCAATGTTCAAGTTTGACCCCATGGGAGATTCTGCTACTAATTATCTTGCTGATGATTGCTAATCCTTTAAGAGACAGATGCTGTTTCTGGGACTAGGAAACTGTCTTGGTACAAGCTGGCACACCCAAATGAAGGAGAAAAACATCCTCTGTGGGTGGGAATGCTATGAAAACAACAGGGGTAATGAGGAAACCCAGACACGTGCCCGGGCTGCCATGCCTGACTCAGTGTGTCTCTCCGGTGTGAGGGACGTAAGGGTCTCTGCCATCAGTAAGTGGGACACATGTGGCAATCCTGCCCCTGTGTCTCCAGAGGTGGGAGAAGTGATGAAATCATCTCTTTGTGACTCTCAGTAGGGCAAGAACGAGAATCAGGGGAGAGAAAGCAAAGGAGAGCAGGTGCCCACTGGCATCCCTTCTGTTCACAGCTGTCCCTCCAGAGCTGATCAGTCCTAACTAAAAACACACTGGGAAGGCTACTCTCTGAGTCCTCCATTCCTGGGACCTTCCATGGGGCACCCAGTAGGATGGGCATTGCCCCCGTGAGGGCTGCTCCATTGTATTTTTTTTTGGAAACTCCATGGGAAAGGGTAGGATGAAGCTGTGACCAATGGTTGCATCTTGGGACTAGCACTTCCATCTTCCAGCAGCCTGACCCTCAGGTCCCACTGGGACCCCTGCACATGGCAGCCTTCTGTCCAGAAGGCTTCTTCTCTGTAACCACCACCACGGGCTCCTGTGGCACCGTCGGGCTGCCCATCACTTGCAGCCTGAAGTTCCTCTGAAAAACATCAAAACAGTGATTCAGTGCATTCACCCATCAGGTGCCGTTTGGAAAATACCCAGAGGAAAAGATAATGCAATCTGCATTCTCATCACACAACAATCCTGTTTTGATCCCTGAGCTGGACTTTTCCTGTGGGTGTTTTTGTGCTGGGACAGAGGTGTGACTCTGTGAATGCATACTCTCTCATCATGACTCTATGCTGTTTCACATCCCTTTGTGATAACACATGTGCCCTAAAGATCATACAGTGGTGGTTGAGCATATGCAAAAGGTTGGTTGGCTAACTAATCTTTTAAACGTTGAGTGGCAAAATAATACCAAAGTGATCTTTTTTTTAAAGAGGTATAGGATCAGTTCTCCAAGCTCAGTCCCAGAGTGGAAGCTTTACAACATTAAATGGTCTAGATGCTTTTGACTCTGCATTTGATATAGCAATGGTCAAATCCTAGAGTCCACTTCGCATGTGCTTCCCAAGGTGAACAGGTGGGCCTATGTCTGCCCACAAACTTTGTGTAAGCTCCCTGTTCCTTTACATCCTTTTTGCCCTCTTGCTGAGGGCCATGGGCAGTACTGGTCACACAGGCCTTGCATAACATCCTGGGCTGGGAGTGTTTCCTGAGCTCTGGAAATTCCACCCAATGTCGTTGTTCTCAGAATTCTGGTCCCCACCCATGGAAAAGCCAGGACGTAGGCGTGGCCTTGCCACCTTATCCTCCTCACTTCTCTCTCCTGCGACCCCATAGAAACTGAGTCACTAACCAGGCTCCCTTTTCTGTCTCTTTAGAGTTCAGGGTGCGGGGTCCTGGGTGCCAAGAACCATGTCTTGCTCATTTTTTCCCATTTCCTAAAGGCACTTGGAGCACTACTGGAAGCAACTGCTTAACCCCCAACCCAGGCAAAGGGACAAAATCAGCAGCATTCAAACTCGGGGTAGGGGTGTGCTTTCTGCCAATGGTACAGGTATCCACTGCTCAACTTGGGCTTCTGGGGTCAGTGACTCTTCTTGCAACTTGCCTCACCCCTGCACTGCTTTGGTTGCTTCGGTTTCTAGTCTGGTTTTAACATTTCATTGCATGTGGACGCTGGAGGGAGAGAGAGAGAGAGAGCAAGCAAGTGCTGGTCTGAGTCTAAGAGTCCCTGTACTTGAGGCTGGGGCCAGGAGCCTAGGATTGCTGGAACCTTGGCAAGGACAGGCAAAAGCAAAGTTTACTAGGGTGTGTGTGTGTGCATGCACACATGCATGCATGCCTTTCAGGAGAGAGAAAGCTTCCAGAACAATTTTCCATCTTCACCAGCATACCTTGTAGCACAGGGGGCTCCTCGACAAAGTAGCAAGTGGCCCCTTTGGGTTTCCAGGCATGCCCCAGTGCTGTCTGCTAGAGATTGTGGCTGCTTTCCCAAGCTTGGAGTTGTTGGGCCTGGCTTAGCAGAAGGTGTCCGTGCCAAAGCACAAGTGACAAGGACTTGGACACTCCAGAGATGCCCACAGTCTCAACAGAGCTGGTTGATAGGGGAAGGGGTAGCTTCCTGAGCGTTTTGTGCTCCTTGGATCTTCCTAGATCTAAGAAAGGGCACCAGCACATCCACATATTCTTGCCTATGGGGCAAAGCATCTCTCTGCTAGAGAGGGTCCACTTCCACTCTTGACATTTTTTTTTTTTCGCATTCGACTACCGGAGAGAGGGCTGCCCTGAGAGTCCTCATGTCTGATGCTGTCACTCAGAGTGAGGTTGGAATTTTCTGCATGTGCGCAGAACATCTAGTCTCTGGGAAGAGGGAACACTCCCATTCCTCCACTTACTCCATGGAGTGTGACCCTCCATGCTCACCCTCCCCAGGACCAGCCCCATTTCCCCCTTAGGCTCTCAGGCTAAACTGTGTGACCGTGAGCACAGCTCCAGAACAAGCTGCTGTCACTGCCATCTGGCACCTGCATCATGGCACCCACCATGCTTCCAAGTCTCCCTAAGACCCCTGCGAGGGCTGTTTGGGCAACTCAATGAGAGACAACCCTTCTGCACATGACAAGGCATGCAAATTCACCCCTTGTGTTTCATCTCCATGTGCTCAGCTCATGTCCTATTGGGTGCTTCCTGGAACAGGCATGAGGAACCCTGAGAGTTGACAACCCCGATGGTGCCCGAGGGATGTGTGGGATGAATGGTAAGAGGAAAGCTGAAACTTACACTTGGTACAGTATCCCAATACCAATCCATAGCAATTCTCGGCTGTCTGGGGATAAAAGTTGTTTCTGTAACACGTGCCTCAAAGCAATGTGAACAGATGAAATCGGAGCCATCCCCTGAACTTCTCGAGCAGAAGAGTGTTGACTTTCTCCATGTGGCTTAACTTCCTCTTACTGGCTGTGTTTGCTCAGAGCCAGTCCACCAGCCTGCAGCTGGCACTGATTATGACAATGTTGACAGCAAGGTTTTTCTCTTGCAAGACCAAGGAGGTGACAAGGGACATTTGTTGAGCTTCTGCTGGATAATAAACTCCTAAAGCACCCACACCATCCCCAATCACACTGAACTTCTTCAAGATGCTGCAAAATGCTTCCTTCTTCCCCATTTCCCATCTGGGAAAGCTGAGGGTCATGGAGGTGAAGTCGTTTCCCGGTGTTGACAAAGCTGGTAATGACAGGGTTTGAGTTGGAAGGCACAGCTGCTTCCCTCCAAAGCCATGCTTTGTCCACTGCTTCAAACTCCAGAGCATCATCGTCCAATGGAAGCAGAAGGCAAGCCACGAATGTGAGCCAAACATGAAATTTTATAGTTTCTCATAGCCACATGAAAAAAAGGGATGACTAGGTGACATTCATCTCCATAATGCATGCTGTTTACCCCAGTGGCTGCAGGACATCCATATTTCAACATGTGGTCAATATGAAATTTATTCATTTTGCTTTCTTTGCTGTTGCAAGTCTTTGGACCTTCTTCTGCCTTGCCACACACACAACGTGTCTCAACTGGGTCCAAACCCGTTTCACCAAAGTGGCTCAAGAGTCCCATGTGGCCAGTGGCTGCTGCATCACCAGACTTCAAGTTAAAACATGCAGAAAAGCTATTTTGTTTGTTCTCCTAGACTTTTCCTTACAGACAACTGTTTTCTTCATGCTTTTGAACACATTTGAGTCATATAAGAAATAGTGAATTCCTAATACTTAAGAACTAAATTAAGTTTTACTTATATTGACCAGTGTGGGTGGCCATGGCTAAGGAGATGGGGCCACACAAACAAGATCAATGCATTTTTTGTGCAGTTACAAAACATGGGACTTCAAGTTCTGGGTGGCAGCAAGGTTGGGTGCTTGTGAGGACTCTTCTTTTTAAAGTTGTGTATTTATCTTTCTTGATTTGAAAGGCAGAGAGGCCAAGACAGGCTAAGAACTCACCCATGGGTTTGCCTCTGCTCCCCAAATGCCTGTAATAGCTGTGGTTTGGACAGCTTAAAGCTGGGAGCTGGGTGCTCAGTCTGGGCCTCCCACCTACATGCCAGGGACCCAACTACTTGAGTTGTCTCCAGGGGTGTGCTTTGGCAGGTAGCTAGCATGGAAGAGGAACCAGAACTGTATTCTGCTGGCACAGAATGCAGGTGTGCCATATAACATCTTGCATGGTAGGTCAAATTCCCACCATGCTGCGGGGGGTCTCTTCTAGGGTCAGCAGTCCCATCACAAGGATCCCACCTTCATGACATCTCCTAACCCTAGTTTCCTCCCAAAAATTCCACCTGCATCACATTGTGGGGGTCAGACCTTCTGCATATAAATTTGTCAGGGACACAAACTTTTCATCCTACAACATGACTGAAGAAAATGCAGGACGCCAGTATTTTGCTTGGTGCTCAGTGATGTTCAGTGTCTTGGGGCTAGTTTCTGGTAGTATCCATTGGAGCTCCAGCATGAAATTCCTCTCCAAAAATGAAAGACTTGCACCCAATCTGTACTCTTTCTGACAATTCTCTGTTCAGTTGTGTTGCTCCCACTCACATTTGTTAGGGCAGGTATCCTTCATCCAATGGTGAAAACCCGGGCACAGAGTCAGTGAGGAATCCTGGGGTGCTCCAAGTCCCATGTGTAGACACAACGGGGCCCTTGGCTCTCCCACGGCTGCTGCCCCTGCCTTGCTTGTGGACAGTCATAGTTGGCTTATTACCTCCCAGGAATCTAGGTTTTACCTAGGTCTGTGTTCAGTAAACACTTGTCTGAGTCTTTTTTGGGTCACAGAGAGCTTCTCCTGTTTGGGTGTATCCTCTGTGCAAAGTGCTTGACCAGTGGGCCTCAAACTCAAGATCCTGAGTGGCAGGAGGCCAAGGGCCCTCTTAGAGAGGGATAGGTGGAGGGTTCCTCTCTGTTGTGACATTTTTTTTATCACTGTGATTTCCTCTAATTTGGTCTTGAGAGCAGACATAAGCCAAATAACTTCTTTCCAGAAGAGGCCTGGGGGTTGGGAGAGCTTGGTCCCTGTATGTGGGCTGAGTCACAGTGAGGAAGGGAAACTCAAGTGCCTGAATTACATTCCCAGGTTCCCAAGGATGCTGAGAGGAGGCCTGTGGGGCAGTGGAGGGCAGGGGGAGGTTTGGAGGTAGCAGGGAGCTTGGCTCAAGCGGGGAGGGGAGAACATAGCCATAGGCCTGCAGGATGTGCTTTGCTTCACTGAGATGTGACACTGTCTCCTAGGCTCCCTGGGCTGCAGCCTGTCTCTCTCCTTGCCCTTGGTGCTGACCACATGGCTCCATCATGGCCCAGCAGCTCTGTGTGCATGGACTGGGGGTCTGTGGAATGGGAACACATAAGCTGTGTCCCCACAACCATTCAGGGAGCGAGGCTTTAAGCCAAAAGTGACGGTTGTGGCTGGGTTTCTAGCAACTTCTAGGTGCCGCAAGAGCAGTTATATGCAACTACAGAAGGCACCCGTCACTGAAGCTGGTCTTCAGGAAACACTGCTCTCTGCTCCCGGGAGCTGGTGTGGCAGTTTCCAGACATGCAGAGGCTGACCTTGCTCCCAAGGAATGGGGAGAGAGGGGTGCATCATGTGTCTGCGCAGAGCAGCAGAGACCTGGGGCTTTGGGGAGGGCTGTAGCCTGTTGCTGGTCAGGATCAGGAGCCAAGTGGACTGTGGTGTGAGGCAGAATGGAGTGGGAATTGCACCTGGGACAAAGGGATTTCTAACAAGCCAGAGAAGGTTTTGTGGAACCTGCTCAATACTGTGGTGGACCTGTTATCCCTGCTGTACCTTTGTGTTGCTGACCTAACCCCTGTGCCTTGATTGTAACCCTGCATGTAATAGGGATTATGGCAGTGTAATTCATTAAGATGGGCTCATCAGGTTGGGTCCCTAAACTGGCATGATTGGTGTTCTCAGTTTAAAAGAGGATATTCAAGGGCCGGCATTGTGGTATATCAGGTCAAGCCTCCACCTACTATGACAGCATACCATCTGGGCACTGGTTTGAGTCCTGGCTTCTCCAGTTCTGATTCAACTCCTTGCTAATGTGCCTAGGAAAAGTAGCAGAAGACAGCCACACGACCTTGGGCCCCTGTACTCATGTGGAGATCTTGCCTATATTAAAGGCCCCGGTTTGTGGGTTTTGCTCCGGTGTCCCTGGAAAGGGACTACTCCTTCTGCCTAGAATGAAGGTAGGTGTCCTGGGGAAAAGTGGCGTCCTGACTGTGTTACAGAAGAGGGAAACAAGAAGTAGGCAGGTGATTTACTTCAGGTCGCTCAGAGCTCCCTCTGAATCCACATATACCCTATGCCCTTTGAAATCATGTCTACTGTGTGACCCTTAAGTTCAAGTCCATCTTGAGCTCCAGTCAACTACATCCTGGAACTCCAGGCAGGAATTTCTTATGAGCTTCTGGGTGACTTTCAGCCAGTCCTGGGGACATACCACTCCCTTGGGGCCGGGGGAGCAACTGTTTTGCAGGATTCTCTTTTTGCTTTCTTTGGAGCGGCCTGCTGATCCCTGGGTACAGGAGCCTGGGTCGCTTTCCTGGAAGCCAGTTCCTGGATATATTTCCCCCTGAGCCCTGCCCAGCTGATACCCAAGATATGGGAAGTGTCTGTCTCCCATAGGCTTCCTGAGGGGCCTCACATTCCTGTCCCAGAATTTGCCCTCGGCATGGAGGCGCAATGACCCCCATGGCTGGTTGCTGTGTCAAAGGCATATGCAGCTTTTAATGCTCTCTGCAAAAATGGAAAGTGGGGGCTGAATGTCTACAGTACTTGTACCAGCCTTGCCTGTCATGGACCTTAGCTCCATGAATCAAAGAACCAGCAGGCAGCACCCCCCACGAACATGCATCAGGATGTGCTGTGGGCCCCATCTATTGTGCTTACTGGGTCAAATAAACACCTTCTCCTCGGCCTAGTGGCATGGGAGCTTTCTTTCCGGTTCATTTCATTCCTGCCATGAAACATTAAGGGAGCCGGGCAGTTGTTACTTAAACAAGGAACCATGTTATTCTTTGCAGTGCTTTTTCCATGAGCTTGAGGAGCTCAGGGGGAGGGATTTTTTTTTCCCTGAGGCCAGAGGACAGCACCGGTTCCTTTCATGTCTTCTCCTTCCCTCTCCACTTCCCCCTATGAGAAACACACAGAACACACACCAAAGTCAAGCCCTCTCCTAGCCCAGCCCTCCTAGCAGGGCCACCACGATTCGCACTGATGCTGACAAGCTTGTAAGGTCCATCCCTAAAGGGATATTCCTGTCAACGCCAATTCCTTTCTATTTTGAGTTTTTGCTTAAACGTTACAAGGATAAGAATACTGCTTTATAGCATAGAACGTGTTGCAGAGGTGTGCAAAATAAAGTGCAAAATAAAGTTGTCACCTCCTTGTCAGTTCTACTTAAACATTTTAAAAGATTTATTTATTTATTTATATTAGTAAAAGGCAGAGAGCAAGGAAGAGAGAGAGAGACAGTCTTGTACCTACCAGTTTACTCCCAAAATGGCACAACAGCATGGTTAGACAAGGCTGCAACCAGGAGCCAGGAACTCTGAGTTCCCCACACGTGTAGCAGGAACTCAGGTGCCTGGATCTTCAGTTGCTCTCTTCCTAAGTGTATTAGCAGGAAGCTGAGTCAGAAGCAGAGCACCCGGGAATGGCACCAGTGTTCCAATATGGGATACCAGCATCGCAAGGTAGGTTGTATCTGGTGTGCCACAATGCTGGCTTCTATTTTTGTTTTTAAAAGAAAGATTGAATTACACTATGTGGAGTGTTTGGCAATGCCTTCTTTTATTCCCTATGAAATAATAAACCAGGCTGTCTTGTAGATCAGTGGAAAGGCTCCTGTTTAACCACTTTGACTTCCTTTTGAGTTCTCTTTGTTTTGGTTTGCTACATATTTCGTTTCAGATGTCAATCTTCATCCCTTGTTGGGGATATTTAGGTTGCCTATAGCTTGAATTACTATAAGCAATTCAACTATGAACATCCATATGCCTGCATGCAAATATTTTGAAAGAAAAGAAACAGTGTATTTGAATAGAGTAAGTCCCCACTTTAAATACTGCAAGATGCCCTCCATGTCCAGCCACAAGTGTTCATTTTATATTATCCAGTGCCCGGAGGGGTGTCCCTTTTCCCATCAGCCACATGTAGAGGTTGCATCTTATTGACATTTTTTTGGAGAACGTGATGATTAAACATAGTATCTCGTTGTCCCATTTTTATTTACTTGAGAGAGAGAGAGAGAGAGAGAGAGAGAGAGAGAGAGAGAGAGAAACACTCCCAGTTGTTAGCTCATTCTCCAAATCCTTCCTAATAGCCAGAGCTGGCTTGAGGCCAAATTTGGGACTGTGTTCAAGTGACCCCCCCCCCCCAGGTGGCAGGAATGTAATTACCTGAACCATCACTGCTGCCTCCCAGGGTGTGCATTAGCAGGAAGCTGGAGTCAGGAGCCAAGGCTTGGAGTCCAACCCAGACACTGTGCTGTGGGTTTCTGGCAGGCCAACTGCTTGGCTGAACGTCTGTGCTTATTTAATCATTTCACTTTCGAGTTTCTCCTGAGCTAGAACGTGTTATCAAGCCAGAGATCTTCAAAAAGTGCATGGGAAAATGTGTACTGCTCAAAGCTGCAAGGATTTCATTTTTTTTTTTTTTTTGCATGAAAGTGAACTCAATCTTCAATTTCATTTCCCACAAACCCTTGGTGCTGCTCTCTTAGGTTACCAGTCTTGTGTAATGCGCTCCTTAATAACTCAGTCCTCCCGCTTTTTACTGTTGGAGGTTTTACGTTTTGTGGTTCCATCTTTCACTTTTTTAAAACAAGATTTATGGTTTTCTGCTTTGCAGAACTGTGCGCCAGGCAATGTCTTCGTTGTGAGCAATAGAGACCAACTTTATGTAACAGAGGCAGAAGGGATGAATTAGAGGCTCCTGGATATGTTAGTGACAGGAGGGGATATTTGGAAACAATCATTAGAAGGCTATGGGTAGAGGCTTGCCTCATGGTGCACCAGGTTAAGCTGTTCCTGGCAACATTGGCATCCCCTGTCAGCGTGCCCACTTACGTCTTGCATGCTCCACCTCTGAGCTTGGGCCTCTGCCGTTCACATAGGAAACCTGCATGGAGGTCCTGACTTCTTACTTCAGCCTGACCCAGCCCTGAGTGTTGCAGCCATCTGAGAAGCGAACCAGCAGATGGAAGATCCCTCTCTCCTTTCTAGCTTCCTGTCCTCCTCTCTCTGTCACTCTTCCTTTCAAACAAAATGAATAATTACATTTTCTTCTTAAAAAGTAGAATTGGGTAGAAGGAGTCCAGAGAGGCAAGGACAGAGCTCAGTGGTCCCATTGTCCTGGGCTCTTACTTTTCACCCCTGAGTACTGGATACCATCATTCCACCCTCCCATCACTTCCATCACTACCCCTCCAACTCCGTGCTCTCCACCATCACACCCACCTCCACAAATCCCACCATCGCTCCCTCAACTCCCACCTCACCCACATACCCCCACGCACATCTCTCCAATCCCATCCCCTTCACCATCACCCTACTCCAAACATCACCCCTCCCCACCATTCATATCACAACCCCTCCAATCCCATATCCACCATCACACCCCCTCCACCATTCACATCACAACCCCCGTCTAATCCCACCCCCTCCACCATCACACCCATCTCTATAAGTCCCGTCATCACCCTAACTCCCACCTGCATCACCCCCATCAATACCCCTTCAGTCCCATCTCCCCCAACATCGCCCCCACCCCATCACTCACATCACCACCCCGTCTAATCCCAACCCTCTATCCTCATCCCCATTCCCTGCAAATCCTTCTCCACCATGTCACCCCCACCTGTGTCAACTCCACTGCTACCAGCCCTCCTTGCCACTGTCTACTCCATCGTTTCCCACTATCACTGCTCCCCACCACCACTATCACCACCCCAACTAAAGTCAACTTACAACCATCTCTGACTTTTGAAGGGACTTACTGCAGGTTTAAAGTCCTCAGTGGGAGTGTTGGGTTATTCATACATGAACCCTGTCAGGAGTCAGGGTTAATTTGGGGGAAAGTCAGTATCCTTATAATGTTAAAGTCCCTCATCCAAGAACATGATATGTGTTTAAAATCTCCCACTGTGCTTGTCTCCCACTAAATTTCATTAAGTTTTGAAATTCCAACCGATTCCAGCAATATACAGACATGTCATGGTTCCTTGTGTTTCATATTGCCAAGCCTTGCAGATACTCTACTGTTTGACATGAAGGTTTGTGGCAACTCTGCATTGAGCAAGTCTGAAAAGAAATATGTCACTGCCAAATTTTCCAACAGCTCAGAAGTCTACAGCATTTTTTGTTTTTTGACCTTTTCCCTGTATTTTAATTGACATACAAGATTTTTACATATTTATGGGATACCAAAAGATAGTGGGATATGAGGCATAATAATCAAGTCAGCATAATTGGCATTTCCATGTCTTCATACATTAGTCATTTCTATAGATTAGGAACCCTTGATTGCTCTGGTCTGGTTGTTTTGCAATATATAATAAATTACTGGCTATAGTCACCGTACAGGGAAACAAATTGTTGCTCGCTGGGTTTTGGTGCCAATTGTCTCCTTTGCTCTATTCTCCTTCCCCTCTTGCACTCCCAGCCTCTTGACTGCTGTTTCCCTCTCTGCTTCCATGAGACCAAGAAGGGATTTTTGAAATTCTAGGTATATGCACCATTTTAAAACATGTTAAAACATTGCGCACTCAATACACTAAAGTGTAACACAGGTTTAGCATGTACTTGGAAGCCAAAATAATTTGTGTGATCTGATTTAATTGGGGTATTTGCTTCTGGCAGAATTGAATCCAGAATACCTCCAAGGTGTGACTATAGTCAACAAGGTGCCAATCGTATTCATTAACAGGGGGTTGTATTTTCTCTCTCATTGTCTATGAGTTTCTTCCTATCTTTCTGTTTTCAAACGCTACATGGTGTTTTTTTCTTTCGTCCTAGTAGGATATATGAGTCATTTTAATCTGAAGTTCCACTTCCTTGGCATATTTTAATGATTGATTTGAAAGGCCGAGTGACAAGGAGGGAGAAATGATAGCTAGATATGAGAAAGAGGGAGAGGAAGAGAGAGAGAAAGAGAAAGAGAGGAGAGAGAGAGAGGAGAGACCCATCTTGCATCTGCTGGTTCACACACCGGTGGGTCTGGGCCAGGGTGAAGCCAAAAGCCAGAAACCAGAAACTCCACTCTACTGTCCCACAGAATTGGAGCACTGGAGTTATCATCTACCACCTCCTGGGCTCACCGGCAGGAAGCTGAACTGGGAGTGGAGTGATGATGCCTTGAGCCAGCACTTGGAATAATGGATGCTGGCTTCCCAGGCTGTGGCGTAATGTGCTGCACCACAATGCCAGGCCCCCTTTCTTGTCTTTCTGCCTTGGGTTGTGGCAGGTTTCCTTGAGTGCATCTCCTGGTCATTTCCTAATGACTTGGAGACAAGGACAGTGGATCACATTGTAATGTCCAGGAGATGTTTTCTTTTCAGGATGCTGTTTTCAGGTCTAAGCAGTTGAGAGTCTGTTGTGTCCACCATCCTCCTGCTGCACCTGCTGGTTTGCACCGTCTACCTGGTGCATGCCCATTGGAGAACTGCTGGCCACAAAAGCTCCAGTCCTTTAGCCCTGAGCTCTGAGAGATTTCCTTCCAATTAACCTGGGCTCATCTTCTGGCAACTTCCCCTGAATGTGCAGCCTTTGGGCTGACAACCTGCTGCTGGTGGAGTAGCCATCTTGAGAAAGTAGGGACATCCCCTGGTGCACCTGTCATTTCTCCAGCCCCTCAGGCTGACCTGGGTCACACCTGGTTGTAGCTGAGTGGGGGAGGACTCCTCTTCCTGTTTCCATTTGTTGAGAGCAGCTGAGACGAATGGCTTCCTCTGAGCTCCCACCTTCTGCTGGGGATTTTCCATTCCATGGTCAAGCCTACGCCAGGAATAACATTTCACATTTGTCTGACACCTTTTCTGCTCCGAGCCCCAAACACTTTGCAAACAGTTACCATTATTGCCCTCTGGATTCTGGTGGGAAAGCTGCACAACCGGGCATCGAAGAAGCTGGGATCCAGGGTGGTGAGGCTCCAGGCACCAGGACGGCCCCAGCCACTGGTATGAACAGAGAGAGCATCCTGCTCCTCTAGTAGAGGGCCATTAGCACTGGTCGCTGGATGCTACATCAGAGCTGTCTTATTCCAGTGTAGAGGTGGCACATTCGCACCTGCTACTGACTGCAAAAGAGGATGGGGACATGATTTTGCTATGTGCTAGGAAAATTGGATCCATAGCTTCTGGATTCTTCTGGGTACAAGAAATCTTACAGAATCTGTGCTGCCACCAGCTTGTCCTGAGGAGGAACTTATGTTGCACATGGCCATGGCAAGGTGACCCATTGGCCTCTTCCAACTCAATCCAGAGTTTGCATCACAAGGGTGCGCTTTCAAATCCATCTCGGGGGAGGGTTGGAGGTTTTCACTGAGATCCTGAGACCCTGGGCAAGGTACAGCTTGTTGGGCCTCCAAAGCTCCTGGGATCATGTCTCCTTGACTCAAAATCTGAATTTCCCCTTCTGTAGGAAGGGCAGCTCAGGGAAATGTCCAGCAAACACATGAGGCTGTTTGAAGCCATGTCTGCTGAGTTTGTGTTGGAGTTAGCAATGAGGTGTGTTTGTGTGTGTTGGGAGGGTACTGTGAGTCACAGACCTTTTTTTTTTTTTTAAGATTTATTTTGTTTATTTGAAAGGCAAAATGATAAACAGAGAGATGTCTTCCATCTGTTGGTCACTCCCCAGATGGCTACAACAGCCAAGGCTAGGCCAGTCCAAAGCCAGGAGCCAGGAGCTTGCCCTTGGTCTCCCATGTGGGTGCAGGGACCCAAGCACTTGCGCCATTCTCCACTGCCCTCCAAGGTGCATTAGCAGGGAATTGGATCTGAAGAGGAGCAGCCAAGACTTGAATCTGTATCTGCATATGGGAAACAGGAACTGCACGTGGTGGCTTCACTTACTATACCACAACACCAACCCCGATCCCAATTCTCCTTGCCTGCATTCTTTCCCTTTGGTTAACACGACCCAGCTTGAAATTTAGTGCCACCAACGAGGCCTCATAGCCCCTGCTTGACAGGCAAGTCCGGAGTCTTTTCCGGCTAGCAGAGCCCTCCCAGGCCCTAAGGGCTGTTTCCCAAGTGCTGGCTGCCTCCTGACTCTTGGGAGACTCCTCCGGGGTCGGCCCCAAGCCTTCATGGATACTGTGGAGCATTCTGGGCCAGGGCCCAGGCACAGCAGGGCAGTCGTGGTCCAGCCCTGTGGTTTGCGATCTAGCCATTCATAACTAGCTTTGGAACAGGCACTTATCACTCTCCACGACCACCCAGTCAGCCCAGCTCAGCCTGCAAGTGCAGTGTGAGCTGTCCAAAGCCCGGATGGTCTGCTGGCCGCCCCCGGATCGGCCGATCGGCCGGCCAGCCCTGTTTGCCCAGCCTAGAGGACTTCAGAGCCCAGAAACAGCAGGGTCTGAGCACCCCCCAACCGACCACAAAGGGAGATTCACAAATCAAAGGAGCCCGGGAGAACAGAGCTGTCACATGAGCCCATCACACAACCGGATCTCAAAATAACCCCGCACCAGACCCCTGCCAGCTGTGAGTCACTCCCAGCCGGCACAGCCATGGCAGGCCCCGGCCGTGTGGAAAAACACCTCGGCAGCCAGCTGGCTGCTCTCACTCAGACCTGTGGTGTGGGGTGTTTGTGGGGCTGCTCCATGCTTCTCCGCCTGGGAGGAGGTGGGGGTGGCGCGTGTAGTTGACCTCAGCATGGTCACTACTGGGGCAGGAGCAGGGGCCCTGAGGACAGCCTTAGCCACACTGCACCTTCCAGAGGACACAGCCCTAGCTCCCTCCAGGGCTCCGGCCTCTGTGACCGCAACCGGGGCGCGGCGCTGCCTTTAGGATCACCCTGTTGCATCAGCACCAAGTTCCTTGCTGTGGGGAAGTTGGCACCTTCATGACCCCAGCAATGGGAGGCCCACAGCCAAGCCTCCTATCAGCTACCCTGAAGTGCACTGCCCAGCCTCTGTCCCCCAGGCCCTGATACGGGACACATAGGAACTTCTTTTAGGGTGTATTTCCCTCTCCTGCAAGTATGACCATCATAACAGCATCTTGAGACCACACACATTTCTCCCAACACCCCTCACTTCTCCTGGGTTTGAAATCACAGCATGTCTGTGCTCTAGTATGGAGTGACCCAGATGCTAGTTTGCCCAGCAACCCCAGTTTTGTTTTTGCCATCATCCCATCTCTCCTCTCTCAGCTTCATTGTCAAATTGAAGAATGAGATGAGATCTTAGAGACGCTTTCAGACCTAAACCCCAGGGAGCCTTCAACGAGCTGATCAGGAAGATGAAGGCTGGGGAGGATGCCATCATGGATCTTGGGGAGGCTAAGGAGTAAGTTCTGGGGCTGCACCATTGTCTGGGTGGGAATGGGAACACCTTAGTGGCAGGAGACTGTATCAGGGCATGTAGTGGTTCCACTCAACGCCAGGACCAGCAAGGGTGGCTGGGCCTGCCTTGGTCTTCTGCACCTGCCCCCCAGTCCAGAGCCAACCAGGTGGAGCATGCAAACCATGCAGCTCCTCTCAGAGGTCATGGCTGGTCATTTATGCTCTCCTGTGGCTCCTGCACACACTACTGGAATGTCCTGTGCCCCAGTCTGACCTCCTGGGAAGCCATCCCACTGAAGATAAGCAGAACTCAGAACTGCAGCCTCCTGCTCTCAGCACCGTGAGCTGTGCCCATGCGGGAACTAGAGGCGGGCATGAGGCTCGGCCAGCTGTGTGAGGTCTGCTGAGCTACGACTGCACAGGATGAAGATGCATGTCCTCTCCCTGTCCCAGGCATCCCAGAGGGCAGGTGTGTAAGTGTCCAAAGCTGTGTGCTCCCACCAGACTGCAACAAAGGAGCCCTCTGCCTCCCACCTTGACAGCCTGGAGCTGGGACCCACCTCCAGCCCTGTGGACCCAGTGTGCCTCTGTGCTCAACATGCATCCTGCTTGGCACTTTTGACAGAGATGCTGCTAATTCACAAGAGAGATGTGGAAAGTGGCTCAGAGGAACGAACGGTAAATGTGGCAGAGTGGGGAGGCAGTGTACTGGAGTCTGTCTTGTCCTGCTCTGCCTTGGAGATGGGGTGCAAATGAAGCTTCACCTGTCCCCTAACCACATCCCTGAGAGCAGAGACAAAGAGGAGTTCCCACAGATGACTGTACTCACTCCCTCAGATGCCTGCAAAAGCTGGCATGGGCCAGGCTCCAGCCGAGGGCAAAGTCCAGGTCTCCCACAGTGCTACAGAAACCCTGGCTAGGATCTCGCACGATAGCCTAGTGGCTAAAATCCTCACCTTGCATTGTGCCGGGATCCCATAAAGGTGCCGGTTTGTATCCTGGATGCTCCACTTCCCATCCAGCTTTCTGCTTCTGTGGCCTGGAAAAGCAGTTGAGGATGGCCCAAAGCCTTGGGACCCTGCACCTGCATGGGAGACCTGGAAGAATCTCCTGGCTCCTGATATCAGATTGGCTCAGCTCTGGCTCTCCTTTCTCTAAATCTGACTTCCCAGTAACAATAAACACATCTTAAACAAACGAACAAATGAAAAACAAATGTAACCCTAGGTGCTGGAGCCATCACTGCCACCTTCAGTATGTGCATTAGCAGAGCCCTGGACTGGGCATTCCACATTTATCACTCTGAAGCTGTTTGTCACTGCGATACTGAATCCAGCACAGGTGAGGATGTGTGGGTTAATCCAAGCTGCTGAGAGCCCAGGTAAGACTGGCCAGAAAGACTGGCCAGAAAGTGGCCCAACAAGGCTTGGCTGGTCAGCGTTATCCCAGGAAACCAGCAAGCTTCAGTGAGGGGGAAGGTCGCAGCTTGTCACCTTTCAGCATTGCTCCTGCAGTTCCTCCTCACCACATTCTCTTTATGTTACTATTAGACCCAGTATGTATCTCAGACAGGTAGAAATCTTCCATGTGGCACAGGCAATGTGCATTAGCTTGTAGTGCACCGTTAGGGGAAGCTGGGTGTCAAGAAGGACTGGGATCCTCTAAATGTCCTTTTCGGATCTTACTTCCCTTTGAAGATACAATCCGAACAGCCAGCACTGTTGTGTAGCAGGTCAAGAGGCTGCTTTCCACGGCAGTCGCTAGTAGAACACAGGTTTAAGTCCATGAAACTCTGCTTCATATCCAGCTCCCTGCTAATAACCCTGGAAAGGCCATGAGAATGACCCAAGTGCTGGAGCCCCTGCCACCGGCATGGGAGACCCAGATGGAATTTGGGTTGGCCACTTGGGGAGTGAATCAGAAGATGAAGCTGGTACTCACTCTCTCTATCTCTCTTCAACTGCCTTTCCAATGAATACATCTAAAGAAAAGAAAGCATAATTTGAAAACTTTTGTTGTTTCTGTTTAAAATGTGGAGAAGTTCACATAAAACACAGTTGGCCATTGTAAGGGGCACAGTCGAGGGATATTTGGATGTTCTTCGTGCTAGCACTTTCTATCTTCCAGATGTTTTCATCACCCACCAAGGACCCCAGACCCAGTGAATAATCCCAACCCTCCTGCCTCCTGTGTGTCCTGGTCACCTCTGGGCTGCTCTAGCTCCCTAAACTTCCGGATCTGTCACAGACAGAAGGCTGCCACACATGTCTGGCTTCTTTGTTTAGCACCGTGGCACTGAGCACTTCATTTCCCAGGTGCCCATGGGCCGTGGCCTGGGTTAGGACTTGGTTTCTTCTGGGTGGCTGGGTGCCATCCCCTCTCATGTACGAGTCACAGTGTATCCATTTGTTCATTTTTGGTGGATGTTACAGTTGTTTCCCCTTCAGGTTTTAAGAATTGTGCTGATATCAGTAGTCACATACACGACAGTTGCTTTCATCCTCTTCCTGTGTTTCTTGGCCATAGCTGTATCTTCCTTGGAGAAATGACTGTTAACATCCTTATCCAGGGGCTGACTTGGTAACACAGCAGGTTCCTGCACCACCTGCTGCGCTGGCATCTCACAGGATCACCTGTTTGGGTCCAGGAAGCTCCTCTTCCAATCCAGCGCTCTGCTAATGTGCTTTGAAAAGCAGCAGGGGATGGCTCAACTGTGTGGACCCCTACACCCATGTGGGAGACTTGGACAGAGCTCTGGGTGCCTGACTGCAGCCTGGCCCAGTCATCACTGCAGCCATCTGGGGACTGGGCCAGAAGATGAGAGATTCTCCTTCTGTCTGTAACTCTTCCTTTCAAATAAATAGATCAATAAATATTTTTTTTAAAAAAATCCTTTGCCCACTTTTAAATTGCTCTTTCATTATTGAATTCCAAGAATTCTTGACAAATTCTAGATATACTAGATTCTAATCAAATGGGTGATTTGCAAGCATTTTATTTTATTTTCCAAACTGTCTTTTCAGATTTTTGTTCAGATTCTTTGATGCACAAACATTTTCAATTTGGCTGAAGTCCAGTTCATTTAATGTTTCTTTTGTTGTTACTCACAATTTTGGCACCATATCTAAGAATGCTCTGCCAAAAAAAAAAAAAAAAAAAGATTGTGCAGGTTTTCTCCTGTATTTCTTTCAAAAGTAAGAGTTTTAGCTTTTGTATTTAGGTGAAGTGATTCATTTCAAGTTAAATTTTGCTGCTTGTGGTAGGTAGGGGTAAAATCAATTGTTTCTCATGTGGCTATTGAGTTGTTCCACTCAGATGGATCTGTTAGGATAAGAAAGAGTAAATGGGTAAACTGGTTGCTCTACCAGGTCCCTAACACATTTTCCTTGTTGGGTCAATAAAGTTGTCCACCTAGACAGAACTTAAGCCAATTGCAAGCCTGAGTTTGAGTTGCCGTGAAGATGAAGTGAAATGGCGAGGGTAGCACTCAGACAGCGTGGAGTTGAGGGGCACATGAAGGTGTCACCAGAGTGGGTTTACAGAGTGTTAGAGCTGGAACAGAATGAAAAGTACAGGCCTCCGTCCCCATCACCAAGGTGCCATATGCCTGGGCTGTGATGTCCTCCTTCTGAAACAATGGCTGCTGCCTGCAGTGCACACAGTCCAGCCCACATTGCCTGTGAGCTGGCTGCAACTCCCTCGTTGCCAGGGGACCCGGACCAACAAGGCAGCCCTTGGAAACAATCCTTGCTCTCCAAAGACGAGGCCCGTGACAACACAGTGCCTTGCAACTGCCCACCCTGGGTCTCCAGTTTTTCTCTGGATCTGTGTCCCGGGAATACAGGGTGCTGCTGAGGTCTGTGTTGAGTGCTGAAATGCAATAGTCCTCTTTATCTGCAGTTCCAGTTACCATGATCCCAATATGGTGAGTGCAAAGTCCTAGAGGTGGTGAATGTGTCTGTGTTCCATGGCCGGCTATTCTGACCAGTGGTGAACTCTGATGTGATCCTGCACTGTCCACCCTGGGTCACCCACTGGCTGCCCAGTGTACCCACACCATATACACTGCCTGTCCGTAGGCCACACACTAACTGTCTTGGCCATCAGATATACTGTCTTGGTGTTGCAATAGTTGCACGCCCACCATCTATCCAGTGTACCTACGCAGTATGTACTGCCTGCATGCTGGCCACATGCTGGCTGTCTGGGCCATCACATACACTCTTTTGGGTGGTGTGATTCTGGTGTCTGGATCACTCTTACTGGGCAGCCTAGTACTACAGTCCTGGGGGGGTCTCCTTCATGCACCTCACTTCACCCCACAGGAGTGCATGGCTTCATCTCGCACCATTGCATGAGAAGAGGTGGAGTCCAGTGCAATGAGAGAGTTTACGAGAGAGAGAGCATACACTCCCACAACTTTTATTACTCACCGTTCTTTTATGACTAGTCATTGTTGATGTTGCACTGTGCCTAATTTATAAATCAAACTTTATAATAGGAGTAGGGTAAAAATACAGTTCAGTAGGGCTTGGTACTATCTGTGGTTTCAAGGGTCTGCCAGGGGGTCTTGGCACACATCTTTACCCCTATCCTTGGAGTAGGGGGACCACTGATGTCATCACTGCAGGTGGACACTCTTGACAAGGACTGACCTATCATCCCGGTCTCCATTCAGTTCCTTGTTGGCTGCACTCAGTGACTGTACCTGCAGCTTGGCCACCCACCATCCCTCCCATCATGTGTGGTCTCAGCTACTCACCATGGAAACACAGCTATGGCTCTCATACCACGCTCCCTCTGCTTCCTCCCTGGCTCCCATCTCCATCCTGCCCTCTCTTGTCCTTTGCACTGATTGAACTCTGTGAAACTCCCATCAGCCACTTCCCTGTAGGACTTTCCCATGTGGCTGCCCTGGGGTTGGGTCCCCCGGCTACCCCTCAGTCTGGGACCCAGCAGGGGCGCTGGGTTGGTCAGCTCCGCTTGGGGAAATTGCATCAAGGTTGGAGCTGTGGGCATCATGCTCCAGCTTGGTCAGTACCTGTCCTGTTGCCTAACCATTGGCTGACCCTTGTGTCCACTCTGCTCACTCCCTTTTGGGGCTTTACTCTTTGAAGGTCTGTTTCTGTTCCATAGTGCTCTCTCTCGATGCCCTTCTTGCTGCCAGATTCGGTATCACTTTTTCTTCTTGCCCTGCTCTCTCATGCTTATGTTCCCCACATGTCCTCCCGATAAGCAAGCACCAAGGTCAATAAAGCCACTCCAAAGCACAGTGCATGTGGACTGTGTGCTCCTCAGATCCCACAGCACCAAGTCCTTGGCAGGTGCTGCCTGCAACCCCAGGTAAGCAGACTCCTTTCTGGCTCTCTTTGCAGGTGCTTCTCTCTGCTGACCATGTAGATGCTGGGGCAGCCTCTCTCTGCAGCATTCCCATCCTTCATCCACTTGTAGCTCTTGTGTAGTCTGGGGAGGCCCTGAGATGGGATGGCCTTCCTAGAGTACTACTGGGGGTCATGGCCAAGAGTGCTCTCCGCGTTCATGATGACCAGTCTAGGAGCGCTGGTGACTCCACCAAGAACACAATGAAGATTTTAGCTTCTGGGGGCTGGGTGGGTTTAAGAAGAGGACCCTCAGATGGCAGGCTTCAGGCGAGATCCTTGGTCCTCAAAACTGGCTTTTAGGGCAGCAGAGTGGGCATCGTCTGAGAGCCTAGCAGGTGTGCAGGGTGTCAGCTGGCACCAACTTCTAAAGCAGGTTTGCATGTTGGTGAACCAGAGGGGAGAATCATATGCACAGCAAAGGTGATGGCTGTGGGCACCTGCCTCAACCAGCCCAGATGGAGCACAGGGTAAAAGTCTCTAGCTGGGATCCTGAGAATGCTTTAGTCAGGGTTTCCAAGGACGGATTGGTGGAAGAGTCATCTAATTTTTCTAATGCAACAGTAGCGTATGATCAGCAAGTTGAAGTGATGCTTGCATGAAAAAAGAAGTCCTACCACCAGCTTTGGGAGCTTCAGAGGAAACAGAAAGAAGGGAGAAAATCAGCAGTACCACATACCCAGCTGGACCATGGGCACTGTTGGGCCTACCCTGGGTGGCAATGCACTCCGAGGGGAGAAGCTGAGGGCTGCCTGTGAAGGACCGTGTGCAAGTCCCTGCTGGCTGGATCAAGGAGGAAAGGGCTGCCTTTTCTAGCTCACCCTGGTGCTTCCCGGCCTAGCGGGGCACGGCCTCCCTGCCCTCAGGCTGTGTTCAGATCCTTTGCTCGCTGGACCAGCTCCAGAAAGCACAAAGCACATGGGCTTTGGATGGCAACATAGGACCCAACTCAACCCTGGCTTTTGAGCTGGCTCCTGAAGCCAAAAACAACAGCTCCTCCCGCTGCGCATTAGCAGGGCAGTCTGGGTTTGGTTGGTAACTCGCCCCATTGCCAGCGGTGCCTCTGTTGAGAGCACCCCCGGACTGGGGCAGACAAGGCCTGGGCTGTTTGCAGGAAACAAGAGCCTCGCTGTGGGGCTGGCATGTTCTGGTCCCATGCTCCAAATAGAGATGATAGGGACAGAGGGGAAGTGAACTTGGGACAGTACCAGGCTCTGATGGTTTCAGGCAGAAGAGAAAAGATTGAACTCCTGGGAAAGCTGTTGGCAGCCTCCCTGGGAAGGACTGGGGTCTGGGCACCAGGACAACCTTGTGGCCACAGGACATTGTCACGCCTGGCTGTCATCTCCTGGTCAGAGGTGTCCTCCGTCTACCCTGCGAGGTGTCTGCCACCCACCTTGCATCCCCTAGCCCTGATCCACTGGGCTGGGTGCCTCTCATATTCTCTGAGCACCTGGATTCAAGATTCAAACTGCATCCACTGTAAAACTGATGTGGCAGGCACATGGACACCCTGTTTAGGGTAGAACCCACTGCCACCCCAGTGCCAGGAGTGTGGCTGATGGCTAACCTACAGCTGCTTCTTGGATTGTGTCACAGCCCCCAAAAGACAGCCCTCCATTGCTCCTCTGGGCTGGGCAGAGGTCTTGTCATGTCTGTATCCCAGGTAGGCCATTCCTTGTCCAGGTAAGCTTTGCCTTCTATAGAGCTTTGGTAGATTTTCTTTGGCCTTTGTGTCTGCTACTCAGAAACCCAGATGGGACTACCTGGCTGGGTCACAGCCAGTACACCCGACACAAAGCAGGTCCCAAGTGCAGTAGCCAGGTCCATGTTCAAAGTCAAGAGGTGAGGACTGGGGCAGAGCACGCAGAGCTGAGCCTCCCTGTGGACCATGTTTATCTCCCTGCAGAGTGGGACTCCTAGGTGTGCTTCCCTAGAGATGTCTCTGAAGGAGGGCAGCGTGTCATTATACATGTATATATGCATGCATATGTGTGCGTATATATGTATGCATGTACATGTGTGTATATGCAGATGTGTGTATCCTCCCTCCACCCGTCTGCAGGATCAGCCTCCCATGTGGGAGGAAGAGCAAGTAGCAAGCAGTGTACAACATGGCTCTGCCTCTGGTGCAGGGCTGTGACATCACAGCCTGTGCAGGAGGAAGAGATCACATGACAGACCCTAGAGTGAGGCCAGGGAATGACCTCCCCCTGAAACCGACCTCTTAAAGGGCCCTTTACCTCAGTTGTCCTAGACATGTACAGGCCTTTCAGTGTCTGAGCTCTGTCTGCAAGGTGCTGGGGAAGTCCCAGGGGTTGTCGGTGGCATCTTGTCACAGGTCTGTTGTGCGTGGCTCATCTCTGCCATGTGGTTCAATCCCACAGATTTTTGCAAGTGAGGAAGACTACAGTAGAAAATCAATGGCCCTGATTTGCTTCAAACGTCCCCATCAGTAAGAGGCAGTGCAGGGTTTGGGACCCTCATTTACTTAAACCCCAAAGTCTGGGTTGCCATTGGCTGCCTTGCAGGTTATCTCCATTGGCGGTGGGGCAGGGCAGAGGGCAAGGGTCTTTTGTGCTCCTGAGACTCAGGGTGCTGGTAGAATAAGGTGTCTCCGGGGCAGGACTGGTAATATCAAACCTGGTTTGCCACCAACAACATTTAGCCACCATTGAGCATCTCAGAGAGGTGAGGAAGCATCACCTTACTTAGTTTCCCCTACTTCATGGGATGCCCATCCCCACCACTTCATCCCAAGGCAGCCCAGCATTGGAGACACAGGCACCTGCACGGAGCTTCAGATACCTCTCTGTTCTCTTGGGGTCGCTCCCTTGCTTGCTGGAGGGGAGGAAACCATAGAGAAGGACCACTTCCTTCCTTCCTGGGCTCCATGTGCGCCCTAGGGACCTGTCAGGCTGCACCTGCTCAGCAGAGAGCTGGTTTGCCAGGGTGACCTGGGAGCAAGACTGGTATGCCTGCAGCAGCCTTCAGGGACATCCTCCCTGTCATCTTTGTCTAAAGCAGAGTTTACATCTCAGCCTTCTTGGGAGAAGCTCCTGCTTTCACGGACTGGTGGGTGTCCAGCAAAAGCAGTCTACTTTGAGCCACCCACAACTACACCTTTTGATCTGACTAGCACCGATGAGACTCCGAAGTGCACATCTTGGTGGCTCCTGGGCAGACGGAAACTCCTAAGGAATCCAACCTTCTTTCTTAGTGGAGAAGGAGAGCCCAGCATTCGAGGAGCTGCGAGTGTCTGAAGGGAAGGCAAAGGAAGGGACACAGGCTCTGAGCAGGGCACTGGGGCCAGAAGCTTCCTCCTGCTCCCTCAAACAGCAGCTGCAGCCCCCACGCGACAAGGCTTCCAAACCCCTGTGCAGGAGTGCAAGGCGAGGTCTCTGCCTCCAGCACCTTGAAGGCCCTGGCCCTCTATTCTGTGGATGGAGCAAGAAGCAAGTCTGTCCTCTTCACTACCCCCTATCCCCACCCCCAACCTCCACCCCTGTTCTGAAGTATCTTGTATCAAAGGGGACCTCATGCCTTGGCTCCTACTTGTCTTAATTGGTGCCCTGGGCTTCCTCCCTTTGTCTTTCCAGCGCCAGATTTTAGTTTAATCTGCTAGTCCTGCTGGAGACCCCCCACCTCTGTTAAAATAAGCAGCTCAACTTTCAGCCAGCAGCAGCTGCCTTTGACAGACAGGGGCTCAGCCCTCTCACCCTGGACTCTTGCACCGAGCCAGAGGTCTGCAGACTCGCTGTCTCTGAATGCCGTGGCTTTGGCCTTGCTTTGGCCTTTTCCCCCAAGCCCAGGCAGGGCAAGGACACTGGATCTGGAGAGCTAGAGTGCTCTAGAGAGCTGTCTGTGGGGTTTCCCAGCTGTGCTGCTCAAGGTGGCCCCTGGGGCAGGGATGAGGTGAAGGTCAGCAGGAAGGCAGAGTTTAGTCTGTGAGCCTCATGAACATCTCCTGGTGTCATCTCACAGGGAGGTCCCTCACCCCAAGGGACGGAATAAGTGGGGGCTTCACTCAGAAGGAAGTTAGGGAGAGTCTCAGGCAGGAGAATGAGGTTGAAAGACTTAACACCGCAGAGTATGGATGCGGCTCCTGGCAGGAGGCTGCGTCTACCGGCCTTGGATGGGCAACTGTCCTGCAGCTGCAGTCGGGCGGCGGATGCAACCAGTGGCTGCTGTCAGCGTGTGGCAGGCTGCCTGGTTGGCGTGGTTAACACCAATCTTGGACCCTGTCACATGGCCTGGGCCTCCATGCCACGTGGAAGCCAGGGGCCAAGTGAGCATCTCATGAGCTTCTCTCAATGAAACCCTAGCCGCATTTCCAATACACCCTCCCACTCACCCCAGGTCATCCAATGGTGTTATTTCTCAGGGGATGGGCTCCTGGAAGAGTCACGCCCATCCCTCGGTTGTAGGGGAGTAGAGGTGTGTGTTGGGGCTGGATAGTTTCCCTTCTGTAATTTAGCACCATACCTAAGAAAGTTTCCCACCCATCTCCCGGATCAGGTAGCAGGGGAGGTTTTAAAAGGGAGGATGCTGGAGCTGAACTTGGACTTGGAAATTGTGATTGCCCTTAAAGGGAGGCGTCAATAGAAGGGGATCCCAGTGAGTTTCAAACCATGATGAGCGACATCATCACAGTGGGGAAAATAGGGGCCCCTTGCATCCCCTAGCGGTGCCTGGTCATAGCAGGTCCCTTTGGACCCTGGACTCAGCTGCAAGAAGGGACGAGAGGCAATGGCGTTTCTTGTGTTCCAGTCTGGGGTCAGGCCCTGCACTGGGTGCATGCACTTGCTCTGCTGGGAGACCTGGGGAGGCTGTCTGGGGCTGCTTTGGGTTTTGCAGGATGCTCTGGGAAGCTCCAAGGCCCAGAGATAGCTCCAGCTCCAGGGTCCCCGTTAGACATTCTGGAGGCCTGGGCGCATAACAGAGAGGGAGGGGTGCTCATCAACAAGTGGGGCCCTGGTCCTCAGGCTGAGGTGAGAGGGGGGCCAGGGATCTGGAAGCAGGGTTGATGGGGAGAGAGAGAGAGAGCTTCCATCTGCTTATTTACTTCCCAGCTGCCTACAGCAGCTAGGGCTGGGACAGAAGAAGCCAGGAACGCAGTCTGGGTTTCTCACATGGATGACAGGGATCCAACCATTTGAGCCATCGCCTGCTTCCTCCAAGAAAGCAGGACCTGGGAGTAGACGTGAAACTCAACCCCAGGCACTCAGCTATAGCATGCAGCTATCCCACTGGTGTCTTCATGAAGTCACTATGCCAACCCTCACACCAGACCTGAACTTTGACCCAGTGGGTTGCTCAGGGAAATGTGAATTAGGGTTATCCACATAGATGTCTTCCAAATTCTGTTCATCCTCCTCAACTTTAGTCACCATGGTGTATTAGTTTTTTGTATTGGCTGTAGCACATGATTAAGAATTTGGCTTGAAATGACACACACTTCTCACAGATCTGGAGTCCAGGATTCTGAAACTGAGGGGTCAGCTGCAATGTGCACCCTCCAGGAGCCCTTGGACAGACTCTGCTGCTTGTCTTTCACAGCTTCTGGTGGCTGTCCACGATCCATGCCCACTGGCTGCATCCTCCAAGTCCCAGCCTCTGTGGTCACGTGGCTTTTCCTCCCTCTGTTTTACGTCTCATCCTGCCTCGCTTTAATGACACGCGTGATTCCATTTAGGGCACAGTTGGATAATCCAGCACAGCCCCCCATCTCCAATTCATATCCGGAAAGATCTTTCATTTATTTCTTTATTTTGGCATGGAGATTAGCATTCACAGGGAGCAGGACTTCTTTGGGGTATTACACTAGGCCATGTGATTCCCCCAAAGGGAGAGGCAGTGTGATTCTGGGGGAGCCTTTGACTGAGAGCACCACTCCAGGGCAGGAAAGTCAGCCGCTTGCAGCTTGCATCGTGGCTACATTTGCATCCGCTGGTGCTGCTTGGCAGGTTCCTGTGTTCCTCTGAGGCCCCCAGCACTGAGCAAGGCTCACAAAGGATCAGTGCATCCAGGAGACCTCACTGAGCGTTGCCCTGGCCCCAGCCTATCTCCATTAGAACTCGCAGTGAGGCATCCTTCATCTTTCCAAGGCTCAGTAGGAGAGCACCACCGGCTAGGTGGCCCACGATGTCCTCCCAGGGAGACCTTGACAAAGCAGGGAGGCAAAGCATGGCTTTCCACGCTGGCTTCCCACCACTGCCACGGGCAGCGGAGGCACGCAAAACAAGTGCAGGTTTACAATCCCTCCCCAGGGGTTGGAGGTCACTGGTTTGGTCTGAGTGGAAAAGCTCAAGTGGGATTGGTCTTTTCCACTTGAGCTTAGGTGGGAGACAAAAGGGGGCCTGTGCTCTCCAGGCTGGTTTTAGGGAGACCCTGCAAATCATTTCTTGGGAAATCCTGGGAGATTCACGATGTTTCCAGCAGCCACAGTGTTAAGCCCTGCCTCTGCTAGCAGTAGGGGTCAAGGCATTCATCAGTGATCTCTGAAAATTCCTTGCATTTATATAAACGCCCTAGCAAGCCTGTGCACCATAGACTGCCCCCCGTTAGATGAGGGATGTTAAGAATTACAGCAACCCGTCAGATCCAGGATGGTGGAAAGTGTCATTACTGGTCATGAAAATTACAGGAAGCTGAGCCGACGCCTGCCCCTCCCCAAGACTAACAGGAGATCGTGTTTTTTCTTCTGATGCAATAATTAAGTTTGCCCAAGAAAACGTTTCTCCACGCACGCCTCAGGGCAGAGCTAAATGAAGCCTTTAACCGACTTTGCTGTGTGTGACCCTCTTTGGGGAATGGACTCTGTGAGGCAGAAAGACATCCCAGGATGGGTGAGTGCTGAGCAGGGATGAGTGGGCAGTTTGGGGAGAAGGTGCCGGCAGTTACCAAGACCCAGTACGCTGCTTATGTTAAAGCTGGAGAGATTTTATTTATTTTTTTTTAAAAGAAGATTACTTGATTAGGACAGGCTTGCTGGTGCAACAGGCTAATCCTTCACCCTGTGGAGCTGCCTTCCCGTGTGTGCCCCAGTTTGTGTCTGGCGGTCCCACTTTGGACCCATCTCCCTGCTTGTGGCCTGGGAAAAGAACGGAGGATGTCTCAACTCCTTGGAATCCTGCATCCATGTGGGAGATTGGAGGAGAGTCCTGGCTCAGCTCTGGCTGTTGCACCATTTGGGGAGTGAACCAGTAGATCGAAGACCTCTCTGTGTGTCTCTTCTTCTCCAAATATAGAATTTGCCTTTCAAATAAAAATATATATATATCTTTTGTTTTTTTAAAAAAGGCACTGATTTGAAAGGCAGACTTACACACAGAGAAGGACAGTCAGAAAGACAGAGAGACAAGTATCTTCTCTCCACTGGTTCAATCCCCAACAGTTGCAATGCTCAGGTATAGAAGAACATTGTGACGCTAGAAGGTCAGTGAGCACAGGATTACAATTGGTTAGATATCCTTTGTATGAGGACAACTGCATGGGTGCCTTTTGTATAACTGATTGGACAACATTTGTATAAGAACAACTGAGTGTGTACCATTCGTGTAACTAACTGGATATCCTTTGTATGGGGACAGTTGAGTGGACACATGTGAAACAAAACACTTGGTGGAATGCACAAAACAAAAGGAGTTCCGAACAAAAGTGTAGAAACAGTTGATGGGTTTTGTTGATAAGCTCAATACCTCCTCCCTTATCCCATATGACCCTCAGTGTATAAAGTCTGATGCTCCTAATAAACTTCGACTTTCGACCATCAGAGTACACGCATGTTATTATCGGCTCCATGCACCAAGTCCATTGCTGCAGGACAGCGACACTCAGAGCTGCGCCAGTCTGAAGCCAGAAGCCTGGAACTCCAGCTAGGTCTCCAAAATGTGTGATAGGAGTTCAAGCACGTGAACCATCTTCTGTTGCATTTCCAGGAGCATTAGCAGGGACCTGTATTAGAAGTGGAGCAGGGACTCTGAGATGGAATGCTGGCACCACAAGTAGCAGCTTAATCCACTGCACCACAAAATGTGGCTGTCTCTTCTTCCAGGGCTGTGCCCCTCCTGCTGAGGGCTGGAGTGCTACTGGACACATAGGGGACCAGGACGGATTTGAGTCTCTGCTCGGATAGAATCTGCAGGCCTCCTGGGAACTGCTATGGGGTCCCCTTCTCCTGCCACAAGGGGGTCTCTGTGCCCTCCCTGCTGTGTCCACTGACTTTCCAGTCCTGGTGCAGGCTCCAGGCTTTGCATTGTGTTATTCAGAGAACAAGGAACACAGCCAAGCAATGAAGTGCCCCGGCCACGGGCCGGAGGAGCAGGACTCACTCCCCAGCCGCCCCTCACCCCACCCCCGATTCTGAAAATGTCACAAGTGGTGATAGGCTAATTGTGAAGGTGAATGTATTCCTGGAATTCTGGAATCTCCTCTGAAACACCTGCACCCTGTTTATGGGGAAACCCTGCTTCTTGGAACACCAGGAAGCAAGACAGGAGATAGAAATGGTCTTGGGAAGGGTAGCTACCTCTGAGGCATTCTGTTCACTGTCTTCATTGAAGTAATGGGATTGGAATCCTGAGCTTTTGCATTATGCATTTTTATTGAAGTATTTGGATAAGAATCCTAAACATTGCAAATTTTTTACCGGTTTTCTATGTCACAAAACAACCCCTTGCTATGTATTTACCCAATATCATGTAGTTACTGATTTTCTCATAGATCATTGCTATAATTTCCCCCTCCCCATTTACTTAGTTCAGTGCACTTCTTGTTTATGGCAAGAGGTGGCTGCCCAACTGGACATTAAAATCATTTCACTTGCCTTGGAATCTTGCTAGATTTCTTTGAGCCCACTTCCTGTTCTACCTCACCTCCCACCCTGTGCTGCCATCTCCCACCTGTGTGCGCAACAAGTTCAAGCCAGGCATGCTCCACAAACTGGGAACACAGCTGCAAACTGGGTTCTGACCACTGCAACGAGGGCAGGACAAATGGGCAATGAGAGGCTCACACAGTGCCCCAAGGAGCCTTAGGGCTGGAATCCTGTCCCTTAGTTTATTCAGGCTGTTGTGTCCCTCCCCCTCAAGGATTGAATTCCATGGCCAAAGTCACCCATTGCTCAGATTGCTGACACAAACAGAACGTGTGCAACACCAGGAGTCTGGGGAACAGCCATTACAAGAGCAGTGGAGCCTGATGACTATGCCTGAGACACAAAAGACATGAAGCCATGGCCCTTCCTGGATGCAGACTTCCTACTGCCGGGGAGGGGCAGAGCCCTGACGTGCCAGAGAGCCTCACAGGAGGAGGTGAGAACCTAGAGGTGGGTGAGCTGGAGATCACCTTGTCTTCAGCCACCAAGCAGGCTCCAGAGCTGGTCCTGACTGCAGAGGAGGTGAAGCTGGTGGCCCTGGAGCCACGAGGCTGTGAGGACGCTGAGTTGGGGGTGTGAGTTCCCAGCGGTCATCAATCACCTTGAAGTTGCAGCAAACCCAGCTCTGACTGCACCTCCTACCCCAGCTACTGATGTGCCCCCGCTTCACCCCCAGTGCCACCATTTCCACCCCTTTCATTGTGAGAGTTTGTCTTTCCTGATCCCCACCCTGATCTTTTTCTCAGCCCTGTACTCCCTGTACTTTTATAAATACAGTAAATCTTTGCCCAGTGTGGGGAGTCTGATTCAGTGCCTGCAAGTTCCCCATGCCGGGGCAACACTACCGCATGCTCACTGCACAATGAGGGTCATTACTTGGGCAGAGACCCTCCAGAGAGGACAAGGACCCTTTCCCCAGAGCCACAGTCACACCTGCCCCATCTTTTCCCAGGGGGCACTGACTCCTGGGAAGGCCAAGGAACACAAGATCCAGGAGCTGCCATCTGGGGCGGCAGGAGAGCCACCTCAGGATCAGGGACACAGGATCCGAGGTCAGATAGAACAAATGACTTCCAGTGGGTGTTCCTAGCACAGCCTCAGTGGCCTCCTCTGTGAAATGGAATGGGACCCAGTGTGCCTCCTTGGACATGCTGGGAGTCTCCAACTTTTGGAATGAGGCACACATGATGGCCTCACGCAGACAGGAGACATTTCTCTCCTCAGATGGCATGGGTCCCGAACCCAAGAGCCACCACGGTCCCTGTGCTCACCAATGGGATGCTGACAGAAGCAAAGCAGTGACTTCCTCAGTGGCTCAGGTGTTTGTGTCAAGTGCACAGGATATAAAGGGGACCTAGTCCTCAACCCTCAGGGGGCCCTCAGGGGGCCTGGTGTGAGTGGCCTGAAGTGAAGTGTTTCTGGTTTGGATGTGTTAGACATACACCAGGACCCCAACACAGTAACCACACCCTTCTCTGTGTCCCTAGGATCTGAGGATCCCATGCCTAGGCATTGGACACCACAGCTCAGTCCTGAGCAAGTCACTGCTGTCACCCATGAATCACAGCTGAAAGCAGCGCAGCCCAGAGCATGGGCTGTGGGGATGCTGTGGTAGCCGCCTCCCTTTCCCACGCTCAGCCCAGGCTGTGTGGAGGCCCCCAGGAGCCTGTGGGCACACACAGAGCTCAGAGAACAGAGCAACAGGCAGAGGAGGGCTCAGGAAGGGTTTCCTCTTCTCCCAGAGGTGACAACCCTGGACGTTTTCTGAATGAGCTTCTCAGCTGCTCCACAGCGGCTGGGGTGTGAGCAGAGGAAGGAGGAACTGGGCAGCAGGGAAGCTGACCGTGCTGTGTCAGACTCAGTGACATCATCATCCTCACGACAGTCCCCCCTGGAAAATGCCCCACATCACCACCAGCCCCCACCCTGGCACCTTTAACTTGGGACGGCCACCTGCAGGACACCTGAAGGATGTTGGTAAGCTGTGTGCACTTGACCTCGTGGGAGGGGGCTGAGATACCACCTTCCTGACATGTTCTTGGTCAAGACATTGATGTTTCTCTAGGAAGCACACTCTTTGATACAAACCACAGGAGCAGGGGCACATCTAGAAGGCGACAGTGAGCTCTGTCTGCTGGAGGGGCCAGGGTCAGAGAAGAAACTGCATGCCTTCCAAAGGTGCGGATAGAAAGAGCCCATCTGTATCACTGAGCATCAGCTAGAGAAAGGCCTACCTTAGTGCCAAGTGGCCCACAGTGGTGAAATCGGCAGTGTATGTGATCAGGGATTAGAGAAGTGGGTGGGTGCCGGGAGGGAACCTGGGAAGTAATGGGGGATTACAGTAAGGGAGACAGGAGAAGTGTTTGTGACCAAGAAACAAACAATGTGGAAAAGATGGTAAAGAAATCATGCAGGGGTGGTGTTGTGGACTGAAGTTTGGTTCATCCTTGCCCCTGAAAAAGATACTTTGAAGTTTTAGCTTTTGGTGTTAAGGAATCTGAAATGTCCCCAATATTTGAGAGTGAAGTTTTTGCAGTTATAATTAGCACAGGAGTTAAGATGAGCTCCTACTGGAGTAAGGTGAAGACTTCTAAACAGCAAGGGGCACCTAGAGACAGGTGATATACAGAAGACTGGGCCCCATGTACCCAGAAACACACAGAGGGAAGCCATGCATGTGGTGACAGAGACAGAGGCTGGCCCTTCCAGCTGTGAGCCAAGCTGTGAATGCCAACGACCGCTGGAAATCATCAGAAGCTACCCAAGGGAGCCTGATCCTTGACCAGCACCTTGATCGCCGTCTCTGGCCCCTCAACACCATTTCAGTCATCAGCACATACTTCCTTGTTAAGGTGGCCTCCGTACCTTGCAAATAAACAGAATCAATGAGCAGAGGAAGGAGGAACTGGGCAGCAGGAGGAACTGATATGCATTACAACATGGATGAACCTTGAAAATCTCTTGCCAAGTGAAAAAAGCAAGTAGAAAAATCCACATGCAGCATGATGACACTTACACACTTCATCGGGAATGTAACAGAACAGGCAAATCCAGAGACCGGAAGCAGACCAGTGGTTGTAAGTGATGAGGCGGAGGGGGGGGGCAGGGAGAGCAAATGCTAACAGTTTTGGGGCCTTTAGAGGGAGCAAGTTCTAGAATTAGATAGGAGAGATAACGGTACAACATTGGGAACACATTAAGAATTGCGCGCCTTCAAGAGGGAATTTTAGAGTTAGCTTTGCATGTAAATATAAGCTCATACACACATATAGTAGTATTTACTCATATATCCACAGGCACACACGTAGTGATACCAAACATGAAGCACCAGCTGTTGACTTCATGTGCAGTGGATGCATTTTCTGCTTTCTGGACTCTCGTCTGGGTGTCATAAGTCATCTCCAAGTTCCTCTATGGGAGTATGTGAGGGAATGAGGATTGTCCTGGCAACAATGTTGGTTTCCTGGATTGGTACAGAGAGGCTGGAGATATTTTCCCTGTGGAGTTGGTTTCCATGGGTGTCCCAGTGAACCCTGCCTCCCACACTAAAGTCCACTGTCATCATGCAAGAAGACCAGGTCACCCAAAACCAGGCCAGGCTAGCCACACATAGAGACTACAAGGACAGACCGATTTCCAACCAATACCAGTTGTTCCAGCCACCTCTGTCCTGGCATCGGGCATGTGAAGACACCATCTTGGATGTCTAGCCTACTGCTGACATCATGTGACTCCAGCCGCAGATTGCTGCAGCTACATAAAACAAAACCACCCAGCTGAGCCCAGCCAACCCACAGGACCATAAAAGAATGATGCTTTGTTCTCAGTTTCCAGGTTTTCAGATGGGCCTATGACATGGACATAGATCAGGAAATGCTGACCCAGGAAGCCAGGTCAGTGTCACTCTCTGTAGAATGAGATCATGGCCACAGGAAGGACAGAAGAGGAGATGTCACCTCCACCTGTCTCCTAGCCCAGTAGCTCTAGTAGCTTTGCCTCATGCAAAATCCCAAATGATACCAGTTCCTTCCACATGATCCTATTGATCCAAGACAGAGGGAGATGTCACACAGTCCGCGAGCCTATTGGTCTTACCTACTCCTTTCTGCTTATTTCCCCAGCAGTACCCTGAAGTGTGGGCAACACCCAGAACTCATTCTCTGCCCTGGATCTCTGCCCCTTCTGGGAAGACCTCAGTGAAGGAACCTGGGAGAGACTGGGGAAGGGAGGAGGTTCTACGACTCAGCTCCCGGAAGAAACCACAGAGGCCAGACTGGAAGTCACCATCTGCCCTCAGCTCCCTGCCCATTAATCTGGGGCTCTGTGTGCTTTATATTTTATTGCTGGTGGCCCAATACCCAGGCTGCAAATTGCCGCTTATGTTGGCAACAAGGGCGGGCATTTCCTGGGCTGCCCTTCAGAGGAAGAGCTTTGCATTTTAGAGATGTATTCACTCCACATGCAGTCAGTTTTTCTTCTCACCCCAGGCTGGGATCAAAACAGAACTTGCTTCTTGGACTGAAAATCCCACCCTCACCCTTTACTCCCGGTCCTTCAGGAGGACACACTAGCTCACTCCACAACGACATGCTTTGTGTTGACATGGGCTGTGTGATTTTTCAGGAACGTGGCCAATATGCCTTCTGCACTTGCTCCTATGGGACACTGAGGGGTCAGCCATGAGCAGTGTTGGTGTTTAAAGCCACTGTGTGCAGACTGGCTAGAATGTTCAGGGGTGTACTTCTGATAGTTGTTGCCTATGTTGAGCCTTAAACAAGGGCATTGCAGAAAGTTGGTGGGGATGGCCATTTGGCCTGGTAGTTGAGCTGCTGGTTGGGATACTAACATCCAGACCATAATGCTTGGGTTTGAGTTGTGACTTTTCTCCCAGATAGCTTCAGTGTTTGCTAATACGCACTCAGAGAGACAGTGGTGATGGCGCCAATGGTTGAGTTCCTGAGTCTCATGCGGTTGACTCAGATTGAGTTTCTGGCTGCTGGCTTCAACTTAGCTTAATCTTAGTGGTTGTAGGTGTTTGGGTGGTGAACCAGAGAGTTGGGAGGTCTATTGGCCTCTGTTTCTGCCTCTGGCTTTCTCTCATATTCCTGGCAAATGAAGAAAATTAAAATAAAATTTAAAAGGAGAAAAGCTCTGCAAAATGAAATTAAAACATAATTTTATTTTGGTATAAAAATTTTTGAGATCCCTGAGGGGCTGTACAAAAGTTTGTGAAAAATAGATCTTACCAAAAACTATGAATGGATTTTTTTTTCAGCAAATTAAACATGATTTTTAAAGGCAGAATGGATAGATAGATAGATAGATAGATAGATAGTTCTGTCCTCTGGGTTACTCCCCAAATGCCCACAGGAGCTAGAGTTAGACCAGACTGAAGCCAGCAGTGGGAATTCAGTCCAGTGTTCTTAGGTGGGTGACAGGAATCTGAGCACTTGGATCAGAGTCCCCTGCGGCCTTCCAAATCTGCACCGGCAGGAAGCTGGGGTCTGGAGCAGACCTAGGACTTGAAACAAAGCATTTTGCCCAGGGAGGTGAGCATCATGGGTGATGTCTTAGCTACTATCAAATACTTGCCCCATAAACTTATCTTGAAATTCCATTTTTCCATGAATATGTTGAAATTCTAACACACTAGCAAAGACCAGCCACAGACAGTTAAGTCTTGAAATAAGTATGGAAGCAAATTGGGCAGGGAATGACAAATGCAGCCAGTCTATTGGTAAAGTTTATCTAAGAATAACAACCAATTCATTCAATTCCTCATCACACACACACACTCATTCTCATACACACATACATGTACACTCATGATTTGATTATGTTTAGAAAAAAATAAGATTACTTGTCATGTACCAACAGCTTAAAGTTGTATTGATGTGCCACATGCACACGACTGGACACTGGGAGTTTGTGCTGGGCTGGGGACCAGCAGCTTACCCTTGGACTGGTGGCTTGGAAGGGCAGGGAAACCTATGGGGCCAGCTGGGAAGGGCCTGTTTGCGTGCACCAGGCAGCTCCCAGGGTCTGCTCTGAGCCACCCAGGGAGGTTTTGCCTTCTCCTGCTCCTTTGCTTGTTCCCAAGTCCTGGCCACAATTCTACACTAAGGATGGAAAAACAATCACAGGGAAGTCCAGCCAGTCAGCTGGACATCCAATGAATAGCACAAGAGCCAGAAAGGACGCTGTGGCCCTGAAGGCATGCAGAGGGCTTGGGTGTGCAGGGGCAAGGCTGGGACCAGAGGATGCTCCTGCCAGGATAGGTGGGCTCTGAGCTTGTGTAAATGCTGGAAGAACTGTGCCATATGTCAGAAATCACCTGCTTTGAGGCTGCCTCTTCTGTAATTTACAGGCAAGAATCCTCTGCCTGTTTTTTTTTTTTTTAAGATTTATTTATTTTTTTATTGCAAAGTCAGATACACAGAGAGGAGGAGAGACAGAGAGGAAGATCTTCCGTCCGATGATTCACTCCCCAAAAGTGAGTGCAATGGCCGGTGCTGTGCCGATCTGAAGCCGGGAACCAGGAACCTCTTCCAGGTCTCCCATGTGGGTACAGGGTCCCAAAGTTTTGGGCTGTCCTCGACTGCTTTCCCAGGCCACAAGCAGGGAGCTGGATGGGAAGTGGAGCTGCTGGGATTAGAACCGGCGCCCATGTGGGATCCTGGCGCGTTCAAGGTGAGGACTTTTGCCGTTAGGCCACGCTGCTGGACCCCTCTGCCTGTTTCTAATGTCGCGCCTACTCTTGGCCAAAACATGCTTCACAAAGAGGGTGTGTGCAATGCTCTCGCCATAATCACTGTTGCCAATAGCAGCATCAGATGGGGTCTAAAGAAAGCCCTCATTCCAGCTCCCACATGGTACCTGGCAAGACCAGTGGCAATGGACTCCAGATATCTGCCCTCTTGTCCTTACTTCCATGGACACATGAAGGCCAGGTGGCCTGTAGTAGGCATGTGGTCAGTCCACATTCACAGTTGAGAGCTGGGAGAACCCATTCCCACCTTCCTCTCTTTCCCTCCCATCTACAGCCAGCTCGCCCATCAAATAACTCGGGTGGAAGGCACAAGTCCACCTGCCAGGAGGCTCTGCCCACCTCACATGCGTGTGTGGCTGTGGCTGTGGTGTGTGCGTACTGCCCCAAGTGTGAGTTTCCCTAAGAAAGGAAGCTGGCACATCTTGTTCCCAGCATGGCACCAAGTCTGCTTGCTCAATCTGCTGGCCGACAAGGTGGGTGCTGCATGCAAGGAGGATTCCATCCAGGAAGACATTACTGACGAACCCAGTGACATGACTCACGCCTCCCCACTTGTACCAATGAGCAATTGCCTTCTATTCACCCTACCTCTTCACATTGCTGCACCCCAACCCCAAATGCCATGCAATAACATGTCTACTCAAGCTGCATGTTCAGCAGTAACAAGGGACCTTTGGTGTGGCAGAGTGCTACCCCTCCCTACCCCACAGCTGCTCTCCTAAGAGTTGTGCCTTGCTCCCTTGTGCCTTGAAATCTCCAAGTACCTCCTAATCCACACCCTCGTGCCTCTAGCCCAATGTTAGGATGTGTGGAGGTGAGGCCTTTGGGAGGGAATTCGGGTCAGATGAGGTCATGAAGGTGAAGGCTCCTGTGACAGGACTGGAATCCATATAAGGAGATGAAGAACCAGGGCTTTCCCTCCACCAGGTAGGGTCCCATGAGAAAGCAGTTATCTGCAAGCCTGGCTGTGAGTCCTCGCCAGAAACTCACCATGCAGGCTCACATCCAGTTTGCACATGGACAGACATCAGGCCAGCACCGTCCTAGGGCCTCACATCCTCCAGGGGCTCAGGGAAGACAGGGCTACATCAGAGACCCAGCATTGGGAACCTTCGGCTCAGAGGACAAAGCCAACTGCAGATACAGGGAAGACGCTACAGGAAGTGAGATGGAGACAGGAGACAACAGAGATGCACATTTAAAACTCAGCAGTGTCAGGTGAAAGTTTGTGCAGGAATCCAAGGGGGGAGGAAGAGAAGGCTCCAGCTTTGGGCAGATCCCTGTATTCCATTGCCACCTCCAGTTTGAGTGAGTGACAGCTGTAACTCAGGCATCCTGGGCCTTGGCTGTATGTGGAGGTCACTTGGGGAACTGCAGAGTCTAGGGGAGCTGACAGCTTGTAAGCCTTGGATGGTGGCTTGACTGTGGAGCTGGAAGCAGCAGTTGATAGTCTCAGGAAGGCAGGTCTGAGGGAGGAAGCAAACTGCACCTGCCCCCAGCCTATCAGATGGAAGAAATGATTCTCATGTGCCTGCTTCCCACCCCAGGGGCTCTTGCACAGGGCTGAGTTCCTCATCTATAAGTCAAGAACAATTTAGACTCCCTGTAACCCGCAGGAGTCATTGTGTATCCGTGTGGCTGTTGTGTGACTATTTCTCCAAAACCCTCTCCTTTCCCACCTTCTGGGGCTGCTGCTGTTGGTTAGCAGTCCAACCTAGATCATGCCCTCAAGTCTCCATTAGGGCATCAGACTTGAGCCCTTACCAAACCTGCAGCATCTACTGACAACCCAGACAGGCAGGCTTCCTGAAATCCCCCCTACTCACCTTCCCCTTCCCTGCCCCCCAGCACCCACTTTCTTTGTAAGATCCTTAAACCCAAGTCTGCTCACAAAGAAACTGCCGTTCATTTTTCTCTTTTTCCTTCCAAATGCCTTCAAGGCCTTTCACCAAACCCAAACCCTGGAACTTTCTTGGAAATGCAAAAAATTAAGTGAAACAAGAGCACTGTAGAAGGTATGAAATGGTCTGGCACAAATTAATGAAAAGCTCTTTGCTTGTAAAAGGAAAATAAAGATCCAGCTTACTCCAACAAGGAAAGCTCTGTGGAGGGAAGCTTACTTTTTCCATGGGACTTCACTGCCTCCCAGAGCAGGGACAGCAAGGGAGGCACTCGCTGTCCACGGGCTGTCCACGTGGGTAGGGGCAGGGGGAAGAAGCCCGGAGACAGGAGTATGTGTGCGGTGGGGCAAGGATCCCAAGAGCAGTATTATGCACACAGCATGCTTCTCTCATTTTCTTGATAAGAACTCCAAGAGGGCCAGCACTGGGCTCCAGCCACCCACCCAGCAAGCCATGAGGCTGGCCCTGATCTTGGGCCCTGAGCAAAATGTCCAGCAGGGGACTTGACCTTCCAGCTGGACCACAGGAGTTCCAGAGATTCAGGAACTACAGGTCCCTCAAAGGCCGGAACTGACCTCACTTCTCACGTGAAGTTGGTTGTGTGGTACATCCAAGGTTCACTCCCATCCCCCCAAGCTTTGGGGAAGTCTTGGAGGCCTTTTAGCCTATGCCCACCCCCATTGCTCTCTATTCTCTTCTGCACTGAGTCAAATCTCTTTCCCAGCTTCAGCACGAAGGAGGATGCAAAGATTATAGACCCCCGATCAAATAAATAAACACTGTTTGGCTTACTCTCTTTCAAGTGCAGGGATCTTGTTATGGGTCTGTGGGACTCAGTCTCGCCATCTGCAAAGGGGGTACATGAAGCATCACTCCCAGGGCTGTTCTAATAACTGGAAACACACTGGATATGATGAATATTCTCATTCCTCTGTGGCCTTCATCCTCCTCCTCCCAGGAGAATCCTGAGTATGTGGGCAATCAGGGTGTGAGCAGAAAGGCCACCTGAGAAGCCTACAGCAGCCTTCTCCTTTCACGAGCTAAGGCAGCTCTGACTGTGACAATCAGCCCCCCAGTAAAACTAAGTCAAGGGCATAACCACATCCAGGAGGCTTTGTTCTCTCTGTCTGTTAGGCAAAGGACAGTACCAAGTGGGGGCAGGAAATAAGCCACTGTTACAATTAAGTCTCAAGATAGACAGTGTGCTGATTGTAGCCTGGGGCTCGGGTTCTCATAAGAAAGTAATTGGAAAACAGTCCGGGCCCTGGTGGTGGCATCCAGGGATGGTGTTGTGGCCAATTCAGGTGACAGACACCCGATGCTCTATGTGCAAGCACAGAGGAGCCACAGCCCATCCCCTGCCCACGCCAGAAGTCCTGGGCCCAGTGTCCCCACCCCGCGCCTGGCTCCCCATCTGGCGGTGCAGCCTTCTGCCAAAGGCTGAAGTCATGGCCACCTCCTCTTCCAAGGCCCGCTGTGTGGCGGTGCCAGGAGTTGGGCCTTTTCACTCCCTTTCACGTATTTAGAGAGGCTGAATTATGTCAGGGTCGTGTTAGCCATCACTGGGTGATTATTTTTGGAGACAGAAAACTCTTTAGTGGCAGGCGTTGGGAGTTACACAGTGACTGTGTGAGTGAGACTCTGGGTTGCTCAAAATAGACCTGCCAAGGTGAGGGCAACGTTCACGGGGCCCCGGGGACTCAGTTTATGGACTCACCTCTGGAACATGCTACACCAAACGTGCTGTGGCCCAAGCAGGAGCTGGGCCTGCCTGGCTATGGCTGGCCGCCCCCTCGTTTGTGTCAGGGTGGTGCTCGGGGTGGACTGATGGAAAGAATGGAGCAGGGTTTAGACATACAGGAGGGCCTAGCTCACGTTATCTCATTACACAAGGGACCCAGTGTGAAGGAGATCCAGGACCTTGTGGTCAGACACCTGGCTCTTTATGTATATTACATACATACATACACAAACACATATACATATATCTATATACGCAATATACAATATGTATACATATGTATGCACACACACACATATATATACATATATAAGCATTTATTTAGTTTATTTGAAAGATAGGGTTCCAGAGAGATAAGAAGATCCTTCATCTGCTGGTTCACTCCCTAGATAACTGCAAAAGTCTGGAACTCAGTTGGTCCAAAGCCAGGAAGCAGGAGTTTCTTCCAGGTTCCTCATGTGGGTGCTGCTGCTCAAGGACTTGGTTCATCCTTCACTGCTTTCCCAGGCCATCAGCAGGGAGCAGGATCAGAAGCGAAGCAACTGGGACAGGAACTGGTACCCATGTGGGAAGCTAGTGCCACAGGCAGAGACTTAGCCTACTATGCCACAGCACCAGGCCTCCTTGGCTCCAATCCTCTGTTGCAATGTGCCACCCACCCCCTGGAGTCCTGTGACTCACTGCTGTGTGTGCCTATTGCTTTGTCCTCATGGAGGGAACCTTCACTTTTGACTTTCAAAACCTGGAGCTGCTCAAAAGCCCTCAAATATAAACGAAGCCCCGAGACAGCAGCAGTGCTGATGGTATTCTTCATGGAAAACTTGCTGACAAAACAAATGAGCAAAACTTGATTCTGTTCAACCTAATGTGTTCTCCAGTTCAAAGAGCAGCCAGACACCGTCTCAACCAACAAGTGTCTGGTTTGTGGACTGATTTCTCCCATGGGAATGAAAGGATGCATGCATGGTCGTTTGCCAGAACTGCCATGGCACAGACCCTAGAAGGGTGACTGAACCGCGGAAGCATATCTCTGAGTCCTGGTGGCATGAGGTCTGAGTTCAAGGAGAACTGCAGGTTTGGTGACCCTGAAGCCACTCTCTCTCCTCGCCTTGCAGGTGGCTGTCTTCTCCCTAACTCCCCAGCATCTTCAACATTAATCACATGGGACTAGGGCCCATCCTACTGGCCTCATTGCAATATAATTAGACTTTTAAGTGTCCTATTTCCAGAGTCACTTTCTGGAGTGGTGGGTTTTAGTATCCAACATATGAATTTGAAGGGGACACAATTCCACTCTAACAGTGCCAAAACTCAGCCCATAAATAGAACTGAGATGTAAACTTCAAACCTGCTCTGGCCATACAGGAGACAGTTTGATCTCTGCTAGTCCTCTCTGTTTCTTTATAATCCTCTGGCTATGATCAGCCAGGATTTCACAACCCCTCAGTGACTACAACCCACAATTCTCAGACTGTGATGAGGGCCTAACCCTTTGGGGCTCCTTTGCAACACTGGTGGAAGCTTCTAAGCAAACACTGGCCAGGGCCAAAACCTTTATCTTAATGATAGGGGAAGGAGATCCGAGATACGCTTGAGCAGGACTGGGCTGGGAATGTCAGCTATGTTGGTGGCCCTAGGCTGGGAACTGAGGCTTTTGGGCTTCTTCCAGAAAAGACAGTGGCCAAGCAGGGTCAGGACAGAGAGTGAATGAGAACTGTGTCTGAGACGCAGTGCCAAGGACAAAATGAGAGGGCCATGAAAAGAGCAAATGCAAGGAGAGGAAAGAAGGAGCTGATGCAAATGTCCGATTTCAGGCAGGTGCAGGCGCAGAGGGACTAGCCAGCAGTGAGTGAGGCGGGGGCTCACCAAGGCTCAGCACTCTGCAGTGGGAGCTGGTAAGAGGTAGAGTGCACTTGCCTGTGTGCCCTGGGCTGGTAGGACAGGTGTTATTCTAAAAGGTGCACCTCATCTCATCTGACTTGTACTGGACTATCTAATGCTTTTTTAAAAAGGATTTATTTTTCTAAATTTTCATGGCAAAGTCAGATTTACAGAGAGGAGACAGAGATAAAGATCCTCTATTCCCTAGTTCACTCCCCAAGTGGCCACATCAGCCAGAGCTGAGTGAATCGAAGCCAGGAGCTTGTTTCAGATCTCCCATGCGGGTGCAGGGTCCCAAGGCTTTGGGCCGTGCTCAACTGCTTTCCCAAGCCACAAGCAGGGAGCTGGATGGGAAGTGCAGCCATTGGGATATGAAGTGGCACCCATGTGGGATCCCGGCACATCCAAGGCCAGGGCTTCAACCACTAACCTACCATACCAGGCACAGCTATTTAATGTTTTTACAGACAGATTCTAAAAGCACAATGAAACAAACCAAAGTGCATGATTGCATGAGTACCTTAGACTAACAGGGTCCCCAGTCTCAGGGAATATCCCATGAAGGTGTGATTCAACTGTAGAGCACATATTGTTGGATTTGGCCACTTCTGTTGCAGACTTTAAAGAAAGGATGAAGAGCATACCCAGATGCTCATGAAAGACAAGACATAAACTCTGTGCCAGCGTCCCCTAATCTGATAGAAGACCTCAAGTACTGCTTCGATGGGCAGAAAGAAAAGCAAGTGGCACAGCGCTTCAGGCCAAGTTCTATGGCAGCACCTAGCCCTGTGATGCTCTGAGGTGGCATGAACAACCAGCAGGCCTCAGAATATACACAGAGACAACAAGGACGAACCCCTGTGAGGACACATTGAATATGGTATGTCTTATACAATGACGACTTGAGTCACACCGCCAGGACACTCTTTCCACACAAACACCCCCAACCCCCACCAAGACAGCATCAACAGATCATCTCTCTTCCCCACCACTAATGGAGTCTGACAACCAGGAGCAATGGACACATCTCTTTAACCTGACCCTCTCCATCTGTACCAGAAGTCTACATGGGTCTGAAATCACCATCCCCTCACCTCTATCATGAACATGAAAAAAATTAATGATTTTGTTATAAAACAAACAATAAATGCAATAGAGCTAATTTCAATACTTCTCGAATCATTCCAAAATATTGAAGGGTTGGAATTCTGCTGAACTCTTCTCATCAGGCCTACATGATTTTGTCAGACAAATCAGAGCCAAGGTACGACCGAGACAGAACACTAAAGCTTCACCAACACAGGAACAAGCATTCTCACCTGAATATTCAGAAAACGATTCCAACAGCACATCCAAAAGCTCACACACCACGATTAAGTGGGTTTTTATCTCTGGGATGAGAAGTTTCCTGACTCACAAATCAGTCACCATAGCTGATCATATTGACAGACTAAAGAACGCAAACATTGGATCATCACAACAGATGCAGAAAGCTTCTGATAAGGTTAAACATCCCATTCAAGATAAAACTTCTCAACAACTTACGTGCAGAAGGAACATATCTCAAAATAACAAAGGCTGCCAATGACAAACTCGCAGGAGGCACTGCCACACGGACACGGACTTCATCGTTTGTCCATGGCAGACTGATGACCAACATGAGGCCACATTTTACAAAAGCTTCTTAGGTGGGGGAAATGCGCATTTTCCACTCCTTAAGGATGAAAGCAGCTTGTGGTACTTATAGATGCTGCGTTAAAATACCCCCATTAATTTCTTTTTTCTTCCTCTTGTTTTATTTTGTGGCTTTTCATTTAAGGGGATGTATAGTAACTGTATAATGGAGATTACCATACCCAGATGTGAGGATACAAGGCAGTATGCATCTCTCCTTTCAGACTAAAGATGGACTCCCAATGAAACTGTTTGCTATATCTTGACAATAGGATGTTGGACTCTGCCATTGTCCATGCCCGCGAAGATGGACACATGACTGTTTATAAAAGAACCATAGTATAGTAACAATATAGTTGAATACAGTGAGGAGGGAGGGAATTGGGGACGGGATAAGAGAAATCCCAGGATCTATGAAACCGTATCATAAAATGATAATAAATTTAAAAATTAATAAATTAATTTAAAAATATCCCATTAAATGTGGCCAGAATCATGGTCCAGAGTAAGCTGCCCCTTGTGACAACAGCATCGTATTCGAAGCATCTGTTTGAGCTCCAGGGACTCCATTTCTGATCCTGCTTTCTGCTAATGTGCCTGGGAGAGCAGTAGAAGACAGCCCAAGTGATTTGTCCTTGCCACCCACAGGAGAGACTAGGAAGGAGTTCCTGGCTCCTAGTTTCAGCTTGGCCCAGGTCTAGGAGTTGCAGCCATTTGGGGGTGTGAACCATTGCACAGAAGACATGTTTCTCTCTATCTCACTGTCACTCTGTCTTCCTAAGGAATCTTGTTAAAAATGTGAATGAATTAAAATAAAATGTTATCTAAAAATAAATGCAGGTGATCCTTAAAAATTTCATAGACAGTCTTACCATGAAAAACTATGAGCGGATTATAAAAAAAAATGGAGCCACAAAAATTACTTCAATTTTTCCATGGTGTTATGCCATTTTTAAAAAAAGATTCAGTTGGGGCTCGGCGGCGTGGCCTGGTGGCTAGGGTCCTCGCCTTGATCCCATGTGGCCGCTGGTTCTGATCCCGGCAGCTCCACTTCCTCTCTGTCTCTCCTCTTCTCAGTGTGTCTGGCTTTGTAGTGAGAATGAAGTAATCTTTAAAAAAAAAAAAAGATTCAGTTATTTTTATTGGACAGTCAGATATACAGAGAGGAGAGACAGAGAGGAAAATCTTCCATCTTCTGATTTACTCCACAAGTGGCCACAATGGCCAAAATGAGCCAATCCAGGACCAGGAGCCAGGAGCTTCCTCTGGGTCTCCCACGTGGGTACAAGAACCCAAGGCCTTGGGCCATTCTTGATTGATTTTCCAGGCTATGAGCAGGAAGCTGGATGGGAATTGGGGCCACCAGGACTCAAACTGGCATCCATATGGGATCCCAACGTGCAAGATGAGGACTTTAGCCACTAGGCTATCACTCTGGGCCCTAGCTCATTTTTTAAAAGGTCAAGTTAAAAAATCTTTGAATTGGGCCCAGTACAATGGCTCAATTGGCTAATACTTCCCCCTTCAAGTGCTAAGATCCCATATGTATGCTGGTTTGAGTCCCAACTGCTCCACTTCCCATCTAGCTTCCTGCTTAAGATCTGGGAAAGCAGTGGAAGATGACCCAAGTAGTTGGGCTCTTGTACCCACGTGAAATACTTGGAAGAAGCTCCTGGCTCTTGGCTTTGGGTCTCGCCATTGTAGCCACCTAAGAAGTGAACCTGCAGATAGAAGATCTTTCTGTCTCTCCTTCTCTCCATTAATCTACCTTTCCAGTGAAAAATAAATAAAATTATTTAAAAATATCTTGAATTATTAGAGCTATTCATCTATTTCACTTAAGTAATTTATGTTTAGTGCATTTTAAAAATATATTTGAGCAGGATCTGGCAACAGAATATAAAGGAATCCAATTACCCGAGGTGTTGTCACTTCCTCCCAGGGTTTGAATTAGCAAGATGAAGACAGAAACATCAAACCCAGGCACTTACACATGGGACATGAATATTTTACCCAGTATTTTAAGCATTAAGTTGAATGACTACCCTTCTACTTAATTTTAGATATCCACGCGCCTCATCACCTAGGTGGCTACTGGAGGTTACTTAGCTGATAAAGGTGGAGAGTACGGTCAGGGTGTGGGCTAGGATGAGCCACCCAATGTGCTCCTCCAACTCCCATGACAGAAGGCTTCTTAAAAGTGTCCCCAGGCTCTAGGCAGCCCACAGTAATGAAAACAAGTTCTTACTGCACAGGAGACTGACTCTAGTTCATGCTGTGGAGGCTCCAGACCTGTGTCCCTGTGGCTGGCAGCCCAGTCATCTCCTTGCAGAGCAGGGCACAGTGCCCTTTGCCATCACCCCCATGGGGTCAGTAGCCTGGAATTGCCCAGCTATCTTTGGGCTTCCCCATGAAGCATGGGTCTGTGAAAGAGGTGCCCGGGAGGGGCCTCCAAGCACACAGAGCACTCTGCTCTGAGTTACTGGCTACCCAGTGCTAATGTGGAATGCTTCTTCCAGTTTAAGCTGTTCAGCACGAGGTGATGATGGTTTCAAGGTTTGAGTCCCAGATACCTGGAGTGAAGCTGTCTTCATTGGCTTTTAGTTTGAAAAATGTGCAACAGTGTGAAACCCAGATTCTATTCTCTGCGGAGAGCCCGGCAGCTACTTCACTGAGACACCTCCCGCCCAGCTTCAGGCCACGTGGATCTGATTGTAATCTGTCTCCCGCGGTGCAGGAGGCTTCCTGAGGAGAGGACATACTTGACCTCTTCGCATCCCGAGCTGAGAGCCCTAGGAATCTGAAGCTCCGTGGCTCAACTCTGGAGACTGGGAGCACCTCAGTCAAGGCTTCATCGGGGCTCATTCTAGAACCCTCTCCTGGGCTTGCAGGCAGCAGCCTTCACAGTAACTTGTGTTTCTGCCTGTAGCCAAACTGTCCCTTCTTTTTTTTTTTTTTTAAAGATTTATTTTATTTTTATTACAAAGTCAGATATACTGAGAGGAGGAGAGATAGAGAGGAAGTGGAGCTGCCGGGATTAGAACCAACGGCCATATGGGATCAAGGCGAGGACCCTAGCCACTAGGCCATGCTGCCGAGCCCCAAACTGTCCCTTCTAATGAGGGGAAGTTCCATTGGGTTAGGGCGGTTCTGAAGATGGCTTCATTTGAACATGATCACTTCCAGTAAACCCCTATCTCCAAACAGGGTTGGACAGCCAGTAGATGCATCAGCATAAGAATGGGGGCGTGTAGAGAACACGGGTCAACTCCCAATGCTTTTGCAGCCCCAGATTGTGTGACACTGAAGCAAATTCAATAATGTTTGGTCAGAATGAAAGAACAAAGACATAAACTGAATTCTTTTTTTTTTTTTAAGATTTATTTTTTTTTTTATTGAAAAGTCAGATATACAGAGAGAAGGCGAGACAGAGAGAAAGATCTTCCGTCTGATGATTCACTCCCCAAGTGAATGCAACGGCCAGTACTGTGCCAATCCGAAGCTGGGAGCCAGGAGCTCTTCTGGGCCTCCCACGTGGGTGCAGAGTCCCAAGGCTTTGGGCCGTGCTCCACTGCTTTCCCAGGCCACAAGCAGGGAGCTGGATGGAAGCGGGGCCGCCGGGGTTAGAACCGGTGACCACATGGGATCCTGGCGCGCTCAAGGCGAGGACTTTAGCCTCTAGGCCACCACGCCAGGCCCGTAAACTGAGTTCTATTTTATGAAAAGGCAAATTGTGTTGCTGCCACAAATGTCTTAGATTGTAGCAGTAAGTTTGGACTGGAAAATCCAGAATAGATTTTATCCAATGCTCATGTTAGTCATAAAGGCCTCTGTAACAGTTAGTAAAGAATGTCTCACTTTAACTTTGGTGATTTCCTGAAGAACAAGCCAAGATAAACCAGTTAGAAAAAAGTACTTCTGGGCTCAGCATGATGGCCTAGTGGTTAAATCCTTGCCTTGCAAACTCTGGAATCTAACATGGGAACCAATTCGTGTCCCGGCAGCTCCCCTTCTCATCCGGCTCCCTGCTTGTGGTCCAGAAAAGCACTGGAAGATGACACAAATCCTTGGGACCCTGCACCCACGTGGGAGGCCCAGAGGAGGCTTCACATCAACTCAGCTCTGGCCAGTGTGACCACTGGGGGAATGAACCAGCAGATGGAAGATGTTTCTCTCTGCCTCTCTTTCTCTTTAAATATCTGACCTTCCAATAACAATGAAATAAATCTTTGAACAAAACAAAAAAAAATCAAAGAAAAAGTACTTTTTGTCAAAATGAGGGAGATGAATCTATATGGGGTCATGACTCAAACACAATTCTGTGTGAGAGGAAGGCTCCCCAAAGTGAGACTGGGGGCTCCAGGTGGTTGGCCCTTCACACGCCTATTATGGGAGGCCCAGTTAGCTACCTGGCCTCTTGGCCAGAGCAGTTCTCTGCTCATAGAAGCTCATTTCTCTGCCCTCTGTACCCTCAGGGCTGCAGCTGGGAGACAGTCTTTCTTCCTCTCCCTCTTGCCATCAAAATGGAACTTAATTATTTGGAATTTTCTTGTTGATCAGAACTATAACGCTTGCTAAATGCATTGAAGATGCCACCAAATCCAAGAATTTCAAGGATGAACATCTCTCCCAACCTTCTGGAAGTCCATGATAGCCACTGTTACCATACATGTTTCAAGACACATGTTCATTTACATTTCCTCAATGACATGCCTTCACCCTATGGCATCACATAATACGTCTCATTGCTTGAGTTTAGAATGTACCCAGTTGTGGCTGTGAAGTATGCTGAAGTATTGTGGTAGCACTGCTGTATGTGGCTCTCCAGGAGGGTAACCCAGCTGTATACGCCAGAGCATGCATTATTTCTAGATTTTGCTACTAGAAATACTAAACAAGTGTAGTTTTTTTTCCTAATATGGATTTTTCCATGAAGCTTTTGAAAATCTCCTTAAATGCGTGGGTTTCACAATGGTTGGCACCAGTTTTCATGAGCTTTTCAGAGCACCCTTGTATGTAGTCATCATCCCCAGACAAGCACATGTTTGCAAATGACAATTTCCTCCTGGAGCGCTCATAAGGAGAAACACCAGGTCAAAGCCAGTGTAATTGGAGGCTGTGCTTTTCTTCTTTCTGAAAATCAGCTCAGCTTTCATTCATCAACCTCTTCTAGAGGCTGAGATATTCAGGGACATTTGGACAGCTTGTTGAGATGCTGGCATCCCACATTGGAGTGCCATGTTCAGGTTCTGGCTGCTCCTGCTGTAATACACCTGGAAGAGTAGCAGAAGACAACCCAGAACTTTGGCTCTTGCCACCCCTGGGACAGACTGAGATGCAGTTCCAGGCTCCTGGTTTCAGCCTGGTCCAGCCTTGAGCGTTGCAGCTATTTGGGGAGTGAACCATAGATCTTCCATCTATCTCCCACTCTACTGCTCTTTCAAACAAATAAATAAATAAGCCTTCCAAAGATCAAAGGGCTTTTGTACAAGGAGAAGGATATTTATACTTTTGTCTTTTAGATTTAATAAAAGTTTGTGAGAACTGGGACTTTAACAAACTGTAACAATGTAGAGAACAATAATTGATATTTTCTCTGCTTGTATAATTATAAATGTAGTCAACTAGAATTGTCCTAATATTTATACATTATTCCATTCTTTATTAATCAGACTTTGCAAACATTTAAGTTAAAAAGGAATGTCTTTCAATGCTTACCAGAAGTTTGCCCTGGGTGCCCACGTGGGGGATTTCCTGCCTGCCAGGAGTGTGGGATGATTCCATGCCCCTACCAGTTCAGCAAGCTTCTTGGGCCAGCTTTGGCTAAGGGGCCAAGAGCAAAAGTTACATTTGAATTCTTGCAGACAACAACACTAAATTGTTGAAGACCCTCCTATGGAGCAGCCTAGCAGTTAAGCGGCCCATACCCCACCCTGGATGTCTGATCTGTAGCTCTGGCTTCAGCTCCAGCTTCCTGCCTAGTGCAGACCCGAGAGGTAGTGGTCATGGCTCAAATAATTGGGTTCCTGCCACCCACACGTGGAAGACCTGGACTGAGTCCCTGACTCTTACTCTGAAAGTAAATCAGCAAATGGGGGCTCTCAGCAGCTCCAAATAAATATATACATGAACGAATAAATAAATTATGTCCTATCTCAATGCATTAGTTATTAATGATAAACTTTATCCTCACAGCAGCAGTTTAAACCAACAGGCACTTACTAACGCACGGCTTCTTTCTTGTAGCAGCTTGGTGGTGATTTAGCTGAGTGGTTCTGGCTTGGGATATTTGATGGAGTTACAGCCAGCATGTCCACCTGGGTTGCAGTTATTTCTGACACGAGGCTGGAGAGTCGGCTCGCATGGCAGTACATTCACGCAGCTGTCGGCACAAAGCCTCCGTGACAATGCTGTGGCGGGAGTGTTTCTCCACGAGATTGCTTGGACATCACCACTACACGGTCACTGGCTTCCTGAGGTCTGAGTTTCCCAAGATGGGATAAAGAGGAAGTCACAATGCCTTGTATGCTCTGGGCTTGAAGACTGCACTTGGTTGCTTCCAGCATACTTTACTCATTGAAAGTAAGTCACTAAGTACAATCCACACTTACGAGGAGAAGAGGTAATCTCTAATAGTTGGTGGACACACTTTAAAGCCACCACCACAGGGAGTGTTTCAAAAGCCCATGAGGTCTAGATGATGAAACTACAAGGGCAGCATGTCCCTCACCACCTGGTCCCTGAGTGACTCAGTGGAGCAGTCTTTTTCTGGACAAAGGTGGATGTGGAGCATGAGAAAGAAAGGAACCTTTGGGAAACAAGGCTCTTGGCATATTTAGAAACTATTGATTAATCACAGCATAATCTAGACTGTCCTAGCTGTTCTGAGATATTAAAAACCCAACAAAATCACTTAATTTTATGTCACTAATATTTATAGTGACTAAACTATAAATATTAATCTGTTGCACAATTATGAATGTCCTATATCTAAATGCTTATGTCTTTTTTGTTCATGCATTTGTATGGTTACATTTTTTTTTTACACTCTCCTAGGGTTTTCAGGTACTGATCAGCTAACAGACCCCAACCCCAGAACCATCCAATTTCAGAAGAGAAAGGATGCCAGACCCTGGTCTAGAACAAGTCTGATGCTTAAAGTGATGCATAGCAAGCCACTGGATTGTGTTTCTTTGGATAACAAAGTTCTATTGTATCCGGACTGTTAATCCTCTTCTTTCAAACTCTTCAAAGATTTAATTTTTAGGAAACTTGGTATCTTTCCCAGAAATGTTACGTTTTATAAAGTTCCTATGGCTGGCAGAACATAAACTGTTGTCCTGCCATTATGATAAATTGGCCTGGTCTCTACGTTTTAATTGGAAACGTATGCATACCTTATCAGTATTGCATTATAATTAGCAGGGTCATATCAAGGTTCCATCTACTCAGAGATGAGAGATGAAGTGTGCAGTGTTCAGCCAATTAATCATCTTGGAATACTCTGTGGGATTCTCTGGTTGATTGATGGCTGGATGGGACCACAAGGGCCATCAGCTGTTTGACTTGCCTTCCTTCATAACATGAGGACACTTCAGAGGCTCATGCAAAGATGGAGTGAAGGCTTTTTTGGAAATCCATGCATGGTTTCTCCTAATATGTTCCCACAAACCTTTTTGAATGTCTCTCATATACCACTCATGTGTGGAAGGATTATTTTAGTTTGCTTATGGTGTGCTGTGTTTATTCTTTTTATCTACAGAAATAGCAACAACAAAAAAGATACTACTCCCTATCTTATAAATAAGACATAAGCTCCAAAGAAAAAGAACACAAGTGTTTCTCTACTTTCATATAGCAGTGAATCTGAACAAAACCAACTCTATATGACTCATCGTACTTGCTAAAGGAACATATCCTAAGATACTCATGGAAAAATAGAATGCAAAGATAAGCTTTGAAAACTATGCTGTTAATTTGTCTCTATGGCTATGAATTCATACTCTTTCACACAAAATCAACTCCTTTTAGGTCATCTTGACAATTATTTTTTCATTCACTCAGTTAATGGTTGATAGACCCTTCAAACTAGTACCCATGATCTTTCAATTAAAAACTCTTTCTAGAAAAACCTTATTTCGGCATGAACAAAATTGTCCATGTGCATTAATGTTTCTTGTCCCAAGACTTGGGATCAAGAGACCCAAATTCCTATTGAAACCCAACATTAGAGTGGCAGACACTGGCCAGTATTCCTCCTCACTCTCTCTGACGACTAATTCTTTGGGCTAACTGGATTGGGCAGCAGGATGCCCAGATATCTGGTCTGATCTTACTAAGGGTGCTTGTTTGTGGATGACTTGCAGACTGAGTAGACACATTAGCCTTCCCAATGTGGACGAGCCTGATCCAGTGGAAGACCTTATTATCAGAGAACAATCCTCCCTCAGGGAAGCAGGCCAGTCCTGCTTGACTGCCCTAAGGCTTTACACGCAGACATCAGCTCTCCCTAGGTTACAAACCTTCTGGCGCTTTGGGACCAAAGCTATCCCATCCACCTTGTTTGGTCTCCAGCTTCCTGGCCACAGCTCTTGTTGCTTCTCAGCCTGCATCACTGAGTGAGCCAATTCCCTGTAATAGTTCTGTATATTTTCATATATACATACATGGATAATAGATAATACATAAATGACAGATAGGTAGATGACAGAGATCCCATAGACCATCAGTCCTCTTCCTCAGGGCAGCCCTGGCTGACACAATCCCTGCCTTTGAGAACTCAGCATGCAGTGAGCAAGCAATGTGCTGAGCTAGACTTTGCACTTTCACAGACTCCTGCAGGCTGGCATGGCCCAGCCTGGCATGGCCCAGACTCTACCACCTTTTGCCTGGGAAATTGTTAACAGACCTTGTTCCCTGCCTCCCCCTTGCTCCTTGAATCCTCTCACACTGTAATCCAATCTTGTCATCCTTCTGATGAAGACTCATTGATGGCTTTCCCTGCTCCAAAGAGCCACACTTTGTGGTTAGAAGCCTTGTGTGATGTGAATACAGAAAACAAGCCCCCAAACATCACAAGCAATTACACTCTACCCCTGTTCTTCCCCCTCCTCCCAGTGCAGCAGTGTGAGGGAAGACCTTTCTGTGTCTCTTTCAATCAGCACTTTTGAGACTTAGTGTGCACCCATTGCAAAAGGCAACTTGCTCCTGACTCCCTTGGGACTTCCAATCCAGTTGTCACAGTGCAGCATACCCAATGACATCCTGTGTGCTGGCCCTATATGCTTTGGCATGTCACCTTGGAACCACCAGCATGGAGGATTTTCCATAGGCAAGTGCATGCTCTTCTATTTGGCTCATGGACTTCTGAAAGGGCACAAGTAGCATGTGCCAGATTCAGATAGGCGATTTTTAAAAATCTATGTCACAGATTCTCAGAGGGAGATACTCTGAGTTAGTATTAGAAAGAATTGCCCACAAAAGCTCCCAGTGGAATGGGAGACAGGAAGTAGTGACTCCCCCATCTCAGCAGCATTCAAGGGCAAGCAAAACAGTTACTAAGGCGACTGGAACAAAATCCTGAGAGAAGGCAATGCTGGATGCCCGGTCAGCTTCCTGTGTGGGTGCCAGGCTTCTCTGGGACTCACTCCTTCTCCTGTGCTTCATTGAATGAGAAGCATGGTGGGATTGCTCCTTCAGAAAACCCAGTAGAGCAGCCTAGGACCTGCGTGCAAGGTGGGAGAACTTGGGTCTTGCGGCAGGCTGGTGTCTGAGGGCAGAGGAAGAGGAGCTGGGGAACTGTACGTCCTGAGCACATGATGTCAACAGCAGGGGATGCACTGGAGGTTAGGCTGCTCTCCAAACCAAAGAAACGAGTTTGATCTTTCCATCCTTCCTTGAGAATGTGCTCAGGGACTTACGTTTCAAAGTTGTTTTTGGCATTTGTCAACATGCATTCCTTCCAGATGTGATCCGAAGGTCCCAGACCAGTTGCGATGGCCTGGAAGGACTCAAAGATGTTGTAAGAATTTAAAAGGAGACTAAATGGATGGTGAGTCTCGCCTGTGTCTTGAACGGGATTTTATGTGCCCAAAGGTAAAAGCCTATCTGTAATGCCCTACTAGCCAAAAACATTATTTGCATTTAAAGGAAAATAACCGGGTGGGCTTTTGGGGGGGCACTTGCACTAATTTTTCGCTTCTGTGTAGACCAAGGACAATGAGGCTCTGTTCTCTGTTAGCCTCCTGGGCTTCATATCTAATTAAAGATAGACAGGTCGCATGCTTAATTTCTTTAACATTGTTCAGGAAGCAAGCAACCAGCATCCTATCGATGTGGGAATGTTCAGAATCAGTGGAATAGGTGCTCCCTGTTCCATCTTTCATTTTTTATGACTTTAAGGGACTCGCCTCTTCTCTGCCGATAAAAAATCTGATATTGATTCCGATAGGGTGGACTAGAGATCTAGAGTTGAAAAACAGTGTCTCTTTTTAACTCGCGCAAATTCCGGCAGGAATGGACAAAGCAGAACTTGGGAGTTCTTGGCTGGAAGGGACCTGTTGATGGGGGTTGGAGCCTAATGTTCTTTTTTCACCTTCAAACTTCGATCCAGACACCGTATGCCTCTGGAAACTGCTCTGGAGGAAAGAGGAAAGGGAATCCTGCCATTGTCACAGGGCCAGGGGTTTCTGTCACTGGTTACCACGTACAAGGACCGCGTTGTCAAAGCAGCTTTATCTCAGACCAGTTGCTGGAATGTATGTGTCTGTGTGTGTGTGTGTGTGTGTGTGTGTGTGCACGCACGCGCGCAAAAGCAACTGGATGTGAGTTCTGGGGACCCCTTCATTCCCTGCCTGGCCACATGATTGTGGAGAAATTCTACAGAGGGCAAGGAAAAGTTCACCGCTCTCAGTTGCCTGCATGTCTCTTGATGTCTCTACAGTCACACTGTGCATTCTACAAAGGAAAGCGTAACAGCAGGAGTGCCTCTGCTGTTGGCTCCCCTAACAGTGCGACGCTACCCACACACTGAGAACTGGGCCCCATGTGTTTTCCCTGGGAATTTTAGGAGCTTAGGAATAGAAACAGAAGCTAGCCCTGTGACGTAGCACGCTAAACTTCCACCTGCAATGCTGCCAGAATCCCACATGAGCACCATTCGTGTCCTGGCTGCTTCACTTCCCATCCAGCTCCCTGTTTGTGGTCTGGGAGGGCAGCTGAGGATGGCTCAAGTCCTTCAGCCCCTACATCCATGTCGACGCTCCTGGCTCCAGGTTTCAGACTGACTCAGCTTTGGCTCTTGGAGTCATTTGGGGAGTGGGGCAGAGGGTGAAAGAGCTCTCTGTCTGTCTCTCTTTCTCCCTATAAATATGCCCTTCACACAGAAATAAACAAGAGGGAAGGTTTACAGAGCTCATGCTTTTGGAGGGTCAAGTCCAAGCACAAGTGTGTCTATTATTTTGGCCTCTGAGGGGGAGCAACAGGTGGCAGCGGGAGGGCAAATGCAGAGGAAGGAGGCAGAGGCAGAGGCCAGGCGTTTGCAACAGCTTTCATGACAGCACAGCTGTAGTGAGCACCACCTTCGAAAGACACATGTCCAGCAGGCAATGGAGCTCCTGCGAGGCCCCACCTCCTTAAAGCCTCACCATATCCCAATAGCACTGCTCTGGGGACAATCTCATTTCAACAAATTGGCCTTTAAGGGACATTGACCACCCACATAACATCCAAACCAAAGCAGCCCCCTTGTCCTTATCCACTGAGCGCTATGCCGGGGACCAAGACTGCCATGGACACCTGTCCGGAGACAGCCATCTTGTAAAGAAGGCCTGGACCCCTGAGACATCACACATGGGCACTGAGTGCCGAGGTGGGCAGAGGACTCCCACTGCCAACCACAAAGTTTCCCATCTCCCCGACGGAGGACACAGGTGGCTTCTGGGAGCAGAACAAACCTGCCTACTGCACTCTGAATTCCAGACCCACTGCATGTGTGAGCACACTAGAGATTATTTTAGATTCTTATTACCCAGCAAAGAAGATGAGAACACCTTCCTTGGGTAGCACAAGCATCCCGCCCTGTGCACCACCTTGTGCCAGTGCCCACACTGGCCACCATGGCCACTGAGACTTGTATACATCCCCTGCCTGCTGGGAACCAGGCACACTGCTAGATGTGCTATAGGGCCAAGTTGAAGATGCAGGGATAGTTCAGTTTCTATGCAGAAGAAGTGACAGGGCTGGGTCCCATGAAGTGAGGTGCAAGGCGAGGGCATGAAAGAGACCAGCAGGGCAGGGCAGGGTAAGGGGGGAGAAGAGGGTGACCTGTGTGTTCCTCTGGGGAGCCCATGCTTCAGCCCACTTCCCACCTCTTTATGGCTGGGCTATGACATCCTTCAGCCTGGTTCACCATACGGTTATCCGGCTCCAGTCTATAGCCTGGGATTCCCCTGGGGACAGCACCCTTTGTGCCCTGCAGAGCTGGCTTGGTCACTTTTCCTCTCTCACAAGGGTCTTCCCTCCAGGTGGCAGCAGCTGGAGTCTGGGGATCTTCAACCCAAGCCCCGCCCCCTCCACACTCCCGCTCCCAGGACCCCCGCAGGGGCGGAGTCTCAGCAGCATCCCCACCACCCATCCCCAGGAACAGCTACGACCCCGCCCACCCTGGCTGCAAAGCCTCTGAGTTGTCTGGCAGGCGCCAGGGCCTCCTGCAGTGAAACCAGACTGGCCTGAAATGGATCTGTTTGGAGGCTACTTGGCTTTGAAGTCTGAGACTGGACGATTTGAGTTGAGAGGACCAGGTACCTTGGTCTAGGAAAGCAGGCTCGGTGGGTGGCTGATGGAGCTTGCTGGAGGGAGGCTGAGGCTAATGCAGGATGGCTCTGCCAAGCAGTAGACCCCGGGCAGAGCTCTACTATGGCTCTTTTCATTCTCAGCTGCCCCAAAGCCAGCTGTGTAGAGCCAGGGGCTCACCCCTATCTCATCCGTGGGCAATGAGGCCCTAAGAAGCTGCAAACTTCCTGGAGCCCCAGGGCTCTGAGAGCCAGGGCTGGTGCTCTGTCCTGGCGCTCCTGACCTTCTGGCCAGCACCTGTGGGAGGCCATCACCTCCGTGCATGCAGCACCCCACTCTGGCTTTGCTTCTGGTGGTAATGGCCAGTGAGTTCTTTATGCAAATCATTTTCTAAGTTGCAGCTACCAGCACAGGACATGCAAGCAGACCCTCACTGTCCCTCTCTCTAGAAGGGATCAGGTGAATCAGGACCAGCAAGTCATGGAGGCAGGAAGGGGAACTGGACCTCCTAGGCCTGGGGCATGGTGAGGGTTGTCTGATGCATACAGAACCCTGATTTGGGGTGACAGGAAAGTTTCAAGAATTGCAGATCATTGTCTGTGAAGGTGGTAGCACCGAATTAGGCACTTAAATGGAAACCAGCTTGCTACAACTATTTCAGAGCAATTGTAGACATAAAGACTGGAGGCCCGAGGTATGATGCACAAACTCTGGGATCTGCTGTCCCTCCAGCCCCGCCTTGTAACCCCACCCTCTCCCTTGCACACACACATATGCCACCATCTTCCCTTGTCTCTCAGCTCCAGCTGCTCTTCCTCCTGGGAGTCTCCTCGGTCTCCTCTTCTCCTCTTTTGCACCCTAGATGGCTTTGCTGCGGGGCGGTGTGCAGGGGGATGCAGGGCCTCACCAGGATGGCCTCACGGGGACTAATTCTGGCTTTACCTTGGCATTGCCGTTGGTCTGGATCCACCTGTTGAGGACTAGGATGCTCTCCTGTCTCTCTCCCTGTCTGTGCTGTTCCTCAGATTAGGAGTTGCCCCGACTAGGCAGGGGCATCAGTATTGACATGTCTGGGAGCAGGGTCCGGAAGAGAATGCTGCAGGCTGGAACTCACTGTGGCATCACAATCTTGGGTACTGAGTGATGTGGGAGGAATGGGAGCTGCCTGTGCCCCACTTAGGGTTGAGTGAAGAGGGGAGGCGAGAGTGGCCTTTGGCCAACCAGAGGCCAGGGATCAGCCACCTCCCGCTGTTGCTCATCCCCCTTTCCCCCCAGCACAGACTGAGTCATGCCATCCCAGGGACTGGTGGTAAGAGCAACCAAGCCAGCAGAGGCAGGACTGGGCTGCCGAGGCGTGTGGCCGCTCAGTGAGAGGGACCCAAACAGGCAGCCCTGCCCCTTTCCCTTTGGGGTCAGCGGCTGCTTGGGGGAGGAGCCCACCCTGCTGATTTTCATATGGACAGGCATTGCTGGTCCAGGCTCAGCAGAGACTCAGGCCTAGCCAGGGGCCAGCTGTCACTGTAGGATCTGGAGCTGTTGTTGTAGAATCTCCTCCCAGTCTAGTCTCTTCAGGGTTGCACAGTAGTGATCAAGAGGCTGTACGAGGGAGCCAGCCCGTCCAGGCTGAATCCCAGCTTGACCACTGACTTGTGTGACCCTGAGCAGGTTGCTCTTGTGGATCTTGGCTGTCATGATTCTCCTCCTGGTGCTGACAGGTCCCAGGGCCTTGACCCAGCATTCTGCAGGTGGCCAGGCTGAAGAGGGCTGTGATCCCCTTGGGACCAAGCCGGGTTATCCAGGCTGCAAGATCCTTTGTGTGAGATGGAACCAGCTCCAACCAGCCTTGGGTATCTGCAGGAGGGGCTAGGTGTTTCCCACCCTGCACGTAGCAGTGACCGCCCCACTCCACTCCCATCCCATCCCACAGTCGTGGGGGACTAGCAAGAAGAACTCTTGGAACTACCAGCGTTCCCTGCCCGCTGTGCTGGGCAGGCAGGGTTGCTCCCAGGCAGAAGGTAAACATCTCCACTAGACTTTCCATCTGTCATTTCAGAGCATCAGTTGCCGCCTGGCTGCGGTCGGAAAGCTTAAGTCCTGGTAATTTAGAGTCAACATTTTGCTCAGAATCAGGTTAGACACCTTGGCGGCACACGTGTCTCTCAGCAGCGGCATCCACAATCAAAACAAGGTTTGGACAGCAGCTTGTGCTGTCGGCGACCCATCCTAAGAAATGGGGTCCAGGCTGGCCGGTATGTTAGGTACGGGTGCTGCAGCCACAAGGTTGGCCCAGGTGCTTGGGCCACAGCCAAGGGCACAGATAGGGCTGCGGCAGTGCAACCTGGAGGGAAGAGGGGATGAGGAAGTGGGGCAGAGCTCCACCCTCTGGCTGGCCCCTCCCTACCTAATGCAAGCCCCATCTTTCCCATCTATTAATATGCTCTGGCAGCTGCAGGAAGATATGGGTAGCGTGAACAAAGGGTGTCAGTTTTCTCCTAATTGTGGAAGTGGCAGGAGTGAGATGGAGCTGTTCGCATCCCCTGAGGCCTCTCTCCTGGAGGTCCTGCCTTAGCCACCCATCACAGGCTCCTCCTTCTGCACCCTGTGTGTCCTCCTCACCTCTCCTTAGGAGCACACGTAGTCACACTGGCATGACCTCATTTCAGCCTCCTTGAAGAGCTCATCCCCATATACCACTGGAGGGTAGGACCCCAAGAAAATGAATGTAGGGGAGACCCAGATAAGCCCACAGCTCCCTGCCCATCCCACGTATCTCTGTTCTTGCTCAACCCAGAATAAGCTGGTCTCCTGACTCCACTTTGCAGAGGAGAACATTGAGGTTCTTCCAAGGCAGGAGTCCCAGCCCCAGGTCACGGAACCACCAAGCCAGGTTGTGAGAACCCAGGGCTGCAGTGGCCAATTCTGAGTTTCATGTCACAGCACAGCTGTGGATGCCCAGGGCCAACGGGTGGGGGAGGGTTGTGCTGGGCATTGAGCAGGCGTCTGGGACCATCTGGGGGCAGTCATAAAGTGACAGTGAAGGCAGAACCATCAGGGAACACAGGTGTGGATGGCGAACTCTCTGTTCCCATGAGGGCCAGGCCGAAACTGCTCCGGAAATCCTGGACCCTGCACATACACTTGTGTGCTACTGACACACTCTGTACCACTTCTTACACTGTGATCGGCTGTTCTCACATTCTGTGGACCCTGATGTCCACTTTGAACATTTTTGCCTGCTTTTTCTTCCCCTCCTGCCCGAAGGTCACAGCTGTGCTGCAGAGGGCTCCTAGGGAGCAAAAGGCACTGTGCATGCCTTCACAGTGCTTTGAGGTCCAGGGAGCCTGCTTCCCTGGGGGGTGTCCCTCATTGATGCAGTCACCCTGTTGTCAGAGTGGGAAACCCAGCCCAGCCTTAGCCTGGCTCCAGGATATGTCCCATGGCCAGCACCAAGTAGAAAGGCCAAATCAGAATCCAAGTGCCCTACTCCAGTTCCAGGACAAACCCCACCATTCAGAGGTCTCTCCTGGAATGGGGGCTTGTTCATCAGCTGAACCCAGATTCTGACCACTGTTCCGTACATGGTCTCTGAGTAGAAAGCCCTATCTCCCTCGGTGCAGGGGGTGGCATTGGAGGTGAGTGGCAGACACTTCTGGGAGGCAGTGCATCTAGACAGAGGCTGGGGGAAGCCTCAGACACCTCTCCCATCACCTTCCCTACAGTCTCAATCTCCTAGCTCCTGAGCTGATGAGAAGATAATGAGAAGATACACTTCTGTGTCATACAGACCCCAGGTGTGTCTGGGGTCCTGCTGACCCTGCCCCAGCCCTCCATGCTGCTCTGGGCCTGCCTCGACTGCCTCAGGAGCTGCCCAGACAAGGAAAGGCAGAGCTGAGTTAATAAATAGGAGCTTGGCTAGGGTGGGCCTGACTTCATCAGGGGATGCCTTCACAGAGACCGGGCAGCAGCTGTCTTACTATTCTGTGAGAAGGTGCACATCCCAGGCATCCCCTCCAAGAAAAGGGGATCTTGGGTCTGGCACGATAGCCTAGGGGCTAAAGTCTTCACTATGTAAGCCCAGGATCCCATGTGGGCACTGGTTCTAATCTTGGTGGCCCTGCTTCCCATCCGGTTCCCTGCTTGTAGCTTGGGAAAGCAGTTGAGGATGGTCCAAAGCCTTGGGACCCTACACCCACATGGGAGACCTGGAAGGAGCTCCTGGCTCCTCACTTCGGATCTGCTTAGCTCTGGCCATTGTGGCCACTTGGGGAGTGAACCAGCAGACATGAAGATCTTCCTCTCTGTCTCTCCTCCTCTGTGTATCTGAAGTTCCAATAAAGAAAAAATTAATCTTAAAAAAATAGAGAGCTCAGGTCTCTAATCAGAAGGTGCTGAATTCTACCTGCTGGTGGGATGCACCCCGGCCTGGCCTGCAGCCAGCCAGCCAGCAGCACAAGTCCAGCCCTGAAGGACCCCAGGCAGAGAGGGAGGAATCCACCCATGGATACCCAGAACCTTGAACCCGTAGTTGAGAGAAGCTGTGTGTGTGTTTGAGAGTGGTTGTGTGTATGCAATGTGACCTAAGGCTCTAAGCTGTGTCACACCGTGAGCCAACACTATCTGACCCCGCAGGTGTCTGCTGAATCTCTCAGAGCCCCAGATGGAAGGTCTGAGCTCTGGGAAGTCATGCCTGTGTGATAGGCGCCATCAACCTGCCACCGGAAATGGCAAGCAAAAGAAAACGCAAGGTATTCATGTGTGTGAAACAGAGGTGGGACGCATGACAGAGGGAGAGAGGGAGACAGTTCCCAAGTGAGAAATAGACATGTGCTGTTTGCGTCTCCTGAGCTTTGGCACCTGGCTGTCACTTCAGCAGGAAGAACCTATACCACCTGGTGATGCAGCCTTTGCTGCTAACCCAGTGTCTGAGTCACGTCCACACTGACCCGGCACCTCCAGCGGTGTCACTTGCCAGAGCAATTAATCTATCAGGATTCAGAAGGCACTGAATTTTTATTTTTCCTTACTTCTTTTCTGAAGATTGATTTGAAAGGCAAAGTGATAGAAGTGAGAGAAAGAGCGAGGGAGAGGAGAGAGAGATGTTCCATTAGCTCATTCTCTCCCCATGTGTCTACAACAGCCTCGGGTTGGACCAGACCAAAGCCAGGGACCAGGAACTCCAAGTGTCCCATGGGAGTGGCAGAGCCCAAGCACTTGCCCCTTTCCACAGGTGCATTGGCATGAAGCTGGAGCGGAAGCAGAGTTAACTGGGACTCAACCTGGCACTCTGATACAGGAGGCAGACATTGCAAGCAACAGCTTAACCTACTGTCAACAATGCCACCCCTGTTTTTTCTTTCTTCTCTACATAAACACAGTCAATCCCCAGAATTGATGGATTCCATATCCACAGATTTAACTGAAATGCATTCAAAACATTTGCGAAACAATGGATCTGTTCTAAGTACCTACAGATTTTGTTCTTGCCAATATCCTGTAAACAATACAGTATAACAGCATTCACATAATATTTACATTGTGCAAGCCATTATAAGCCACCAAGAGGTGATTTCAATGATACAGAAGAATGGAAGATGTACTGTGGTACACTGGGTTAAGTTACCACTTGCAATGCTGACCATATCAGAGTACTAGTTCGAGTCCCAGCTGCCCTGCTTCTAATCTAGCTTCCTGCCAACGTTCCTGGGAAGCCAAAGAATAATGGTCCAAATACTTGGGTCCTGTCATCCATGTGGGAGGTCAGGGATGGAGTTCCTGGTTCTTTCTTTAGGCCTGGCCCAGCTTTGCCTGCTGTGGCTACACAGGGAGGGAGTAAATCAATGAGAGAAGATCTCTGTCTCTCTCATTCTGCCTTTCAAATAACGAAATCTTAGCAGCATGTTTTTGGAGTCAAGTTTATAGGAGACTGTGTATGGGTTTTATGTAAGTGCCATGTTATTTTCTATGAAATTAAGCTTTTACAGACTTGGTTATCCTTGCAGATCCTGGAGCCAACCTGTACAGGCCCCATGGAGTGGCTGCACAGTTGTATTCCATATGCAATTCTGCCTGCCACTTTCTCAAGCACTTTGTGCTGTTACAGAATTTGTAGGTATCACATTTAATGGCCGTATAAATACTTCAGCAAGGATTATGAAAGACCGTAGTTAATCATTGCTGCCCGTCGTGGGACGCTGAGCTTGTTTGCAGCTCTGTGCTAACATAAGCACCGTGCAATAAACATCTCTGTGCACAGAGCTTGTTTGCAATTCATGCTGTTGACTGTGGCTGGGTTCCCGGAGTGGAATACCTGGGTTGCAAGGACATGAAGCCTTCCTTTCTGCAAACACAGATTTTAAAAGTGAAGCCTTCATCCATGCTGATGTCACAGGACAGCCATCCAGGGAGAGTAGCGCTCCCTTTCCCACCTGTGGCGAGTCGTGGTTGCTGCCTGACTATGAGCCATCCCTCTCCAGGCCACACTGCAATGACCGAACACCACCAGACCCAGCCCACCTGGGTGTCTAGCCAAGGAATGGGCCCCAACCACTGTGGCAGAATTCCCTTGAGCCAGTTCTGTTCCCTCCAATGCCTCCGTGGGTCCCTATCCCCCTCCCATTCCCTGGGGGCTCTGTTGGCAGCTGTGAATCACCTGCATATTTGGTGGCCACTGGCTTCCGCCCACTGGCACAGTCTCTGCAGACTCTGAGCCGAGGGCCACCCTCCAGGCCCAGGCCCTAGTCAGGGCTTCTCTTCCCAAGTGGCGAGCTCCACAGCTCCCTTGTTGGGGAAAGGGAGGGCAGACAGGGATCCTTACAGCTGGTGCAGTGGGTGGGGGGTGCCGATAATCTGCACCCACCTATATAAAATGCTAGGAATGGATCATGCTCCAGTGTGCTGGGGCCCAGCTCTCTGCCACTTCTTCTAGAACTTGCCCCTCTTCCATGGCCTTTACTTATACCCCAGAAATCTGAGAAACGTCAGAGTGCCGTGCACAGTGCTGCTCTCTAGGACACTCCTTTTCTTTTATCATCAAGCCTGACTGAGTCCCAGCAAACCTGTTCCCTTAGGGATAGCCACAGGGATCCCTTCCTTGCCTACATTAGAGTCCTCGGCCTACCTGCCTCAGCCACAAGCCTCCTGCACGGATGGCAGGAACCCAAGCGCTTGAGTCACCAGCCATCAGTTTCCCAGACACATTGGCAGGGAGCCGGATCAGAAGCAGAGCAACTGGGCCTCAAACCAGCACTCTGATACAGGATGCAGACATTTACAAGCAGCAGCTTAGCCTGCTGTGCAACAATGTTCATCCCTATTTTTTTTTTTTCCTTAGGAGAGGACCCTAGCAAACCATCTTACTGGGAAACCAACCCTTCCACTCTTAACTGCTAACAAAACTCCTTCTCAAGCTCCACTTCCACCCATTCCTTTACCCTCCGGCTGCCTGTAGCATCCCCATGGGCCCTGGCTGCATTTGGAGCTGACCTCTAACTCCTTCCCTTCATGCAATAATCCTGAGTAAAATCGTCCTTGGTATTTCCAACACATGTCAGAACTGTTCTCTTAGACAGAGAACATGCATGGGAGAAGGGAGGCCTCCAGCCTGGTCTCTCCCATAAAGCAGACCATCTGTGGTTGGAATGAGCACTTGTTACCCTGCCATCCCACAGGTATGCATAATCAGAGACTGCCTCTGTGGACTTCTGTGTCCTACAGGATGTTCACAACTCTGCTAAGCGGACAGGCAAGCTTCACCCAGAGCTCACAGTGCCTCCCATGCAGCCGAAATACGCGCAAGCTCTGCCTCCATCAACTTACTTTAAAATGCTGGTGAGTACTTCATGGTGCTTTCCCTCTAGTATTCGTTTTCTTCTGTTCATTCAGCAATAATGTTGGAGCAGTGGACCACAAGGTGTAAGGTGCACTGAGGCTCTACCCTTGGGAAGGGCTCTGTTTCAGAAGGCTGCCTTCCCAGATGGGATGACACCAGACCTCAGGGCCAGGTGATAAAAGACTAAGTCACAGAGTGGGACAAGAAAGCAGAAGACCTGGGCAGGATAGCTACTGTTTTGCATAGATTATGTTTGTGTACAGTGTGTTGGTGTGCAGCAAATTCTTATTTTATGCCCTCTTCTGTCCTCTTCCCATCTGTATTCTCCAAGCTTCCTGCTCTCCTTCCCAGATTGTTCCAGAAGTTCTTGAGACCCATTTGGCTCTGTGCAAAATCATGACTGACAGGTGGCATCCATGTGTCCTGAATAGAACTTGAGGATGGCAGCCATTCTCCAGGATCCCCAAGAGGGGGGATCCTGCCTTGGGTGCTGCTCCTTCCCCAGGTTTCCCACAAGGTCTTCCCCCTCTCTGCAGTCTTCCCTCCAGTGCTGTCCTGGAGCCAAACCAGGCTGAGACTGGGGTATTGGCAGAGGTCTGTGGAGTCTGTTGCTTCTGATTCACCTGACCTGCTGCAGCTGTCTAGCAATCACCTATTAAAAAGCACCTGTCCAGCCTTACGCGCTGCCCCCACAAAGCTTGGGCAAGGCTTTCCCGGCTACTACCCCACACGCTCGGGGTCTCTCTGGCCAGGAGGTGTAACTCCTAGATAGGTGCATCAGGCCTAGATACAGAAGACCCAACCAGGTCATGTCTCTGAGAGAATGTTCTAGAACCTCGTGCCTGCCTGATTCCTCCAAGGCAGAAAGGACTATGAGGTCACCCATGCTTTCTTGCAGCAAGTGAGCTTGTCTGCCCTGCCTGGGAACATCAACTTCCTCCACACCTGCTGCCAGTACCCACAGTCCCCAAAGGGTAGGGAACACAGCTGGGATAACAGCACAAGGCCACTGGTTCAAACCATGCGTTCCTGCAGCCCACACCACACTGAAGGGGAGGGAAGCGGGCTGGGATCTGCTCTGAGCTTTGCCACTGAGCATGGCTTGCTGTCCAAGGGCCCAGGGTGCTCTGCCTTGGTGTGTGTGTGCGCACGTGTGTGTGTGTGTGTATAGCATGTGTGCAGAAGGAAAAGAAAAAAATGATGGAGGGAAGCATAGAGAGTAAGCACCATGTGAGAACAATGCAAAAGGCCAGTGAGGCACTGGACAGAGGCATGTGCAGAACAGTTTTTGCGCTCTGATGATGCAGTTTGCTGTGTGCTGGCTGCGAGAGACTTTCTAGCTGGTTTTACACTCAGTCATTCCTGAACTCTGTGCTTAGGCTTGTTGCACAGAGAATGCCTGAGTGCCCTCATTTCTTTGTGAGCTGATTTCTGCCCAGGCAATTCCTAACACTCAATGGTCCAATTGCATTCTCTCTCTCTTTCTCTCTCTCTCTCTCTCTCTCTTTCTCTCTCTCTCTCATCCCATCTCTTCTCAGAGCAGTAACTAGCACTGAGGTCTATTGAGAATGTTCACTTAATAGGTACCTTCCACACAATGACCTCAATGGCAGACATGGGTGTTCTCACAGCCAAGGTTATAGGGTAGTGCCAATTAAGGGGCAACTCCTCCACAGGATAGATAGTCCCTGGCATGCTGTAGTTCAACATGGGACTTCTCTACTTAACAACTGTATGATAGGAGACCCACACTGCCAGCAATGGTGTTGGCTCCCATAGCCTTATGACTCCAACCTTGTTGACCCCTACAGTTCATCTACTTCTTGAGGGTGTGGGGCCTCAGTCGTTTGTAGACACTAGACCCCAGTTTTCCAGAATGCTTTGGGTTGAAAGGTCAGATAGTTCATCTTTCATGAGTGAGTTCCTAAACAGGAGGGGCTGTGTTGAAGGGTCACATGTCTGCCCCCCGCATAACCCCAGTTTCCTGTGAGTTCTAGGATTATGCCCTTGCAACTGTGTTGGACATTAGCTCCATGCCTCCTACTCCCAGTTAATGCCTCCAGTTACAAGGTCTGCCTTGAACTTGGCACAATGAAGCACCCACAGGGGAACAAAGCAAGGTGCATGGTTACTGGTGCAAAAAGCGCTGGCCAGGGCACCCCCAGCCAGCTAGAGGTTGATCATCTCATAGGCATTGGGGCACTGTCTGCCTTATGTCATCTTCTCCATGGCCTGTCTCCATGCCTGCAACTGTGAGAGCCTCTGGTTGGGCTCATCTTTTAGGAGGAGTCTTGCCCTTCCATGGTACCAAAATTATCCTAAGGTCCACTCATACTCCACCTGCTTCTGTCCCCTCTCCTTTGCATTTGCATCACCAAATGATGCCCTCTGCCCTTGGAACTGGTCTGGCCCTGGCTCTGTGACTCCTGAAAGAAGCCTTTCTTCGTGTGATGTGCTGGTTCCTCAACTCTGCTGGGATGTCTGTATCCCAGGTGGGTCTCATCTCAGTTACAGACACAAACTCTTACTTAGCTTCAAATGGGAGGATAGACAAGGACATCTCCCACTCAGAGCATCTCTCAGACACAACTCCCAAGCCCAAGGTCAGCCATGGCACTGCATGAACTGTGGGCTGGTGGGCAGAAGGAGTAGTGGAAATGGCATAGCCTTATGTTCTGGTCTCTTAGACCCAGAACAGATGTGTGAGGGGCAGGGGACTGTGAGTCTTTGTCAGCCATCCTTCTCCTGATGTTGCAAGGTTGGTACAGATGATTTCTCTGCAGCTAAACTCTGATAATGGCCAAGTCCTGCAACTAGAGAAATACAGTAGGGCTGTCCCAGGGACAAATCCAGTTATTTCCATGGGTTTGCTCTCACGGACAATTACCTGGAGATCAGACAAATGACCACCAGGCCATTAGGTAAGGTGTGAGCATGACAAGAACTTCTTATGCCAAGTGCATCCTGAAATGGGTAAAACCACAAGCCAAGCCTCCCTAGACACCATGTACATCTGCTTAGCCTTGTACAGCTGTTTGGCAAGGGAGACAGCTGGTCAACCTCCAACCACATTCCTGCTTGAAGCAAGGCAGATGAACTGGTCTTGGCTGACTCAAGATCTTACTATTTGGGTCCAAAGTCTGTCTGGCCAAGGAGATCCGGCCCTTAATTCCCAGACACTTATAATCCTGCACAGTGTTCCCTAACCTCAGGCACACCCAGTGCCAACATCCAATGGCTCTTGCTGATTTGATGTGCTTTAACTGCATTCACTGAGATTGCCTACATGAGTAAAAATGCAAACAAAAACTGTAAGCCACAAGTGTAAGTAGGAAACTATTCATACTTGTCGTAAGTGGGAGAGGGAGCTTTATTTAAATGTACAAAGAAAATACAACAAGTTTATTAAATTTGAAGAAGATATTGCTAGGTCAAGTTCTCAGACTAAAACTGTCCCTCGCTTGTTAGGAACAGAAATGAACGTGGTTGGAGTTGTGTTCCACACATGCGTTCATGCTTCCAGAGGGAGTTGCAGAGTCATGATCACATTGTGAGACTCATCCATCACTCATGATGTGCTTGAGCTGAGGGAAGGCTTCTTGGAACTAGAAAGATAGCATAAAATACGAATCGGTGTCTTCCTTTGTAGAGCTTATAGTCAAACAGGGAAGATAAACAAGGAGCAATAAATAGACAGATAAAGGCAACCTTAGGCTGTGCAGAGAAAACAAAGCAAAGAAGGAATAGCAATGCAGTATATTTTAAGTAGGTATATTTTTAATTAATTAATTAAGAGGCAGAGAGGTAGAGAGGTAGGTAGAGCACTGGTTCATTCCTCAAATGCCTGTAGGCCTGGGTCTGGGCCAGGTCAATGCAGCTAGCCAGGCACTCCATCCAGGTTTCCCATTTGGATGTAGGGACCCACCTGGCTGAGCCATCCCTCAGCACATTTGCCAGGAAGCTGGACTAGGGAGCTAATCTGGGACTTGAACTCAGGCACTCTGGTGTGAGAAGCATTCATCCTTGCTAGAATCTTTTTTTTTAAAGATTTATTTATTTTGTTACAAAGTCAGATATACAGAGAGGAGGAGAGACAGAGAGGAAGATCTTCCGTCCGATGATTCACTCCCCAAGTGAGCTGCAACGGCCGGTGCGTGCCGATCCGAAGCCGGGAACCTGGAACCTCTTCCAGGTCTCCCACTCGGGTGCAGGGTCCCAATGCATTGGGCTGTCCTCAGTTGCTTTCCCAGGCCACAAGCAGGGAGCTGGATGGGAAGTGGAGCTGCTGGGACTAGAACCGGCGCCCATATGGGATCCCGGGGCGTTCAAGGCAAGGACTTTAGCTGCTAGGCCACGCCGCTGGGTCCCTTGCTAGAATCTTAACTCCACCAGAAGGGATGTACTTTGGCCCTAGTCAGCTTGCAATTCCAGGTGGGTACTTACATTGCAATATGAATGAGCCCACCATGGAGAGAGCGGGGTTGACCTGACACCTTCAGCTGTTTGAAGCACAGGTCTGCCTATGATTGCCAAGGGGACAAGTGAAGACGCAGCCCACAGCCCTGTGTCAGGTAGGAGGAGGCATGCCGGTGTGGTGGCCCTCCAGAAACACAAAGATGAGGGGAGAGGTGCTTTTCCACTGGAAAGCAAACAGTTGCTGAAAGATTAAGTTTAAGTGTCCTTGGCCTTGGCAAGGTGGTGGACACTGGAGCTGTGAACACCTAACTAGCATGTGCTATGGAGAAGACTTGGAACAAGGAAGAAGAGGCAGGGAGGGAAAGTGGGGATACAGACTGCTTTTTGCTCTTTCAAAGAATTATACCAACTTTCAAGAACCTGTTGTGTAGACACAATTCTCACATGGTCAGGGTCTAAAAATCCACCCTGAACAGCAGCCCTTTCCTAGCCTCTACCCTCCACCTTCCAGCCCAGGACTTGGAACACCTCTTCTGCTAAGGATGGTGCCCCCTCTTCAAGGAAGAATCCTGCCTCAGGGTCTGGGAGGCTGTCACCCACCCCTCCACACACACACACACACAGCCACAAGAGGCAGAAGGCAGGCTCAAGGCTGGGCTGCTCGGCCGCATACAACCAGGGTCCTTAGTCCAGATCGCAGCAAGACACTAAGGCTGGTCATGCTGGGCACAGACATTTATTGATCTTGAGTCACACGATCCAAGAAAAACTTGGCCATGGAGCCTCGGGTTCCAATCACAACGATGGTGGTAGGGGGGAGGGCTCGGGGCAAGAGAGAAGGAAATGGAATTTGAAGAAATCTGTCCTTAAGAAAATAACTCTTCGTCCACCTGACTTTCCGCAAGCCCCATGCAGGCGAGAGTGACATGCGCTGTTGCTCTAGGAGGTGGTAGTGAATAGGGGCTCTGTTAGCAGCTGGCGAGTTCTCTAGAATCAAAACAGGCCAGGGCGGGTGGAAGCAGGGCTGTCTTGGAGTGGCTCCTGAGCAGGACTGGTGAGGAAGTGAGCCTTCCTCCATTCTCCCCCGCCCCAAGCCCTTGCCCACACCATGGCATCCAGAGAAGGTTGGGTAACTATGCAGGTGAGCTTTGCACATAGCGTGAGCAGTGCTACAAAAATGCACAAAGCCAAGCTCAGTACCAGTTTACTATCTCAGGACGCTCACTTCAGCACATGTACCTCTCCCCTGCTCACCTCTTGCCCTGCTCACTTCTCCTTTCATGTATTTGGCCTACGGATGTCACGGATGGCCTCAACTTGATTGCAGGAAAATAGTGGACACAACTCTGCGTAGCATTTGGCTGGGGGTGATTGAGGGAGTGCAAGAACCAGTGGCTGAAAGCCCACCAGACATCAGGGAGCTGGGGATTGGGTTATTTTTATCCTTCCATAATTGTCGCCAGTGCCCACCCTGCCACCACCACCATTTTGCAGAAACGAAATTCAGAAAGGGAAAGAACTCGTCCAAGGCCACAGTGTGGCTAGGAGGCATCAGCTGGCTGACAGTTGGATTCTTCTAAAGATTTCCACGCCTGATTGCTTGGCATGCCACTGGCAAACCAGGGATATTCCATGCTGATGAAGACTGCTGAGGCTGCATCCTAGCCCCCCAGGGCTACCCTACTCTGCTTGGAAGCCACAGGGAGGAACATTTACTCTCAGAGGTGGATCGGGTTCCCACTGCTTCAGGGAACCACCCACCCATGCACCTGCCACAAGCTACAGCTGTGTGAGGCCTGCCTGGGGTTTGAACAATCCCACTTTGGCTTTTGCACATCTCACAACCATGCCACCAGGTGGAGCCCCATATCACTGTGGTCCATGACCCCACAACACTGCGGTGCCCAATAGCAGTCTTGTCCCCATGTTCATGCACTAGTGCCCTTTGCTAGTTCTTCCTGGATATACCCAGTCTCGTGAGCAATTGCCTTCTCCCTTAGTCTCCAGGGTTGCAGTGTGCAGGCTGCAAAACCGGGGCTTATTGATAGGCATGACTTGCCCATGGGCGCAATGTAACTGAGCGGCACATGCACGCCAATAAATGGCTTTTGATAATAATGATGATGATGATGATGGGAGGGCAAGGACTTTGTCAAGGTCACGTGACTATCAAGCAGCAGAATTCGGGAGAAAAGGTCAGACCTGCCTGGCTTGTCAACCGCTTGGCTGTATCCCAAATCCAGCAGCCACCTGTCCTTCTGCCCCATGGCCTGAGCCAAGTGACGGGAGCTCCCAGCACCTTGCATCTTCCTGCACATGCTTTCTCCATTTCAGCCCGCGGGTGGCCCAACCATCTTCCTCTCTCCCTCCTCCTGCTCTGAGCATGCAGCTTTCCAAACAGAGCGTGCTTCCTTCCTTTCTTCTTCCTGGCTAGTTTCCCCAAGTTGGAAGGAGCTGAATTTTGGAGCCTTCCCAGTATCCCCCTTCCCTGAGCCTCACTGCTGTGGGTATCGTGTGTTGACAGTTTCAAGACTGATTGCACCTGTTGTTGGTTTGGGGGGCCATCCTGCCTCTTATCTGATGCTCTGAACCCTGTAAAGCAACATGAGAGCAGAGGACAGTTATCAGTTCTTCCTCCTCGAAGCTTTGTTTCAAACAGCCCCGAAGACCATGGCTGATGAGGCCTCAGGGACTGTGAGATTCTGGCATTGCCAAGCTCCCAGGCGAGCCACGACAAAGGAGCTCGATACACACAGAGATTCAGGACAGGCAGGCTTCACCGAGGCCAGCAAAAGCTGCCTTCTAAAGCTCTGAGTCTGGGAAGAGATGAGAATGTTTTCCTGACACTGAGTCTTCCCTCCTGGCTGTGGGGTTCCAGACCTAATGTGAACCTGCCCTGGTGCCAGCTCATCTCCTCTCAGCCAACCCCGGCTTCCTCTCTCTCAACATAAATGAGAGTGTGGAGGGCTTGTCAAGCTGACTCCAAAGGCATCGTGCATATCTCTGAACCTTTCAAATCCAACATTTGGATGAGCTGCATAGAGATGGATCAGAAACATATGGTGCAGATTTTCATTAAGCTACATACGGTGTGGGGGAGTTGGTGGGGGCAGGGAAGAGGCTCTGAAATTAAGAGACAAAGCTTGGCATGGTCCATCTGGGAGTTGCAAATCTCTAAGCCCTTGATGCCTCAGCGAATGCTCTTCAGGCAGAAGATTCTTTGGCTCACTTCCCCAGAATCTCCTGCCCCTCCCGCCAGGACCTGTTAAGGGAGAAAAGGAAGTGAGGAGCTGAAGAGGAAGGGAGAACATCTTCAGCAAGGTGGCTGTTAAACCTGGTGATCGTGAGACCATGTGGAACATTGGAGGAGATGTGAGATGAAGCTCAATTTGCTTCTTAAAATATGTATCTGCAACCAGGGGTCCTCCTGGCTTCATCCTCTGGGACCCAGGCTGAGTGCCTCCTGGCCTGGCCATGGATCTTGCAAATGAGTGCGCACATCATTGAGAAACTATGCGCATCCCAGAGTGGCCAGAGCACGTAGAGTGATTGGAACCATGCGGGCCGTCTCCGTGCAGCCTGCTAACACACAGGTCATGCTGTCACATGTTATTAGGTGGCTGGTGTGTGAAGCCACGGTCTGTGATTTTCCACCTGCTTATTTTTAAAAACAAAGCCCTGTTGACGAAGCGAACTCTGTTTTGAAGACCTGAAAGGATACTTGGAGATCAGCTTTTGACAACCAGCCAAGACCAGCTCCCATGTGTTCAAGGTTAATGACCATCTGACCAGAAAGAGGGCAGGCTGTGTAGAAGCACATTCGAGGCCATCTCTGACATTCTAAACACTCACACACCCACTCCTGAGCTTTCTGCCTCCCAGGAACAGCACTGTCATGAGAATCACATTGATGTGCCGCCATCCTTTCACGTGTCCATCTCTGGCACCAGATATTGGGTCCCACCTGAACAATCCAGGTGGGACCCAGTGAAGTGAAAAGCAGCGTTGGGTGGTAGACATCAGATGAGCCTGACAGTATAGGCAATCTTCAAGATGTGAGTGCCCTTTGTAGCATGTGACTTGAAAAGATCCACTCAGCTTTGCTTGTACAGCTGGCGTCAGAGGGCTGGGCTTATCCCTCTTCCCAAAACCCCTTGGAAATGATGCCAGAATTCTGGCTGCACCCATCCTGCAGTGGAAAGGTGCCTCTGGGTTCTGAGTGTGTCATGAAATTGACCCCATATTACCTTTTGCGGGGGGTTTTATGGGCAGGAGGGTGGGACTGTGGCAAAGAGGTTTAGGAGCAGACAGAGCTGTGGAACTGAGGCTCACGACTTTGGAGACACACCCCTTGAATGTCATCCAGCTTTCTTACCATACCCTGAGATCTCATCGCCTGCAGGTGGAAGTCAGATGTCAACCCAGAAGAGCTAAAACATAGGTTGGGCTTGGAGGAGTCTCAGGACAGGTCCCCTCTTAGACTCAGGAATTCGTACACTTCCTGCTTGAAGATAAGCATTGAGTCTTCAGCCATTAGAACATAGATTGCTTACAGAGGCCAATGACTCCAAGGATCTGTGCAAGGAGGTACTGTGGGTGAGGTGGCTCAGCCGGCATCCACCACTTGCCATGCTCCTCCAAGCCTGTTCCCCATGGGGATTCAGCAGGTCATCAATCTCCCTTAAGCCCCTCATTGACTTCCAGAGGGAGGCAGAGCTCCTAAGCTTGTCTGATAGAAGTGCTGTGACCTCAGTGACCTAGGAAGTAAAGGACAGTTGACTATAGGACAATCAAACAGGCCCTGTCACTGGCATTGCAGCTTCTGGGCACACATGAGCTTGTCTCCTGGTCACACTTCCACCTCATCCACAGACCTGACAGATGTCCTTTCAGCGAGGGTTCTCCAATGGCAGAGTGGGATGTAGAACGGGAGGCTCTGGCATGGGTCAGACCAACCTGTGGAGCCTGCCAGAGCACTCGGTGCCGTTTTTGGGCACTTCATGTTTTTCAGCTTTCTGGAGGTATAGGGGGTAAACACAAGTTGTATGTACTCCGTGCGCACAGTTGGGTGTTTGGGTGTGCATGTGTGTGTTGAAATAATCTCCACAATCAAGCTGATTGGCATGCCCTTCGCTTCACATAGCCACCTTTGCTTTTATCCCCCATCCCTCCCTCCCTCTTCCTTCCTTCCTTCTTTCCTTCTCCGTTATTTTTTTTCTTTCCATTCTCCCCTCCCTCCTTGTCCTCCCCTTCCTTCTTTTCTCTTTCCCTGCCCTTCCCCCTCCCTCCTTTATTCTTTATTATTTAAACATGCTTTTTCACCAGAGTACAGTTTTACCCGAAAGTGGAATTCAACAGAGGAGCCACAATATGTATTGTGTTGTTCCTGGCTGGATATTGGACAGGGGCTAAATTCAGCTCTAATTGGCCCAAGGAGTTCTCTGTTCTGGTCTCTTCCTTAACAAATGCCAACCTAACTTGACACATGAACTAACTGAAAATTGATCCTGGGAGTAGCCCATCGCAGCAGCCAAGTTTTGGTTAATTGCAGGTGGCAAAATGTTTCGGCCCCAGTCAGGGTCAAAGCAAGTAAGTGCAGAGCTGTGACCACAGTGCCATCTCTGATGCCCCTCCCTCCTTTTGCCTGCTCCTAGATTCTTGCCAACCACCTGGAGACCCAGCATCTCTGACCCTGTCTCTGGGTCTGAGAGTTGCCTGATTGGAGAAGTGCTGTGTTTTCTGCTGAACTTACTTTGAAGTTCTGTGAATACCAGCATACAGTTGGTACAGACATGACCTGGGTAGAGTGTTTCCTTGGATATCACAGAATATATTTCCGGTGGCCTGGGTCTGGTGCTTCTGCATTGAGGCTTCTGTTCCCAAATAGTTGATGCCAAGGTCACTGCCATTGTGTGTGTTTGTGTGTGTGTGTGTGTGTGTGCACACACACACACACGGGACAGGGAGAAAGAGGTCAGAACTTCAAAAACAAAAAAAGATTATTCATTTTTTTTGAAAGGCAGATTTACAGATTTCCAGGAGCCAGGAACTTCTTGAGGATCCCCCACATGGATGCAGGGATCCAAGGACTTAGGCCATCCTCACTACTTTCTAATACATAAACAAGGATCCGGATCAAAAACGAAACAGTGGAATGTTGGCACTGCAACGTGGAGGGTCAACCTCTTGAGCCACCACACTGGCCCAGAACAGCAGTTTGAAGGGAAGCATAAGGAAGAATTGAGAACACGAACTTTAGTCAACCTACCAGGCCAGATGCAAACCCAGTTCGCAGTCACCAGGGAGGGCACCAAGAGGAGGTGGCTGCCCAGGGAGCCCTCACTGGAGCATCAATACCACCAGAACCTTCATCTTGGACCCTGCAGTCTCTGAAAGTGTGAGAAAGTCTGTTTCTGTTGTAGGGTCTCCCTGTCTGCTCTTGTGCTATAGTAGCCAGGGACAACACATGCGGGCTCATGCCTAGCTCCACAGTGGCCTCCGCTCAGGAGATGATTGGAAATCCAGGCCAGTGACGGGCTTCAGAGATGGACTTTGCTCTTCGGACCTGCACTCACTTTTGTTAACTCCATGGACAGGTCTTGTGCGGCTTGAGAATGGAATACCTGCTGCAACATGCTCACTTCCCTCTTGCTTCAAATGTTGCTATCTTCATGTACATGTTGGCCCACATGGACACACCGTAGGCCAAGTTGCTCTAAGCAAATGCTCTCCACTTGCAGCAGAGGTCTTAATGCAGCCACAGATGCTCAACCATGTGCCACTCAGGAGAACAGGATAATTTCGGCTTGTGGATGGCTTTCCTTGGTGTTCCAATGCAGAATCATTAACTATGCACGTGTCCTCATCTGTATACCACCTATTTTCTGTCATAGATTGTCATAGATACATGTATGTATCTACCATCTTTCTGTGTGTATGTATGCATGGATATGTCATCATTTGCCATTTACATATGGGTGTGTGTCACCTGTCTAGGTGACATCTATCAGTGTTGTACCTATCTCTAGTCTACTATTGGTCTATCATCTCCCTGTCTCACTATCTACTTTCCCTGAGTGTTTGTATACCTCTGTCTTCTCCTTTCCTCCATTCTCTCCCCCTTTTCCTTCATTCTTTCCTTCTTCCTTCCTCTCTCCATCTTCTCTCCCCGCCACCATCCCTCGCTCTTTCTCTCTTTTTCCCTTCCTTCCTTTTCTTTTTTCTTTCATGGCTATTCCCCAAGTTTCCAATAAAATGACAGTGAGAAAAACACAAGTACAAAATGTCATATAAGCAGGGAAAACAGGAAGGGAATAGAGCGGCAGAATAGCATGTACATATCTAATCTTCCCTGTAAATCACTTATAAGTAGGAGCAGACCATCTGATTGAGCAAACTTTCATCAGCTTTTCAAGGGACACACCGGTAAACGGAGCAAGCCGTTCTCATCACATCCCCTCTGACCCACCTTCTCCACATTCCGTACTTGCAGGGCCTTGGGGCAGCCTCCCTGAGCCTGCTTCTGTGGTGAGCTGATTGCTCAGCCACGGAACACCTGCAGTTGGGATTCTGACCAGTCACTGGTCACTTCTCATTCTACTTTTCACTTAAGGATATATTTATCTGAAAGGCAGTATGGCAGAGAGCAAGAGACCCGCCATCCACTGATTCACTCCCTCAAATGACTGCATATTGCCAGGGCTGGGCCAGGTGGAGCACCGGCTCCTAGACCTCCATCCAGGTCTCCTACATGAATGACAAGGGCCACATCCACTGCCTTCGTAGCTGCACTAGCAGGGAGATGGATGAAGAAACAAAGCACCCAGACTTGAACTAGCACTCCAATTTAGGGTACTGGTATTATAGTGTCAGTTTAACCCACTGTGCCACAATATGTGCCCCCTCTCACTCTGCTTTTCCAGCTCCTAACATTCTGTTGTTTTAACTTATCTTTTGTCTCAAAAAAAACCCTGTGCTTTAAAAAAATCTCTCCCTACCTTATTAACAGAGACTGCCGAGGGAACAGAAACAGATGGACATGTGTCACCAGCACCTGTCTCTAAGCCACCTGCAAAAAAACACTTCCTTCTTACTTTTCTGAAAAATACAGGAGGATGGACTAAAACAATAAAAGGGGGATCTAATAACAAAGAGAAAATGTGGGCTTTCAAGAGAAAGAGAAGATACTGGGGAATGGCACAGTGACATAGTGTGTCAAATGACACCCCAAATTCCAGCAACTGCTATGGGTGCTGGTTCTATTTCCAAACCAGCTCCCTGCTAGTGTGCCTTGGAAAGTAGAGGAAGATGGTCCAAGTGCTTGAGTTCCTGCATCCACAGAGGAGACTTGAATGGGAGTTTTCCAGATCCTGACTGGGCCCTAGCTCAGCCCTGACCATTGTGGCCATTTAGGGACTGAACCAGCAGATGGAAGATCTTTCTCTATCTCTCCTTTTCTCTCTGTTACTCTACTCTTCATATAAAATAAGTGAATCTTAAGATTTACTATGACACAGTGGGTTAAGCTGCCACCGATAATGCCGGTATCTCATATGGATGCTCATTCAAGTCCCAGCTGCTCCAGTTCCAATCCAGTTCCCTGCTAATACACCTGGGAAAGAAGCGGAAGATGTCTAAGTCCCTGTGCTCCAGGGATTCAAGGGGGAGATCCAGATGAGGCTCCTGACTCCTGGCTTCAACCTGACCAGATCTGGCCATTGTGACCATTTGAGGGGTGAACCAATGGATAGATGATCTCTCTCCCTCTCTCTCCTTCTCTGTCTCACTCTATAACTTTTGCCTTGTGAATGAATACATAAAATACTTATAGAACATGAAAATGAAGACACAGACTCAGAGCTGAAGGAATCTGGCAATGGCTATGATGTGCTGATCTAGAAAACCATGGCTCCTACCAGAAGATTCAGGAATGCTTTCTGGAATAAAAGGAGACTTCTCACAGTTCACACCAGGTCTCAGGGGCAAGACAACCGCAGGGCAAGGAAAACATACACAGCAGATGTTTGAGTAAAAGGAGATAAGAAATCTAAGCTTTATAAAGGCCATTAAAATGTCATGGAATTTCAGATGGATATGGAGTATAATTGGTTCATAACAATTCACATGTAGTGATGAAAGCTTAAGCCCACTTGCTACGATCCCAACCCACCTTACTACAATAATGCACAGTAGCATTATTTTCAGAACTAATCTACGAAACACTGGACACCATCGTAAGTTCTAATAGTGTATTATTGCCACATTTTAGCACTCCTGAAAGTGGAAGGTTCTTTGTCATTACTGGAGCATGTGTGTTAGAACTGAAGGTGTGGCACACTGGAAAAGAAGGAAAACACTTTCATCTTAAGGACTTTATGTAAGAATAGAGCTGCAGGAAGATGAGGCAGGAAGGAACAGGGAACACGGAAGGGGATAACAGAGATCTTTCTTTCTGATTCCATGAGGAGAAGCAAAGGGTGTGCTGAAAAGAGAGATCAAAACAAAGCTTTGAACTTCTTTTCAAATCATAAGAGCAAAATAAAAGATTAAATAACTAACATACAAATACACTCACATCCCCATGCACACTCACACAAACATACATCCACTCCTCACAGACATTCACATCACTCTTATACAAACACACACACACACACACACACTCCTACATATTCATACACACACACCAAGGGTCCAGGCCTGAGTCATCACTGGGCGTCTCCATGTCCTCCGGAGGTGGCCAGTACTTCTCCCAATCTCTTGCCAAAGGCTTAGAGCCTGCACTTTGTCAACAGCCCTGCTGCCCGCCCTGAAGTTGTCAGAGAGGATACTCTTCACCTTTGGCCTGTGATGGAGTGAGTTGCTAAGCGATCAGCAGCTCTTCTGTCCTTCCCCACACGAGGGAAATCACATCTCTATCAAGTTACCTCAGCAAATGTTCTGGCACCTGGTGTTCACCAAGCGCCTCTTTGAGACTTGGCTGCTTGTTGCAGCATGGGAAGGGGCCCCGTGGAAAGCCTGGATGGGATTGCTGCTATGTGGCTCTCAGACCCACAAGGACTTTCAACTCTAAAGGCATAAGCTTACAGGACCCAGGGGGTTTGATGATGGTGTCTGAAAGAGGTAGGAGACTGGATTGGATTGGGTCGTGATGATGGCGCGCTCATGATTAAGTCCCAGTGATTTTACCAAAGAAAAGCATGTGGATGTAGACACACAGGCACTTCCAGCTGCCACGTGATTTTCTGGACCACCCTGTGACTCTGGCAGCAAGATGGTTGTTTTCAGGTGTTCAACCAACAAGGCTATGTGAACAGTGAGCCAAAAGAAATCTCTTGCCTTCCAGGATAGCTTCTCTTGAATATTTCATTGTGGCCACACAAAGCTACCTGATACCATTGCTCTGTCATTTCCCTCCAAAAAGATGACCAGGCATCTGAAATGCACCCCGCTTGTGGTTTTGAAATGTACATGATGATGTGTCGCATTCACTGCACCCATCACAGAAGTTCCTAAGTTTGTGAGAGGATGTACTTGTTCATCAGCTTGATCAAATTTTGTCACATTCTTTTGTTCATCACATTACTTGGCACCCCCCAAGTAATTTATAGGTAGGAAATAAGTATTTCAAAAAAGAGGCCATGAATAGATGAGGCTTAGTTTTTTGTTTTGGTAGCGAGAACAGTTGCAATTCTTGTGGGGACTTGTCGCACACTGTCATGGAGCCACTGGGACGGGCAGGACACCCAGGCCCCCTTCTCATGTGGGTGGGGAGACTCTGGAGATGGGACTGCTCTTCCCTCGGGGGTAACCAAAACTCTTCAGGTTGGGTGAGACACTCAGGAGTAAGGGAGTTAACTGGACTGACTCCTGAGTCCCTTCTTCTCCTCTTCCTTTTCTTTATTTGGTTCTATCTGTGAGGCCTGGTAAGTCACACTAACCTGTTAGTGACACAAACAAGGACGCTTGGCGAACTACACAACCCTCTCACTGGCCTCCTTGTTCCCATTTCACAGATAAGTAAACTAAAGACAGAGAATCATTGCTCTCAGCACCCTTTCCTTTCTTGGCAGAGATTGCCTGGAAATGATGAAGGAAGGGAATGTGTCTCCACAGCTGCATGCAACCCTAAGAGTGGCTATGGACGACCTACACTGGCCACATGTCTGCATGGGACCACAGGTGACTGGGCTGATCTGCCTAGTTCCAGGAGACAAGATACAGTGGAGGCATCCAGTTGCCCAGGGCAGGAGTGATGGGCTTCCCGCAGATGGCATCGTTCTCCTGGCATTTCTGATGCCTCCTCTGGCTACTCACTGCCCTTCCTTGTCTCTGTGCCTCATTCTCCACAGGACCCTAGTCCAGCCTTCCCTTGCAGCCCTCTGGAACCTCTGATACTCAAAGTGGGTAGTGGGGAGAGAGGAAGAGAGCTTAGAGTGCACCTCCTCTCTCTTTCGCCCTCAGAGACTAGCAAAACCAGAGAGTGCCAATCACCTGCTTGGCCTCACGACACTCCCCTGGGGCCAGTGTCTCTGCCCCATGCATTGCTGTCTCCACGTGGGTGGGCACAGGCACCGGAGTCATTTCTGTCTCTGGCCCAGGGCTTGGCCAGCACTTTGAATATGACATAGTAGCTGCCCACTAAAGCCCAGCTCCTTGCTCCACTTCATGCTGTCCTCCATTGGCATGGGCAGCTATTGATCTTCAGTTTTGGTGGAAAGAGGTTGTGAAATCTGGGGGCCCAGCAAGCCCCTCCCCTCCCCACTCTGCTGGCTTTTGCTCTCGCACTGGACCCAACCAAAGCCCCAACTCAATTTATCAAATACCCTGTGTCGGCCAGGCCAGGCTTGTGGCCCGCAGGGAGTTTGAAAGCAAACAGGCTCCATGTGCTTCCAATGAGCGCCCCTCAGCCCCATCATGCAGCTCGGGGGAGCTGGGGGAGATGTGGGACACCCTGGAACCGGTTCCTGGCTCTGGTCAGAGATGTTTTTCTTAGAAGCAGGAAGTCATGTCTTGCCAAGAAGAAATGAAAATAAAGGCCCCTGAGGATTCACAAGGGGCTTGCTGGGAGCCAGCTCCGTGCTGCCGCAGCCTTGGCCTTGCGGAAAAGGGATCTGAAGGGGCCTCTGTCCAGAGCTCCCAGGAGGGGCATGCGCAGACATCGGGAGGTGACAAGCAGGGGCTCCACTGCAGGCCCTTGTGCCCAGTCGCTCCGTGGCTGGTCCTCTCAGTCTCTGTAGATATCAAGGGACTCCTGGGAAGAATCTCAGGCAACCTATAGTCCAACCCTTGGCTCCTCACTTGTAGACCCTGGGCTGTAGGTTCAAGGGACTGTCTCTTCCGCTGACCCCAGCTTCCTAAGGCACCTCATCACTAGGCCCCTGGCGTCCTGGCGCAGGTTCTGTTAAGACTGTGGACCCAAGTCCCTCACTGGATGAGAAGGGAATTGAGCAAAACAGACTCTGCCGCTCTCCTAGCCAGGTCCCTGGAGTTAAGGCGGCTGCTCCCCAGGCTGCAGTTGGTGTGAGCAGAGGCACGAAATACCTAAACTCCATTAAGAAGCACAAGCCACCGTGGCAAGGACTGGGAGGGCATGACTGCTCACCTCTGGGGAAGAGTCTCAGTGAATGGCGCAGAATTCATTTGCACTTTTGTGTCCCATTCATCCCACCAATACTGACCCTCCCACTTGCTCCCTGCAAAAAAGCTAGGGCTTTGGTATGAAGCCACAAGTGGCCCTGCCATTTGCCAGCTGCTATAGTTTGACCATGGTTTACCCCCACTGAACGGCATGTTGAGACCTGGCTCCCAGGGTAATGACATTGAGAGATGGCAGGGCTTTGAGTGGCTTTGGGGTCCTAGGGGTGGAGCCTTTATGAGTGACTAATTCAGGAGTGGGCTGGCTGCTGAGGGAGTTTGCTCCCCTTTGCTCTCTTTGCTCTCTCTGTTTCTCATTTTGCATGGGGCAGTACGAAACCCTCACTGGCCTCTGAGCAGGTGCACCTATCAGACCTGGAACTTCCAGCTCCAAAACTGTGAACTAAATAAATCTCTTTTTTTTTTTTCAACAAAGCACCCAATTCACAGATGTTGTGTTAGAGTCACAGACTACAAGACTAAGATACCCCCTTGGTAGGGTTGAGAAAACGAGATGCAAAATTCAGTTTTCTCAACTATAGAATGGACATAAACATCTCTACCCTATCTGGACTTCGTGAAGCTCAGATCCTCAGGAAGTACCTAGGTATATATGAAGTATCAGGGATATTGGTCGGGAAAAGGGGTGTTTATCAAAGTGTCTGGATTCAATGTCCAACTCTAGCTCCTGACTCCTGTTTCCTGGGAGACTTGGATTGAGTCTCCAGCTCTGAACTTCAACCCAGCCCAACCCCAGTGCTGCAGGCATTTAGGGAGTGAGCCAACGAATGGGTCTTCTGTGTATGTGTGGGGGGGAGAGATCCATTTTTCTACCTCTAAAAAAAATATTATCTGTGAATGTATGCAAACACACACAAGGGGGCTTCAAAAGGCTTTGCAATGTGGAATTAAAAGCCGTTTATCTTGTGCAAAAAAGTTTGGAAATCCACGCATCTGTGTTTCGTATCATCCATTTTCCATGAACTTTGGAAAGATCCCTCATATGTTTTATATCAGTAACATGCTTGGTATTTTTTGTGACTGTTCTCTATTTATAGAAAGTGGTACCTATTTTCCATCTATGGAACACTTACAACTTATTGTAAAATAAACAAATACTCTTCACAATTGCTTAAAAATAAAATGCATAAATGTGAGTTAAAATAGGTGCAAGAGTCTCATATTGAAAACTATGAGACACTGATGAAAGGAAATGAAGATTCAAACCATTAGAAACACATCAAAGGATGGAGGATGCAATGTAGCGAAGACAGGAATTCTTGTAGGTTCAGTGCTGTTTTGTCAAAGCCCCATCAAGATACCTTTGAGGACATGGGTAAAATTAATCTAAGATTTATCCAGAGAGGTAACAGAACTTGAATGACAAAAAAAAAAAGTTAAAAGAATAATACAGGGAGAAAAATCAGTGTTCCTGATTTTAAGACTTAGCACATAATGACAGCATCAAGTTTGTGTAGAACTGGGGGAAGGATCAGACACAGCACATCAGTAGACCAAAGTAAAACAAAGTAAGAAATAGAGAAATGTGCCTATCTGCTCGTAACAGAGTTAAAGCAATCCCATGGAGCAGAGAGCCTTGATGGTGCTGGAGGAATTATGCATTGTAAAGGAAAGAAACAAGGAAGGCAGGCAGACTGGAAGGAGAATGAAAAAGAAAGCAGAGAAAGGGGCCAGGCACAGTAGCCTAGCAGCTAAAGTCCTCACCTTGCACGTGCCAGGATCCCATACGGGTGTTGGTTCTAATCCCGGTGGCCCTGCTTCCCATCCAGCTCCCTGCTTGTGGCCTGGGAAAGCAGTCGAGGACGGCCCAAAGCCTTGGGACCCTGCACCCACATGGGAGACCTGGAAGAAGCTCCTGGCTCCTGGCTTTGGATCAACTCAGCTGCAGGTGTTGCAGCTGCTTGGGAAGTGAATCATCAGATGGAAGATTTTCCTCTCTGTCTCTCCTCCTCTTTGTAAAGCTCAGTTTTCAATAAAAATAAGTAAACTTTTTTTAAAAAGAAGAGAAAATGATGAAAGAATAGGAAAAAAAAAAGAAAAGCAAAAACAAAAACTTGACTCAATTTTATACTATTATACACGTGAACTCCAAGAGTGTAGACTTCAGTGTAACACATGAAGCTATACAGTTTCATAAAAACACACGAACGCTTCCTGGATTGAGAACGAGCTGAAAATACTTAGACTTGACACTAAAACACATTTCATAACTAGAAAAATTGCTAAGCATAAGTATGAAAACTTTAGCTCTGGAAAGGTCTTGCTAAGAGGAAGGGAAACCAAGCCAGAGGTTCCAGAAAATGCAGATTTGCAAACTTCGTATCTGACAAAGTTGTCTAGAGTAGACAAGGAATTCTCAAAACAGAACGCAGTAGGTAGCACTGTAGCCCGTGGGCATCCCTACAGGAACACAGGAAACTTGACTGCCTCGCTTCGGATCCAGCTCCCTGCTAAGGCCTCGGGAAAGGCGTAGGAGGCTGCCCAAGTGCTGAGATCCTTAGGATCCACATGGGAGACCTGAATGGAGTCCCTGGCTCCTGGCTTCAGCTTGCTCTAGTCCCAGCTGTTTCACCTATTTGAGAAATGAACCAGTGGATGGGAGATCTCTCTCTCTCTCTCCATTTCAAATCAGATCAAATCAATAACATTTAAAAACAGCAAAAGCTGAAACAATACAATCAGAAAATATCCAAAAGCAAGAAGAAATGTTTTGTCAAAGGAGACATATATTTGTCAAATAAGCACATGAGAAGACATTCCACATCATTAGCCACTAGGGAAATGAAGATTAAAACCACAGGGATATATCATCCCATTCCTATTAAAATGACTAAGATGAAAAATAGCAGTGATCTAAATGCTGGCAAGCATAGAGAAACTGGATCACTCATACATTGTTGGTAGGAATGTAAAACAACACAGCCTTTCTTAATAAACATTTTTGTCAGCTCATTAAGAACCTGAAAATGCAATGGCCAAATAGCCCAACCCAACCCAACCATTACAATCCTGAGCACTTATTTCCAAAAAACCAAAAGTGGTTTTTACACAAAGCCCTGTATACAAATGTGCACAGCAGATTCATTCTCTCTCTCTCTTTCTCTCTCTTTCTCTCTCTCTCTCTTTGTGTGTGTCTTAAAGATTTATTTACTTGTATTGGAATGGCAGATCTATAGACAGAAGAGACAGAAAGATCATCTACCCACTGGTTCACTCCCTAAGTGACCACAATGGCCAGCACTGGGCCACTCTGAAGCCAGGAGCCTCCTGGGTCTCCCACACAGTTGCAGGCTCCCAAGGACTTGAGCCATCCTCTGTTGCTTTTCCAGGCCATAAACGGGGAGCTGGATGGGAAGTGGAGCAGCTGGGATTAGAACCGGCACCTATATGGTATCCTGACGGTTTTAAGGGAAGGATTAACTGATTTAGTCCATTGTCCCAGGACCAGCAGCTTTATTCTTAGCAGTCAAACACTGAAAACAACTTCTATGTCTTTAGTGGAATACCACCATGAAAACTGACTTGGCAAATAAAAAGAAAGAAACTCTGTATTTATAACATACAACATGTGAATGAATCCCCTGATATGTACAGAATATCAATGTAAAATAGTCTCACACTGAATTACTTCTTTCATCTCTATAACCTTCTTGAAGTGTTACAAACATAGAGTAATCCATGGCTTCCAAGGGCTAAGGAGGGGACAGAACATGCAAGAAGTGGGTGTGAGGACCAAAGGGCACCCTTGTTGTGGTCAAAGGCACTGTAGTAGGGCTGAACCCATGTCAGTGTCACACTGTGGCAGCACTGGGTGACTGAGGTGGGGGTGAAGGTGGAGGTGGTGGGTTCCGAGCACCCATTCCTTGCAACCGCATGAAAACCTATAAATATCTCAAAATAGAGCATGCAAGTAAAAGCCAACCCATGCATGGAGATTAAAATGTGTTTAGATAAAGCAAGAACAGTAGGTAAAGTGATGCTGATGAGAGGCGTATACGGGAACATATCCCTGCAGTGATAGGAGCACCTGCCAGGGGAGGTCTTGACACTGGAAATGCTGGCCTGGGTTCTGCTGTCTGTCCAGGCTAGGGTCCTGGTGTCAGCCAGCACACAAACCCTCTGCCTGCTTTCCCTGCAGTCAGCACTCAAGATGATCTCTTCCGCCTGACTTACAAGCCCAGCTTGGGAGACTCAGCAGAGGAAACGCTTTGGGAAACAGTAGCTGTTCCTATCAGGGCGCTCTCCCATGCTGAGAGGCCAGTATTCTGTGTTAAGGAGGTCTTGTCAACACTTTATTTCATTACTAACATAAAAAAGACTGCATGCATGCAAGCTTGGGAGGAATCTCAACCCTCCCTGCTTTCTGCTAATGGGTGTTGAGTGTCTACTCTGTGTGTCAGTTCTTTTGCTAGTTACAAAGCCGTAGAAATACACACCCCAGTGTGAGGATCAAATACGTGACTGAGTGGAGGTCACAGTCATACACGAAAGTGTACCTTAGACTGGCAATTCCCATTCAACCAAAACCTAAAGGGAGGTTTCTGATTCGTCCCATAAAAGGTTGCTTGAAGAAAAAGGTGTTTAAAGTGCACTTTAAAGTGGCCTTTAAAGGGCCAAGGGCAGGAGGGAGAAAGGAGGGGGAAAAAGAAGAAGAGGAAGAGGAGAAAGAGAAAGAAACCTAAACTTCTTTCATGCGGAGTCCCCAGTTTGATTGCATATCTCTCCAAGAGCAGCAAGTTGGAGAACTGGATTGGATGGAGCAAATCTCTGCCTGGTCACCTTTTATTTACTCTTAAGTTCCAAGGGCAGACCCAACTCCCAGGTTTCTAGAAAGACTCCTGCCTTTTTGCTGGACTGCCAGAGTCCTCTGCCCCTACTTACTGTCTGTGCCTCTTCTTGTCACTCAGTATTCATCCTTTTGAGCTTGACTCTCTCGGCTTTTCGTGCTCCCTTGTGGACAAGAAAATTGCATAAGCAGGGTTACCCAGATGGGTCCTGCTAGGCACAGAAGCTTGGTTACCGGATGGTAAAAACTGCACTCCGTCCTCTCTCACGCTCGGGCATGGTCCCCAGTCAGACCTTAGAGAGCTGCAGAAATGGATATCAGTAATGGCCCACCAACACCAGCCACCCCATCACCCACCCCCTAGTCACCCCATCCCTTATGTTCAGCCCTCACTGAACATAGTCCAACTCCCAAGTCAGGGGACTATGGTGCCAGCTCCACCTCCATAGGTACCTGCTGTGTCTTCCCTGCAGGTGACATCCTTAGAAACTGTCCCTCTGCCTGGCCTGTAGCAGGTGCTTTCAAGGGTCCCTGAAGGCCATGGGTCATGTTTAAGACTATGCCTGCATGCTTATCCAGCTGGATCCATGTTCCACCTGGTCTTCCTGCCCAGAGACTGTGTGGCAGTTAGATGCAGAGATCAACCTAAGGAACCCCTGCGACGGACAGCCCAGCACACAATGGTGTGCTTCCCACTGCTCCCACAGCATCCTGAGCCTCTCAGCCCTCATGTTCCTCCAGAGGAAGAGCAGTCACTGCACCCTGTGTGTCTCCTTCCCTACAGCCTTGCTTCTGGAAAGCCCTCTAACGCCACAATGCAAAGCAGGTGCCAGTTTGCCCCTCTCTCCAACACGTTCTGCTGCTCCCGAGACTCCGGCCCCACCAGCCACATCCCTCAGCTTGGGGGCCAGGGGCCTCCTGGGGGAGAGGGGGGTGATCGCTTGATTGTCGACATGTGTGATGGCACCCAGAGCCGCTCTTTCTGTAACTTATTTGGAGCTATGAGAAGCAGGTTTTGCCAAAGACCTCTTGACAATGACTTAAGAAACTGTGAGATGAAGGCTCCAGGACATTCCCTGATTCTGTTAGCAGCCTCCCCCTGAGAGTAACAAAATGTGATCTTCAGACAAACGAACCAGAGCCTCATTAGAACTCAGACCTGTGCCAGAGAGCTTCCTGCCAGGCAGGTCTACTGACACCAATCACATTGCTCTGGCAAATGGAAGCCTGGGACAGCGTTTGCCAGCAGGATGACACCTACAGACATAGATGAGTCTTGGTGCACCACAGTGTCTGTTGGCTGGTGAAGGTGAGCTGTGTGACCAGCGGCAGGCACTTGGCTGTGGCAGCAGTGTGTGGTTAGTTTCAGGGGACGTGCTGAGGAGGGAGGGTGATTGAAAGCAGATGAAGGCAGGAGTCGGTGATTGGGCTCTTCCTGGGGAGTCTTCCACTCTGGGTGGAGGGCTGGTTGGGTTGGGGGGAGGGAAGTGCATGGAGCGGGGGTGGGGGATGGCGGTTGGTCTCCGTGTCTGCAACACCAGCTCCAGATTCATGGGAAATGTTCCCACGTGGGGAGAAACTTGCCAAATTCAGCATGTGAGAGGTGAATGCTGAAGCTGACTGCGTAAGCACCCAGGTGCCCCGACTGTGGACTTCACAGCAGGCAGGGTGGGTAGCTGCCAGCAACTCCCTGGAACTGTTTGTGGTCTCAGACGGACTTGGCCCCACACCCTGCATGGAGCACTTGCTTTCAGAGGAGTAGAATAAACACCCCTGGCTGGCAGTGGACCCATAAGAACCCCCGCTGCTGTGCTCTTTGCCTACAAGCTCTTATTCACTCTGCAGGGGCCACCTCTCTTAGGAAGCCCTCCTTGTTGGCTCCATTGCAGCTGGCCACCAGCACGGGCACCTCATTGCCCAGTTGGACTCTCTTTGTGGGTTAGGCCATGTTGATTTCCAGTCCCTACTGCCTCATTTAGGTTCTGGCACAAGACAGGTGCTAAAATATGCATGCATTTCATCTGTAAATGGATAATTTCATCTTGATTGCCTTGACTTTAAAATAGTGACAGCACTTCATGAATTCGGTACAGGAATTGCTTCTCGTAGTTAAATTTAAGAACAGCATGGATAACACCTCCCTCCCCAGGGGGGCATCAGGCCTCCTGGAGTTGGATCTTCAACCCTTAGGACCCACAGAGGCTCTCCTGCCCCCAGAGCAGGCTGATCACCCTCACCCTCATCTGCTCACTGCTGCTATCTTCAGAACATTCTTCATGCTGCTTAATAATATTTTGGCAATTGCTATTTTTTTTAGATACATTAATTTATTTGAAAGACAAAGTTACAGAGAGGAAGAGAGATCTTCCCACCACTGGTTCACTCCCCCAGAATAACTGCAGCAGCTGGGCTGGTGCTGGGCCAAGTCAAAGCCTGGAGCCAGAAACGGCATCAGGGTCTCCCACATGGGTGGCAGAAGAGGCTAAGTTCTTAGGCCATCATCCACTGCTTCCCCATCTGGTCACCAAAGGGGACTTTCCTGGTATTTCTTTCCACAAACAGAGAATAGCTTGCCAGGCAAATTCTTCACTGATATCCCGTGTTTTATCTCTCTCCAGAGCAATGCCGAGCTATCTTCAGTGCACACCTGCTTCCTACAGCCATTGCACAGAAGAACAACGGTCAGTGAAGATGCCAGCGAGTGTGCATATGTCCCAATGGCTGCCAGTTTCGGTTCCTGAAAGGCATTGCTGCATTTTGACTGTGGAGGCTCTTTATCTGAGGAAGACTATTACCAAATGCCCGAGTCTCCATTGGCCATGCTATTTCTGTTCACCTCTCCACAAGGGTTTGGAAGAGCATGAGGACTGAATTGCATCTCCTCAAAAGTTGTATGCGGAAACTCTAACCTCAGCATAGCTATGGTTGGACTGAGGTAGAGAAATGCAGGTGAAATCAATATGACCACTATCTTTTTTGTTTTTAAAGATTTATTGATTTTTTACTGGAAAGACAGATCAGATTTACGGAGAGGAGACTGAGAGAAAGATCTTACATCTGCTGGTTAACTCCCCAAATGTGCGCAATAGCTGAAGCTGAGCCAATCTGAAGCCAAGAACCATGAGCTTCTTTCTTATCCCTCATGGGGGTGCAGGGTTCCAAGGCTTTGGACCGTCCTCTATTGCTTTCTCAGAGCACAAGCAGGGAGCTGGATGGGAAGTGGAGAAACAGGGATATGAACCGGAAACAATATGGGATCCCGGCAGTTGCATGGGGAGGATTTAGCCACTGAGCCACAGCCATTTTCTTAATCAGTAGAGGGAGATGCCTGAGGGGTGTGTGTACACACATGGAAGAGCGCATGAGGGCATGAGAAGATGGGCCAACACAGGCCAAGGAGAGAGTCCTGTAGGTGGCATGTGGAGATCCTGGTCTTCCAGGCTCCAGATTGTGAGAAAATCAGCAGCAGATGCTGAAGCCCCAGTGTGTAGTACTTGGCTAAATCCTGCTGCACACACTAGGGCAGACAGCCACCACAGCGAATTGACTGACTGAAGGGAGATGAGTGCTCTTGGACTTTGAGGGCTCTGACGATGGTGGAGGAGCACACCTGCAGGAAGAAGAGAAAGAACCAGGACTTGACTTCCAGATGACATTTGTGAAGTCCATGGGCATGGCAGTAGGGTGGTCACAGTTAAATGGTGACTTCAAATTGGGAAGGGGAAGGAGAGGAGGATGGTTAATGGGCACCAATCACAGTCGGATAGGAATAATGAGCTCTACTGCTCCACAGTGCAGCTGGAGGTCTGGTTCCCAACACCATGCCAAATACTCCATGAAAAACTAGAGGACAGGAACTCAGAGGCAGCAAATGCAAGGAAAAACAATGGTGTTACACATTAGCCAAAAAGTCAGAATGTTGTTTTAGGATTATGTACAAAGTTTGAGAAGATAGAGCATCAGGATGAACCAATGAAAGTATAATCTTGTACTAGTTAAATTAGGTGCATTCATGGAGGTGAGTAATGTTGATGGATGCCAAGACAGATGGATACATGGATATATATATATATATATATATATATATATATATATATATATCCCAAAGGAATGCTCATACAGACCAATAAGAAAACAAGTAGAAACAGGAGGATGTGCTGTCAAGCCGGCAGAGGCAATTGGCTATGAATATTGGGAAGTGAATTGGCAGCACCTGTGCCAAATACATCAGCACCATTATGTAACCGTTAGAACAACCTGATTAACCTGATAAACACAGAGCAATGGAGGTATCACTTGGAAAATTCAGTGCTTCAGGAAAACATAAGAAACAAAATGACTCATTAGCACAATATTATTTTCATATGTGAAAAATATATGCTGAGACGGCAATGCATGTTTTAAGATCACAAGAGCAAAATGGCATGCATCAACCAGACAGGAGTGGTTTCTTTCTGAGGGAGTTGGGAATGATATATAGTGATAAAATAAAATAAATACACAAATGAGACAACACACAGACTTTGCCTGGATCGGGTTCCATAAATGGAAACATGTTGTTATCTCAACTTTCTAAATGTGAGCTCTAGAGAATGAAAAAGCCCAATACTAAAGATAATACATAGAGATTTGAATGAAAAGTTGTGAGAAATGGAGGTGGGATGGAGAATTTATAACACTTACCTAATACAACTTGAAGAGTAAAAATAGTAGAAGAGGCAAAGTTCATAGCAAGAGAGGTAATAAATCTACACATAAATATTCATCACAGATAAATATAAAACATAAAAGAATGAAAACTTGAAATCTATCTAGACTACCTATGGCTATTCATGTCTTCTGAGATTCATATGTTAAAATCCCAGTCACCAAAGTGAGGGTGTTGGGAAGTGGGAATGTCCGGGGATTATTGAATCATGTGTGCTCACCCTTATAAATGGAATTGCAATCCATATGAAAAAGACATGGAAGATAACCTTGGCCCTCAACCATTGAAGGACACAGCGAGAACTATCATTTCTAAGTGAGAAAAGGCCTTCATTAGGCACAAACTCTTTCAGTGACTTGCTTCCAGACTTGCCAGTCTCCAGAGCTATTAGAAACAAGCTTCTGTTACTATCAGTTACCAGTCTATGGGCTTGGTTGTAGCAACCTAAATGAAGCTAAGACATTTGTAAAGGAATTAGACTGACAGCAGACTGTCCATCAGCCACAATGGAGGTGCAAAGATGATGGAGAGTAATTTCCTAGGAGACTGACAGCCTAGGGCTACCTCCGGTCAGTTGTCATCCCAGTGTCCTTGAAATAAGGGCAATTTCAGACTTATAAGACAATGAGAGATAGCCTTTCAGATTCCTCTACTGAAAGAACCACTAAAGGATTTGCTACCATGAGAAGAAAAACCAGAGAGCAGTGGGATACAGGAAAGGGAGATGAAACACCAGTGGATTGCATTGGTAGATACAGTGATCTCTTGGTTAAAAAAAAAAAAAATGGGACTAAATGATGCAAGGCAATAACAGACAATGGGACAGGGCCATGTGGAGGACATTTGATGTCTGTGGCTTATTGGGATGAATGAAGATAGAGATACCGAATAATGTTATACATTGATGAAAAATACCCATGTGCTTTGGTAAAGTGAAAATGCTAAGGCACACCCCATCTCATCCAGCAACGACAGAAACTCTAACTCCCAAAACAGTTCAAAGGGAAAAGGGGAGAAAGCAAGCACAACAAATTCAAAAAAAGGCAGGAAAGGAGGGAGGAAAGGCAGCAAAACAAAGTCATAATAGCTCCTACCATCACACCAGAAACACTTATGAGTGGTTGCATGGGGGTGCTGAGGTGACCAGGGCCCAGGCTCTGCTCCCGGGGCTCTCATACAATCTCTACTAGTGAAACACAAGCTGGGCATTATGGCAGGCATAGACTAGGAGATTCAGGAATCCAGGAAGGCCTGCTGGAGAAAGAGTCATCTTGGAGTAGAGCCTGGAGGTAGGAAAGAGGGTGGGATCAGGGAACACAGACGTGGCAATTGGAGGTGAACTGTGGAAGAAGTTAGGGACCCCCTTAAGCAGAGCCAAATTGTCTTGACGGGTTTGGATTCTATGATCAACATGAAGGTCAAGGGCGCAAGGCTGAGGTGGGGAGACTAAGGGCCAGGCATCATTAAGGGAGGCTGCTGCTTTGTCCCTCTTGAGTGTCTGCATCTACATCTACTTTGTACCAGTTCTCTGCTCTTCACCAGGACATGAAGACCTGTCAGCTTTTGCTAACCGGAGGTGAATAGTGTAGGTGGAGTGGCTGGTATATAAGTGGCTGTCATCAAAAGCATTGGAAACCATGCTGGAGCTAGTTGCATAGGTGATTGGAAGATAAGCTGGTAACTGCCTTGAAAACCCTAGCAGGCTTCCTGGAGAGGGTGGTGTGTCTGCAGTCTTCAGGGGTGACAGGGTCCTGGCAGAACACCAATGACAGTGGGAGCATCAGGCCACAATACAAGGGCATCAACAAGCCAGCCTGTGGGTAAGCAGCAAGAGTTAGATGGTGGAGGTGGTTTCTCACTCCTGCCTTTTGACTGATTGATTGCAGACATGGAACCTGAGAGTGTGTGCCGCTTGTCAAGGGTCACATAACTGGTGATCAAACCTGAGACATCGGATCCCCAGTTTTTGCTCTTTTTCTGGTTCTACTACACCACTTTCTTCACTGCTGTCTTACTGGTGTTCAACGAAACAAGAAGCAAAAAGCACAGCTTTCTGGAAGAGTACGCTGAGGCGTTTGTGGTTGGTACCTGGGTGCACGTACGTGTGCTTGTGGGTGTAAATTTGTTGCAAATGAGTGTGGTTCTGTGTGCTCTATGAGCCAGATCCCCATTACCCGACCTCTAAAACCTCGCCTTTGTGGGTGACAGATGTGTGGATTTAATTATGGTGATGGGAACACCGCTTTTGCTTCCAAGGCAAGAATGAATGATTTGAGGGTGAAAGAAGGCACTGTATAACACTGGTGATGAATATGGTTCATTGTGGAAGCGCCCCGTTTAAAAGAAGGTAATGCGTTCAGAAGCTTTTAACCCTCTGGATTTAATTGCAACCGAGTGCCAAAATAAACCCCCCTGGTAACAAACCTCCAACTTTCTGCTGATTTCTCGCCCTTGCTCCCAGCTGTGAGCAGGGAATCAAAGGCAGATGCTTGGATGGCCTGCAATGCATATGAAGAATTCACAAGTGAGCCCCTGGCTGCTGTACAAACAGGAAAGTGTCCCTTCACAAACAAGATGTCCTGGCTGGAGGAGGAGAAGGGGGAAATCTGACCCTGTCACTATATGCCGTGTAAGCCCCAGGGCCTGCCATGCTCTCAGACCACTAAACAAGCTGAACAGGACTCGTTTGCAGCATCGGGAAGAATGCCATTTTACCAAAGCATCTGAAGTGGTATTGTCACCAGTGTCCCAAGGTTGTTGGAAGGGTTGCACTTCAGTTCACTGTCACAAATGCGCGTCAATACCTCCTAGATGCCAGGCACCAGGAGTTACCAGTGTCCCAAGGCTCTTCTACAGGAAACTTCATCAGAGACCTGGAGAGAAGTATCTAGCACCTTGGTTAGTTTGCCAACTGATGTTTTCAGAGTTTGGATAAAAAAAAAAACAGAGGGTCCAGGGATCAATGAGTTGCCCTTGCCTGCTCGTGGCCTGCAGGTTCTGGCATATGTAAGGTGACACTGCTACCTTCTGTGGCCCAGCCCCCACCTGCACACATCCACTACCACCTCTGCCTTCCACCTCTTTCATCCTCTGATCTCCCAGTTATAACAACCTTTTCACTCATATCTACGAATGCCCCCAGTCTGTAGTACCCCCATTGTTGTCTTCTCAGGTGGGGCACTTAGGAACAGATGGCCTTGGTGTAATCCACTTTTGTCCACCCACCCCCTGGTATCCCAAATAGGCAAAAGCTCAATGTACATTCCTTGAAGCAGTGAAGATGTTCCAGTCTCATTTATTGTGAGCTCTAAGGCCCTGATGATGTCCCAGAAGCAAACAGCAATCATATAGTGCCATACTCAGTCTGTATCCTTAAGAAAATACGCAAGATGGCATGAGCATATCTTTGTGCTCAGGTACATGTCAAGCCCTCTGCACCCTTTCATTCAATAGTCCCACAGTTTCATGGAGCAGGGGGACTCCCTACCCCCAACCTTGTACTAATGGAATTGAGAGTAGAGAACCAGGATGCACCAGGATTATCCAACACATCACAGTGAGGTAGGGTGTCCCTCTTGGAGCCATTGCCTGATTCAGCCACATCACCCTGATTCAGCCAGAGGAGGCCAGATCACACCCATTGCTTCTGGGAGCATATAAGATCCTGTGGTTCTCCCAAATTCAAGGCCATCTCTTCGATAGTGGCCATCCTTGAATGTATTTTATCATGTGACTGAGATGACATTGTAGAACCCATCAGAGGTGCTTGGTTGGGCTCATGCTTGCATCTGGGACTCCCAAGAGACAGCGGAAGTCATGTGTCTTATCCTAGCTACTTCAGGTTGCTCCACAGCTCAAGCTACCCTCTTCTCTGTGTCCCAGGCAGAACCCATCCAACACACTCCTGTGTGCCCTACAGAGCAGCCGGAAATGGAAACAAAGAGGGGCTGGCACGAGCCATGGATCCACCCCCAGAAGACCTCAGCCTGGGGGAAGACCTTCCTGAGGGTAAAACAGCATGGAAACAGCTCAGATGAGCAGCGAAGGCAGCTGGAGGGACCCTGCCTTCTGCTCCGAAACCGCTCTGCCAGGAGGAAGCAGTCAAGCACAGCCGGCCTGCTGAGGTCTGAATGAGTCCTTCAAGCAGTACTTGCCTGCAGCCTACTCCCCAATGCGGCTGTGCAGGGAGGACTACCGGAAGCCCCCTGGGGGTAACAAGGCTTGAGGCTGCAAGTCCAATCTCTCACTCTCTCTCTCTCATTCTCATTTGTCACAGGCAGCCCCTGGAGCAAAGATTTCTCAGTCTCTAGGCTAATCCTTGGCCATGACATTTCTGTGCACTGGAAATTGCCCAGGCTCAAGCACGTGAGACGGTACCCCAAGGAGCACTTTTCTCTGGTAGGTGAGCCTATGCCCATAGAACCTCATCTAAAGGCATAACGGGAACTCCCAACCTGGCATTCATGTGCCAGGTTCCCTGGTGGGTGCTGCACACTGGGCACTCACACAGACATCTCCACGGCCTTGTGGAGGAGGCAAGGCACACACAGTTTCTTGCTGGTTCATGTCTGAGGGGTGGCAGGGCAGGGCTGGGAATCTGGGCCTCTCCATATGCAAGCATCTTATTGCTTCCAGGGAACAAGCAGATGACCTTGGTGGGCTGGGGGCGGGGTGGGAAGCTGCAGCTCCAGCCCTCCCCTCCTCTCCTGTACATGTGTGTTGGGGGTGGGGGCGAGGCTTGGTGTGGCGGGATCCCCAGACCACACAACCCCCATCACACAAACGGTGCATTGAAAGCAGCCAGGGACTTCCAAGAATTTTCCAAACGTCTCCAGTCCTAGGTTATAGGTCTCCAAGGCATCACGTGTTTTGGGTTTGCTTGTGCCAAGTGGTGGCGAGTATAATTAATGTGAGCACAAAAATGTCAGATTGTAATTAACCAAGAAATGGGTCTGTGTTGCCTGCCGGGGGTCCTCTGCCAGCAAGCAGGCATCCTCCCTGCCGCAGCAGATAGCTCGCGGGGACCCCGGGAAGGCCTTTCAAGGAGAGAGGGTTACCTGAGCCCACAGCGCTGAGGCCCCCGGATTTTCTGTTCCTGTGCGAAGCTGATGATCGCTAAGGGCTGTCGCCCCAGTGGAGTCCTCCCAGCTTTCCTGCCTTTTCAGTCTCTTCCTCCATTCCCACACTTAGCCGTACTTTAGAACCATGCTTATCTAGCTGTGTTCATTCTTCCAGCCCTGCAGATCTGTGCCCTCCATGGGGGAAGGACTACCCCTCTCCATCCTCCTTGGGACAATACCCAGTACCCACCACACAGGCATCCTCACAAGCACGTGCTAGGGTGAACAAGGGAGCCAGGCTGGGGATAGTGTCTCCCTCCAGAGGTGGGGCCAGTGGATGGAGCCACAACTTGGGTGGTGGAGTGTGTGGCTGCTGACCACCACTGAAGGCGATGAGATGGGTAGGCTCTGTCTGTGACTCCCTCTCATCTGTCTGTCCCTAACTGTACCCAAGAGGGATCACCATCGCCCAGGTATCCTTTCTGCACCCAGGGAGTATGACAGGCCCCCAAGCCAACCTCTTCTCCACCCTCTGAGAGACCTGGGCTGCCAAGGTCCCCTTTCCTACTGCAGGGTCTGTATAAAAGCCTTAGGCACGTTGTGCTCCGCCCTGCCCCCTAGCACATCCTGGACTTGCCGCGTTCTGCCGTCCACAGCTGCACAATTTGACCTGCAACCCTGCCGGCCAAATGGTCCTCTGGGTCCTCCTGGTCCTAAGACAGGGCTCGAGCAACATCTGAAGAGACGCCCCTGAGCTGCGCCTGAGTCCCCATGGAGCCAGCTGTAGGTAGGCCAGGAGGAACTTCCAGTCCCTGCTAGAACTTAGACTTTGAAACCCAAGTCCAGGTTGTGACTCGAGTCCTGTTTCGAAGAGGAGAGAGGACATACAGCAGAAGCTGTCAGTTACGCTGTTCCCGCTGTGGGGACAGGGATGTGATGGCAGCCGCAGCTGCAGCCCCAACATCAGCTCATGGAGACCCTGCCCTCTCTGATCCTGATACAACCCAGAAGGGGATCTCATCCCTTCTGCATCCTGAGAAGCCAGAACGGATCTATGAAGAGTAAAGACATGTAGACGCCTTGCATGCTTCATCCTCACAAGACGTGAACATTGCTCAGAATGTTATAAGATCCAAGGAAGCCACCCTGGCTCTGGGGTTCCAGGGTTCAGCAGGTGTCAATTCAATGGAAACCCTCTCCACTGCCCACCACCACCAGCAGCACCAGCAGCAAAATGAAACAAACAGCACTGCTAAGACATACACGTTGGAGCAATTTCCTAATCAGGGAAACCAAGCAGGTGAGAGATGAAACAGAAAACCACGTGAGCCAGGGAGGGAGTGCTGTGGCCTGTGTGGTATGAACAGGGTTGGAGAGGAGGTACCACGCAATCGAGAAAATAAGAAATGAGACGGACACAAGATCAAGACTATGAAAACGGGTGGCCCGAGGGAAGCCCCCTTCTCTGAGGAAGGAGATTGACCTAGGAGGCTCCTTGCCTCAATCTTTGGTTGAAATGCTTAGGGAGTCAAATGTCAGGAGTTGATATTATACAAATCTTGATAGCTACATCAACATAATTCATTGATATTAGCCAGCCAGTGCTTAATGACCAGGAAGCAACAGTGTGACCCATGTACGGAAGTCAGTACGTGACTGTCTCAAGGATTCCTTAAAGCACACAGTCCATTGTCCTACTGTGGACCCTCGCCCGTAGACCTCCACCTTGGTCTTGGGCTTTTGTCCACAGAGTTTGACCTCGGTCTCCAGCACCAGCAGTCTACCATGCTCTTCTTTATCAAGTTACGCTGTTATTTATTTATTTGTTTAGTTTTACAAGCTTCCTGCTGCAGGAAAGAGGAACCAGCGTGTGTAAAGGCACCAGAGTCAGTGGTGATGTTGCAGGAGGCTGGAGAGCAGGACAGGGCAGTCCACGTGAGGATTTTGCTGGGACAGGGGACCTGTTTCCTTATTACAGGAATAAACCCAGAAGGGGTTGGCTGCAGATCATTTACTTTTATTTGAAAGACAGATTTTAGAGAAAAAGAGAAAGAAAGAGAGAGGTTTCTATTCACTGGCTTACTCCCCAAATAGATGCGATGGCCAGAACTGAGCTTGTCCAAAATCAGAAGCCAGGAGCTTCTAGGTCTCCTGTGCTGGTACATGGCCTCAAGGATTTAGACCATCCTCTGCTGTTTTTCCCAGGAGGATCAGCCAGTTGGCCATCATACTGACCGTGTGTGTGTGTGTGTGTGTGTGTGTGTGTGTGTGTGTGTGTGTGTTGGGGGAGGGGAGGAGTGCAAAACTAGTGCATGGATTTGGGATAGAATGTAGGTGGTGGCCCTGGAATACACTGGGCACAAAATGGGGAGAGGTGAGGCTGGAGAAGGCGCCAATCAGGCACTGGGTCTCTGATGGTCACATGGGCCACATGGACTCATGGACAGCTGCCCTTCCACAGATCTAGGGCAGCCTGGGTCCAACTTACATGAGTAGGCGAGACTCCTCAACTCTGGTAGAAAACCTCTCTCCTGTCTCTCATCTCCTTCTCTGGGACTTCCTCTTTTGCCTCTTTTCAGTGTCATCTATTGGGGACACCACTGTCCTTGCCTGACAAATGGGAAACCAAGCCTCGGCGAACTTGGTATGACCTCAGTTGAGGCTGCGCTGCAATAGCTTTGGCGATCTTGAGCCCATCACGCCTTCCAAAGAGGCATGCGGATCTCTGGTGGGAACATGTCTACCTGACCCCGGACACAGGTGTAGCCTCTAGATGTGCTGGAGGGCGGCCTGGTCCCTTAATGTCCAATTCTGACAGCGGTGGGAAGGGGATGGCACTTTAGTCCCCTGACATGTCCAAGCGGGCAGGTTGAGTAGTTAGGGGTTGAGGTTGGTCTCACGCCAGAGCAGATTAGCTCAGGATTCTTGTGGATTGAAAGTAGAATTACGATTGTGGGACAATGTCCAAAACATAGGCTGCTGGCTCTCATGTTCTAGGCCAAAGTCTGCCCCAGGGGCCTGTGATCTTTTTGTCTCAAGACCGTGACCCTGAGATTGTCCAACAGGTGCAGGTGACCACAGTTAGCCTTACAAGGACATATCCTGGGATTCCTCTCGAAGGCCATCTGCCACAGCATGGCCCCTGTGCTGCGGGTAAGCATTCCCTGCCTTTGACCCACACTCCCTGCTCTCGGACGAGCCCATTGCTCACCTGGGAGGGCTTTGACAAATGCACGCTTCACCTCCTTCCTGCATCTGGAGCGCGTCAGGGGCCAGCCTCCCACGTGAAATACGGCGGGTTCGGAATGCTGCACTTCCTCTCTCCCACACCGCTTCCCCGGTCCCTGGCACCCTGCCCTGACAAGGCCTCTCCTCCCACTGGCTTCACCGGGTCCTTCTCCCTCCTCAGCCTCTCTGAGCAGCCAGGGGACCAAGTCGCCCAACGAGCACGGCACCTGCCTCCCACTAATGCGTTGAGAAGTGAGTTATTGCATGAGCATTTGAAGACGTTCATGGGAAAATCTGGATTCGCAGATGTGTAGTTTGGTGCAAGCGGAGCTCTGAAACTCATACGTGCTCTTTCCATTACATGAATTTTCCATCAACTTTTGGAAGATCCCTTGTAGGCCTAGATTTCGACATTTTTCCCATAGAAATTATTTTTAAAAAAAATAAGACTTCTGTATTTTTGTTTGAAAGGCAGAGTCGCAGAGGAACAGAGGGGGAGGGAAAGTCCCTCCATCCACCCGTTCACTCCCCACATAGCTGTAGTGGCCAGGATTGGGTCAGCCTGAGGTCAGGAGCCCAGAATTCGGGATGCTGATGTTGCAGGTAGCAGCTTAACCCACTGTGCCAAAATGCTTCCCCTACAAACTGTCCTTTCATTCTATTTTCTATGAATCTCCTGAAGTGGCCCTGCAGACAGAGGTTGCTGAGAAGAAAACCCAGTACACTCAACACTCAAGATACATACATGTGTGTTGCTGTTGGCAGATGACTTCCACGCACCTCTGGGTATCAGACTCCCCGCCATTCATGCTCCGTGGCTGCCTGGCAAGGATGCCCACAGATCTCAGCAGGGGGTACGTGAAAGGAGCTGAAGCAGGGGCGGGACCCGGGTTCCTGCCCTCCGCCAGGGAGCAGAAAGGACACAAGGAAGAGACGCAACAGACACCTGCTCTGGGATTGTATGGGATTAGTAGTGAGGAAAACAGTGGCTTCGGGGATCCCCTGCGCTGGGCCCCTCCCAGCTGGAGACGCCAACCCAGCACCCCATGACTGCACTTGGCTGTTTGTGTCTATTCTTGGTCTTCAATGCATGTTTCTTTTGTTTTAAAAGATTTATTTATTTATCTAGAAGTAAGAGTTAAAGAGGACAGAGAGTGAATCTTCCATCTGCTGGCTAATTCCCTAGATGGCCAAAACAGCCAGTGCCGAGCCAGACCAAAGGCTGCATCAGGAGCCTCTTCTGGGTCTCCCATGTGAGTGCAGGTGCCCATGCACTTGAGCATGAAGCTGGACCAGAAATGGAGCAGCCAGGATACCAGCTGGCACCCACATGGGATGCCACGATCAAGGGCAATGGCTTTCCCTGCCACCACAATGCCAAGCCCTGCATTTTTTCTCTTTCACTGAAACCAAGAGCACTTGGCAGTGCTTAGAGAGCCCTTCCAAGGCTTGGTCTGCTCTCTGACCCTGGAAGCCATGACCTTGAAATCCTGATGACCAAGAGAGAAATAAGGTCATGGTCTCGTTCCCTAGTCAGGAATAGAAATAAGTCAGCATACTATGTATGGTTGAATGGAGGAGATGTTGCTACATTACTTCACCTTTAACGAGAGTCAACCCTTCCATGAGGCGCAGTAGCTTGTTTCTGGGCCTACAGCACCTCTGGGAAACCTGTTCTCTGATTTGATGGGCTCCTGAACAAGGGTATTCTGAGGAACCAAGAGTACTGGTCATTCCAAGGCCTGACCCTTCTTGGTGACGGCCAGCAGGGGGCGGTGTTGAGAAGCGTGGTGACCTACCGGCTCCCTCAGCACGCCCACCTCACCAAGCCCTCCCATGTGCTGTGCTCACAGATAATTCTTTTTTTTCACTTAAACTGAGGAACAAGGGAGTCTTTGCCTTTGACTTGCCAATAGCACCCAGTTTGCAGGCTAGGGAATAAATATAATCTTGTATATTTAATATACAATCTTATATATAACAGTATATAATGATATGTAGTACATAGAATATATACTAAAAGATTTATTTATTTTATTTGAAAGGCAGATTTGCAGAGAGAAGTAGAGACAGAAAGAGAGCTGTCATCCGCTGGCTCACTCCCCAAATGGCTGCAACAGCCAGAGCTAAGCCAATCCAATGCCAAAAGCCAGGAGCCTCTTTCAGGTCTGTCATGTAGATGCAGAGGCCCAGGGATTTGATCATTCTCTGCTGCTTTCCCATTCCATAAGCAGAGAGCTGGATGGGAAATGGAGCAGCTGGGATATGAACTGATGCCCATATGGGATGCCAGCAAAGGATTCGCCTATTGAGCCAAGGTGCCAGCTCCAAGAGAGAAGTATCTTTATAATAAGATAAATAAGAGAGAATAAATAAATAAGAGAGAAAAGCAAGTGTGGCAGGAAGTTGGGGATACTGGCAGCTCAGACTGTATCCTCCCCCACCCCCGCAAAAAAAGGAGCTGAGCTTGGAACATGGAGGAAGGGACAGCAAGAGGTGATGGGATTGAGAGTGATGGAAACCTACAGGCAGCCTGGCAGGGCACAGGTGGGAAGCAAGATCCTGCCCTAGTCTCTCTCTATGTGAAAGATTCCAGGAGGAACCGCAGATCCCTGGGCTGCTGTGACAACAGTGGCCCCCGAACGGTGTGCCGGGTGACTGTGAAAGCGGTAAGAGGCATCGATTTCATGACCCCTCGCAAGAGATCCAGGGTCTCAGCTCAGCCAGGGTCCTGGACAGCAGCTCCTACGGCCAGCCTTTTAGTGACCACACAGGAACTTCCCAGGGACATGCACACAGATGTCACCACTCAGCTGAATGACACACGCAGCGGTGTCTGATCCCCAGAACCGGGGCCTGTAGCAAAGCCTCCATAAGGTGGCGCGTCTCCAGCCTTGCCTGGAAGCATCCTCTGCTGGGGCTCTGGGAAAGGGCTTGCTGGTTTCCCTGGGAGCCACTTGCTGGGCTCCAAATGCTGGGAGAGTCAGGAGAGTCCCAGCAATAAAGGATGAAGTGCTCAGCAAGCACAGGTGGGTACAGGTGATGGGACCCCAACAGCTGAGGGAGGAGGTGATGTGTGCTGTGGCCTGCCTTTATTGCCTGGTTTCCGGGATAAGAGCAAACCAATGTTCCCTGGAGGAATCCAGGACTCGGGGAATTCATCTCACAGACTCAAGGTCACAACCAAAAATGCCTGAATGAGGTGTCGGGGGAGGGAGGCTCAGTCCCTGCTTGGGGAGGATGTGATGAAGACAGCCTCATCAGGGAGTGAGATTTGTGATTCTCTCAGGACTGCTGCTGGATCCGTGAAGCAGTGAGTAGATAAGCCGCCTCATCACGGAGAACCTAGTGACAAGTTTCAGCCAAGTCCCGGGACTCCACGCAGTTGCCCACCTTGGGTAAGCAAGAGCAAGCTCCCTTGCTGCCCCTCACATGGAAGTCTCAGGGTCAAGGTTAACAGGTAGCCTCCGGGGCTGGCTGGGCTGCCTGGTGAGTGATGAGGAGACAGATGAGTCCAGCCTGGTCCAGCCTTGAGTGCACCGCATACAGAGGAGATTAAATCTCACCTGTGACTACTGTCTCCTGCAATCAAGGAAAAGAAGTGATTCCTTAGTAACCCAGAGACAGGCACAAGGGGGGCACTTGTGTGTGAGCCCTACCAGGAGGTAAGTTGAGGAAGACTTCCAAAAGCCCACCATGCCTGGATCCTCAGCTGGGATAAGCGAACTGGACCAGAGGACACTGATTGCAATAAGGACCCAGATTCCCTTGGGGGGTCACCTGAGGGTGACAGGGGCACTGTGACCCAGGGAAGAGTAAACCCAGCAGAGACTCCACTTCTGTTCTGGGTGTTCAAGGGGCCATGCAGAGAGAAAAAGAAGTTTATTCTGATTACACCAAGAGGTCAGGGTCAGGCCCCCTGAGGTCGAGACAGAGGAGAGGGGCATTCCAGGGTGGCTCCATGCAGAGCCAGCCAGGGTTCACTCAGAGCTGCAGAACCAGAGGGGAGCTCATGGATTTCCTGCTGGATGCCCAGCTGGTGATGTAGCTAAATTGACATCTGTAGGGTGCAGAGCGAGGGGTGGGTGATTAGAAGAGGAAGGGCAGGAACTGGCCAGTGCCTGCAAATAAAAGGGAAGCGCTGAAGCCATGGCTGTTCATGTCTCTGGCTGTGGTCATGCAGGCGTCTTTCAGAAGCCTGGACCCTCCACCATGGGGTTAAACACAGGAGTGAAAGGAGGTGGCAGGACTGTGGCTTCATCCCCTTGGCTGAGGCAGCAGGCCCGCATAACCTAGGCTGACCCTTCCTTATCTGCAGAGCCACCTGCTGTTTCCTGGAAAGTTTCCTGCAGGTTGCTTTCTGTCTCTGGGCTTTTGCACCTGCTGTTCCCACTCCTGGAATACCCACGACAATGTTTCTCTTGAATATCCTGGGATCTGAAGAAGAAATGTGTGTATTTATTTATTTGGGAAGCACGGAGAGGCAGAAGTAGAGCGTTCCTCCATGTGAGTGCAATGGCCAGGGCTGAGCTGGGGTTGAAACCAGGAGCCAGAAGAAACTCAATTCAGGTTTCCCATGTGAGTGGCAGCAATCCAGTGACTTGAACCATTAGCACTGCCCCTCAAAGCATTAGCAGGCACCTGGAGTCAAGCACAGGAGTTGGGAAGGAAGCCAGCGCTGTGCGTGCGGGGACCTGCCTGTCCCCACCCCAATGTTAATAACGCCCAGAATACCTCTATTCTCCCTCACAAATCAACTGCTACATCTCCTTTAGGAAACCTTTCTAGATTTTCTGGGGGATTATTATGAAAAAATGGTATCATTATATTAATTAATATTAATGTTAACATTAATGATTATTGATATATTAAGAATGATATAAAACAATAACATGTAACATTTATTGAGTATAAAGTACGTGTTAGTCACCGTTAGAAACGCTTTACACATTTTAGCCATTTCTGTCATGCTAAAACCCTTGGCTAAACATGTTACATTGTATCATTTCATTTCCAGGTTGTTCCCATCTTCGCTGGTGACTCATAGCAGTGCAGTGGGTTGGCCAAGCTCACAGCCCCAGGCAGTGTGGCTTCACAGTCCCTGTCCTGGACTGCTGTGACCCCTGAGCTGCTTGCTTCCTCCTGCACATGCATGGAGCCATTTGCTTCTCTCGGCCCTTTTCCTGCACGCCTGGACTGCGTTCTCTCACTGTACACTGCCAGGACTGTTGCTCAGCTAGGAGAGGGATTTGTACCTTCAGGAGGCCACAGCAGGACCGATGTGCACATGCTCTGAAGTTGGCTGCTGCAAGTGCAGCCCAGGAGAACTCCCACCCGTCCCCTAGCATCTTGGCTTAGAAAATCAAACCCACACTAAGGCCTCACAAGCCTTCCTCCTGGAGCAGTCATCTTCCTCAACGTCTTCCTTTCCTTCACTGCCACCTGTCTTCCAGCCCTGGTAAAGTAACATCTGAAGGAGCACTGAGCAGACAAGGACAATCAGGCCTCGTATGTGAGCTTGAGCTTCGCAAACATACATGAAATTTCAGCTATTTCTTGTAAAGACTGACATTTGAAAAAAGAGAGAGACGTAATTCTAACCAATCAGAAGTTGCCATCTTCGTTATAAAAGGACAGACTTCCTGGAAGTGGACACCTAAGGCAACTGTCTAGCCAACCAGGTGTTTTCTTTGCTGTGTGAAAACTTCCCTCATGTTCCCATGGTGGAACCCAATACCAGTTTTAGCTTGGTGTATCAAGGTTTGTAAATTGCTGTTGTGCCAATAAGCATGGAAGGATATCTCCTCATGCCTCAGTTTGCTTATACACAGACCGTATCCCTGGAAAACTCCTGTAAGTGTTTAATAGATCCTGACATCCAGGGCACGGCCTAGGTCAGCACAGTTAGACCAGTGTGTTGTATCAGCAGCATCCCCAGGAGAGGCCAACACGGCAGCCGAGGTTGAGGAGCTTGATGACAGAGCACCCTTCCTGGGTGTCTTTGGTTCGGATCACTATTGCCCTGTGAAGGAATTAGTTGCATTGCTATTAAGTGCACAAAAGAAGTTTCCCAAAATGGTGTTAAAACTATTGTGATTAGAAAGATACAGTCCAGTCCCGGCACAGTAGCCTAGTGGCTAAAGTTCTCGGCCTTGCACACACCAGGATCCCTGGCAGCTCCACTTCCCATCCAGCTCCCTGCTTGTGGCCTGGGAAAACAGTCAAGGACGGCCTGAGACCTTGGGACCCTACAGCTGTGTGGAACACCTGGAAGACCTGGCTTCATGTCAGAGCTCAGCTCCAGCCATTGCAGCCCCTTGGAGAGTGAATCAGTGGATGGAAAATCTTCCTTTCTATCTCTCCTCCTCTCTGTATATCTGACTTTCCAATAAAATAATACTTTAAAAAGGAAGGATATGGTCCAATTTCTCCTTATTGATAAGCTCTTCAATAGCTCTGACACAAAGAAAACCTCATTCCTACAATGTACACCTCAATAGTGTCCCATTTATTCCTTATACGACTGCACCAACTACTATTGCTTTGCATGTGAAATAAATACAACCCCAAAGATCAGTCCATGCTACGGAGACATCGTTTAACAAATTAGACCTCCCTGACAAATAATCAAAACTGTCAACAGTTTTGACTGTTTGACGAAAATCCCAACTTTTATGGAACAGGTGGTTTTAATATTAAAATTGTTAAATGCTTACAAGATGTTGCAGTGATCACAAATTGATCAGGGATCTTACACCAAAAAAAGAAAAATCAGTTGCAAGAAGACTCTCCCAAAGATTGAAATGTGTGGTTTCTTATTCCTCTTAACATTTAGCATTTTAGCATTCATCCTTGCTCTACCATTAGGGACACTTTTAGCTGCATAGCAAGGAATTGAGGGCGCCAGTTCACCTCAGCCATGGTCACCCAGCAGCACTAACTCAGATTCCAGACAGAGTGGGAAGAACTGGTCCACAATGACCCAAGTCATTTAGACCTCTTTCTTTTTAAAGCCTTCGTCAGCTTCTTGAATGGATACAGGCTTATCATGGCATGAATTTCCTTTTTGTAGGATCTTGGCAATTTGTGAGTTTTGAGCAGTTGCTTCATTCCCCTAAGTTATAGGATTGGTGAGGATAAGGCCGTTCATACCGTCCCTTTGTTCTTTGAATGGCTGTAAGATCTGTAGTGATGTCCCTGCTTCGGTCCTCATCTGTCTCGTCTTGTTGGACGTTTGTGGGTGGTCTTACCAGTCTTTCTCAAAGAAACAGCTTCTCGTTTCACTGATTTTCCTCTACCATTTTTCTTGTTTCTTTATGTCCTCGATTTCTGCTTTTCTATTCCTCATTCCATCCCCTCTGATTGCTATGGGCTTCTTTCGGTCCTCTGGTCATTTCTGGAGGTAGCAGCTCAGACGACTGGCCTGAAGCCATTCATTTCTTCAGCGCAGACGCTGAAGAGGGTTTTAGTGTTCTTTGAGACTTTGACTCACACATTATTTAATTTCTAAGTGTTTTGAGACTTTTTTTCCTTCTGCTACTGCTCTCTAGTGGATCCTGTTATGATTAGAGAGCATACTCAACTCAATCCTTTGACATTTGTTCAGTGCCTTTGATGCCCACAGTATGGCCTAGCATGAGCACTCATGGGAGAAGCATAGCCCAGTGCTGCTGGGTTAGGTGTTCCATGTGCATTGATCAGATTGCAGTGCCTGCCTCTACCATTCAGATCTTCTAGATCCTTGTTGATTTTCCATCTTGTACTCAGCAACTGAGTGGAGAATGTCACAGTCCTGTTACAATTGGTACGTTTTCTACTTTGTCTTTAATGTCTACCAATAGTGGCTTCACAGATTTTGAGGCTCTATGGCTCAGCACATTTATTTTCCATTTATTTCTGAATAGATTTATTTTGTTTTTATTTGAAAGAATCATAACCATCCATCCACTGGTTTACCCCACAAACAGCTGAAATGACCAAAGCTGGGCTAATCAAAAGCCAGGAGCTTCTTCTGGGTCAACCACACGGGTACAGGGGGACAACAACTTGAGCCATTCTCTGCTGCTTTCCAAGGTCATAAGCAGGGAGCCGGATGGGAAGTGGGGCAACTGGGACAGAAACCAGCACCCATATGGGATGCCAGCATTGCAGATAGAGGATTAACGTACTATGCCATAATACCAATCCCTTGATGCACTTAGATATAGGATCATTACGACCTCTTGAAGGAATCTTTTATCCTTATGGATTCTCTCACTCTCTCTCCAGTCATTTCTTTCTCTCTGATGTTTACCTGATCTATTAATATAACTACTTTTGTTTTTTGTAATTCATGTTTGCAAGGTATATCTTTTTCTATTTATTCAATTACAACCTACTCATGTCCTTGAAATTTAAGTGAGTTTGTTGTAAGCATACAGAGTTAGGGTCATGTTGTTCATACACTCTAGCAACCCCTGCTTTCTAATGGCCAGAGTTAGACCGTTTACTTGAAAGTAATTGCACTAGGGAAGAGCTGATGTCGGACACTCATGATCTGATGATTGGTCCTCTTTTCGCTGTCTTCCAGAGGGTTATCTGAACATTCTTTATGACTCCACCATGCTTTCTAGTGGGTCTCTCTGAATAGGTTCCTGCCCCCTCCCCTCCCTCAGTAATTGTTTAAAGGCTTGTTTTTGGCTGATGTGTGTTGATCTGCTGTTATTGATATTTTTCCACGTTATGTAAAGCATGAAAATCTCACTCCTTATCACTTTATTCTCCTACTTAGAAATGACTGTGCATACCAGTGTTGCAGCTTTTATTTAGCCACCAAATGTGGGTGATCAGATTCATGCAGGTAGCGTAGCGTGTGCACCTGTGTCTCTGTCCTTGTTCTGCCATCCTGATGCCCCAACAGCCCTTTCCTTGTTCTCAACTTCCTGTTAAAGAGCTTCCTGTAGCCGGTTCTCTAAGGGGGAACTGCTGATGACAGACTCGAGTTTCTCTTTGTCTGGGAAGGCCTCTCCGAACCTCCTTTCTGAAGCAAAGCTCCTTTAAATGCATGATTCACTGTTGACAGCTCTGCTCTGTCTGAGCTTGACAGAGGTGGTGTCACTTTCTTCTGTTCCCCATTGATCTCAACCAAGATCTCACTGTTGGCCAAGCCGGTGGTCCCTCAAGGCCGGATGTCATCTCCCTGCGGTTGCTTTCAGTAGGCTCTTCCTTTTTCTTTCAAAGAAAGCTTAATGACAACCCTTGGCATCTTGGTGTGGATTTTATTGAATTTGCTCAGCTTTTTGAAATTTCAGCCATAATTTCTCAAAACACTTCCTTATGCTACATCTCTTTTTCTCTCCTTCAAGATTTCAGTGATGTGAACGTTAGCTCTTCTCTTTTTGAAAGATTTATTCATTTTTACTTGAAAGGCAGATTTTACAGGAAGAGAAGGAGACAGAAAAAGGTTTTGCATGAACCTCACTCATATCAGTGCAAAGGCTGGGCTCGTCTGAGGCTGGGAGCCAGGAGCTCCTTCGGGTCTCCCATGTGGATGCAAGGGTCAAGGCCTTGACTCATTGTTGCTTTCCCCAGGCCACAAGCAGAGAGCTGGCTTGGAAGTGGAGCAACTGGGACGTGAACCAGCACCTGTATGGGATACAAATACTGTAGTCAGAGGATTAGTTGGCTATACCACTATACCAACCCCAATAAGGTCTTCCATTGTCATCTCATAACTGCCTGTTCATGTCCATGTTTAAGTCAGTTTTGTCTAGTTTTCAGCTTGAACAAATCCAGATGAACTGTCCATAAAGTCACAGATTTTTTATCATCTGTCATTACCACACTATTCATGCGTCCCCCTCAGCCAGTTTTTCTAAGTTTTCATGACTACACTTTTCAGTCTCATCTATTGTATTTGATTATTTTGGGTAATGTGTTTTATTGCCTTACTAGGGTGTTGTGATATTCCCCATGCTGCAATAAATCCATGATTGATCACTGAAGCATTTTCTATGATGGCTGCTTGAGAACCTGGCCAAATAGTGCCAGCATCTGATTTAGCTCAAGCTTTGGGGTCAGCTGACTTCCTTTCCTCACTCATGTGATTTTCCAGCTTTTTGGTGTGTGCTGGATGATTTCAGTTGCATCCTGGAAATCTTGGCTACTCCACCACTCCAGAGTCTCCTTAAATATTTCATTTTAGCAGTCAGAGAGATCCTGTTTGGGTTGAACCCACTGACCCACTACATTCACCAGCTGTGATTCCAATGGTAATAAAAATTCTCGGGGCCTCTGTGCTGTTGTCTTGGTGTCTTTGTTTAGTCTCATGTCACGGGGTCACCTGTTGCTTGCTGCTGCTGTTATCTGAGAGGATGGAGGCATCTCTGCTGGCTGGGCCACCTGGCACTGCTAGGTGGCGAAGGGAATTTCTGGGCATATGGGCAGTGTGTTACATCAAAAAGCCAGAGCAAGCTGCTAACCAAACCATGAGAAACAGGTCCACTCAAAGGTGTTTGGAAAATGCAGCTCACCTGTTAGCATTCAGCTACCCAGGCTAGTAGTACCTGTCCACCAGGAGCTTAGGTTCTGGTACATGGTGAGGTCTGGACTTTCTGCAATCTTTCTCTCATATGAGCAACATAAGAAACGTTGATAACAGTGACTCATTGTAGAATAGGTTCTTTGAACTAACACACAAATGAAGTGAAGGTTATATGGAATTCTATCTGATGGCTAGTTAAAGAAAATTGCAAGAATGGTGGGAGCCAATGAAAGAATAGTCCTCATATTTTGAGGAAAACATACACACACACGTCAAGTCTTTACCTACGATGCATCTTTTTACACTGTCTATAAGCCTAACTTAGTGGCCAGAGAAACAAAATCCCTCTCAGAAAATATAGAGCTGGGAGCCCGGTGCAGAGGCCTAGTGGCTAAAGTCCTCATCTTGCACACACCGGGATCCCAAATGGGCACCGGTTCATGTCCCAGCAGCCCCACTCCCCATCCAACTCCCTTTTTGTGGCCTGGGAAAGCAGTAGAGGACAGCCCAAGGCCTTGGGACCCTAGAGCCTTGTGGGAGACCTGGAAGAAGCTCCTGGTCCTGGCTTTGGACCAGCTCAGCACTAGCTGCTTTGGCCACTTGGGGAAGATATCTTCCTGTCTCTCCTCCCTGTAATTCAGGCTTTAAAAATTTAAAAAAAGACTAAATTTTTAAAAAGCATATGGAGCTGGGCATAGGCCATCTGAGTGAATCAGGCATTAGGGCGGTTTTGGGGGAGGAAACGTGAACCACATGAGTAAGAGACAATCTTCCTAGTCATGGTGGTTCTCGACAGAGGTACATGTGAATCTTGGGCATTGCCAAAGGAAAGTGCAGTTGAAACGGCCCAAGCTGCCTAAAACTTATAAAGAGTTGGTGCAGTCGTCAGGGTAGTTCTCAAACACCCCTGCTCTATTCCCACCCAAAAGTAACCTAAAGTTTATTTCCCCATAGCTTTACAGAGATGTGTGGCCCAGCTCCTTGTTTGACCAGTAAAATGTGCAATAACCCCAATAGCCAGTAATGAGGGCTCTGTGCCTTCTTGTCACCAGAGTGACCATGAAAGTACAGGTACAAAGTGGCCTTGACACCTGTCACTCCCTAAGGATGTACAGGGAATGACTCTCCTTGGCCAGAAATGGGCATGTAGCACGAGAAAGGCACAGTCTAGGGACACAAGCTGTTGCTGCTTTGATCCATTCTGACTGCTCCCTCAGAATCCCCTGGGTTGGGTGGCATACGAACCACACACATATATTTCTTAGTGTTTTGGAGCTGGGAATTTGACAATCAAGACACCAGCAGATGTAGGGAAAGATAACAGGTTATAAGTAAGTAGATGTTCATAAGATGGCCTTAAAATACAAATCCATGAGAGTTTGAAAGTGAAAAAAAAAAAAAGAGGCAGGGGATGCATTCTGAAACTAGAAAACAACAAAACAGGTACTCACATATTAAAATTTTTAAATGTAAATGATAAGGCAAAACACATTTTTAGAGACATAAAGACACACTGTCACACTAATGAAAGGGCAAATTCATCAAGATGACAGGCCAGTTCTAACGTCACATGCATCTTACAATAGCTCACAATACATATGTCAGAATTTGACAAGTAGACATAGAAAACTGTATTATAGTTGGAATTTTCTTTTTTTAAAAAATGATTTTATTTTACTTTTATTTGAAAGGCAGAGTCACAGAGAGAGAAAGAGAGACAGAAAGAGATCCTCCATCTGCTGGTTTACCTTTCAAATGCTGCACCAGCCAGAGTTGAGCCAATCTGAAGCCATGATTCAGGAGCTTCCTCTGGGTCTCCCACTTGGTTGCAGGGTCCCAAGGCCTTGAGCATTCCAGGACTCAAACTGGTGCCCATATGGGATGCTTTGGATCAGCTCAGCTCCACTTATTGTGGCCACTTAGGAAATGAACCAGTGGATGGAAGATCTTTACCTCTGTCTCTTCTCTCTGTAAATCTGCCTTTCCAATAAAAATAATTTTTTTTAAAAAAAGAAAGAGTTCATGGTTAAAATCAAGTGATGTAAAATTTCATCTGTAGAGGCTTGAAAAAGAAAAAAAGTAAATGGATGAAAACCTTGAATAAACATTTCACAAAGGAATTTCAAAACTATGTCAGAACTCTGGGCTCTGTTTTGAAGCATCTTCTAAGATCAATTGACAGTGACTCAATAATTAGACTCCTAGACATGAAGAAAATAGGAGGGAGAGAAGGATGGAAGGAAGAAAAAAGAAAGGAAGAAAGGAAGATCATATGTTTGCAGCACTTTTTTTTTTCAGAAAAAGAAAACTAAAATGGAAAGCAATCCAACTGTTGATCAATAGGGACACAGGGTTGTCATACATGAACGAATCTTGTACTCATACTGTTAAGCAAGTGAATCCAGGCCTCGGCACAGTAGCCTAGTAGGATCCTTACGTGCACCAGGATCCCATACGGGCACCAACTCGTATCTCAGCTGCTCCACTTCCCATCCAGCTCCCTGCTTGTGGCCTGGCAAAGCAGTCAAGGACAGCCAAAAGTCTTAGGACCCTGTACCCACGTGGGAGACCCGGTAGAATCTCCTGGCTTTGGATCGGCTCAGCTCCAGCTGTTGCGATCACTTGGGGAATGAACCAGTGGATGAAAGATTTTTCTCTCTGTCTCTCCTTCTCTCTGACTTTCCAATATAAATAAATTAATTAATCTTTTAAAAAGACAAAAACAAAAATCCAAGTGAATCCCAGTAAAGCAGCACACTGCTGTGATCACTGAAGTCCATTTGATGTTCAAGGACAAAACGTACCCGTAGTGCTTGTACTAGTTATTTATTGTCACATGACAAATTATGCCAAAATGAACCAGCTAGCCATAGCAAACATTGTTTTATCTCACGGCTTGGAAAGCCAGGGGTCCAGGTCAGCCAGATGCCCTAGGTCAGAGTCCCCATAAAGCTACTTCAAAACTTTGGGCAGGGATATATGCACCTCAAGGTTTGACCAGGGCAGTCAGAGCCCAAGCTCACGCAGCTAGCTGGCTGTTGGCTGAAGAAATCAGGTTGTTTTTGCTACAGCTGTTGTTTTCCACCAACAAAGCCAGGCTCTGAGGGTACAAGAGATGATGAAGCAGGCAGAAGCCCCAGTGTCGCTGTAACTACCCAGCACGTTTGCAGGTAGATCCCATGCTCTCATGGAGAATGCTGCACAAAGACTTGACTTGACTGCTAAAGTAGGGACCACGTCTGTGAAGCCATCCACCAGGTGACAGCAGTCAGAACTTCAGGGACCGGAAGGAGTGCAAGTTCACTTTCTGGAGTGGCAAAAGGAGTGCCTCCCCAATTTAGGTTCTGACTCATGTAGGTGACTGGATGCCTTGGGCTAGACTCTTCATTTTATACATGTAAGATCTACCCCTTGGCCACATGTAAATCCTGCCTCATTTTAAAAAAGATTTTTTTAGGAGGATTGTTTGTCATTATAGATATTGCAAGAATGAATGCAGATCCTTATACAACAGACCAAAGAGAAGGAACCACAGAAAAACATGTTCATTTATCACGCTACACTTCAGAAAGTCAAAAGAACATGGATGCTGTGTTTTCACAGGGCTCTGTTTACTCTGCTCTGGGAAGAGTGTGGGAGATCTTGAGCCAAACCTCTAATGACTTGGTTGGCGATCTGACTACTACCAAGCTCAACTTCTTCGCTGGAAGGTCTTGTCTAGGGCCCCACAAAAGAAGGAAAGACAGGCAGCCCATTTAGGACCTTGGAGGCCTTCCGGAAAGTAGGAAATGGAACTGAAGTCAGGCTTGGGACCAAGGTCAATTGGCCAACCCCAATTGATTCCCTGCCTCAGGATGTCCCACTTCCAGCCGGGGTCACAGGATTTCTGGACAACAAACACCTCTTGCAAAAGACTGTTTTGACAAATCGAGTAGAAGCGAATAAGAACCAGGCGGTTTGCATTTCTCTTAAAATAGACCTGCATTTAAAAATTAAGGGAGGCTTTCAATGGCCAAGTATCTTTTGAAGTTTTCCAGACCCAAAACATTTAGAAAAGCAGCTCCATTTTCTTCCAAAGCCCAGAGTGCATGCAGATTAGCATCTTTTGGAATTGGGACCACTCAGGATGAGCCGTCTTGCTCCTTATCCAGGTATCGTTCTTGGATGGAATTGTTCAAGAGGCCCACTCTCATGGACAAACAGTTCTCAGAGTCCCTGGCAGCTGCCCTCATGCCAGACACCATGCTAGGCAGGGGAAAATGTACCCAGCAGCTTAACCAACACCTGTGTTAGGTTTAGACAGGTTTAGACGAAAAAAAGGGGGTGATGGGGTTGACCTCTGCTCCTTAAGATCTGATTGGCTGAAGCTGTAGTCATTTCCCATTTCAACACTGAGAGTCATCCTTTGTGGGGGAGGACAGACTTCAAGCACTGGCTCCCAGGGACCCAATGAGTGACCCTGGGGACTTCGTGGCACCAAGTGTAACCATCGATCAGAGAGGAAATGTGCAAAGGATTACTCAGGCGTGTGTGTTCACCAAGTCTTAAACCTCTGAGGGCTGCCTGACAGTGATGCAAACTCAAAGTGAAGTGTGGTTTGGGAAAATCACATCCAATAACAGCGTAACACAATCCCAGGGCTGTTTGAAATCCAGAGAGAGTTCCAGCTGCAGGAAAGTTGCCTCTCTCCATTTCTGTTGTGGTGGGGGGAGCTCCAAGGGAAGTCGCCTTGTCCACACATAGATCGGATGCCTGTGTCCTCTTCTAAGCAGCAGGTTCAGCATTTGTAGCAGCACAAGACCATCCTTCACTCATCTATTCCCGTCACCTCCTTAACCCCACAGATGAACACATACCCAGAAAAAATGGATTCTAAAAATGTCATTTATAACAAACTTCATGGGGCCATTTGTTTTCCATAATGTTCTTTAAAAAGTCTAGGTTATGGGGCCCGGCAGCGTGCCTAGCGGCTAAAGTCCTCGCCTTGAAAGCGCCGGGATCCCATATGGACGCCGGTTCTAATCCCGGCAGCTCCACTTCCCATCCAGCTCCCTGCTTGTGGCCTGGGAAAGCAGTTGAGGACGGCCCAAAGCTTTGGGACACTGCACCCACGTGGGAGACCCGGAGGAGGTTCCAGGTTCCTGGCTTCGGATCGGCGCGCATCGGCCCGTTGCGGCTCACTTGGGGAGTGAATTATCGGAAGGAAGATCTTCCTCTCTGTCTCTCCTCCTCTGTGTATATCTGGCTGTAATAAAATGAATAAATCTTTAAAAAAAAAAGTCTAGGTTATGGCACTATGCTACCAAAACAAACATACAAATAAAAGCATAGGTTTGAGGCCATTCTGCAATGAACTTCCTTGATAGAGTGATTGATGTTCTCTGGGCCTTAGAGAGTGGTTCTTGCAGAACCACTTGCAGGACTGGAAGGCAACAGGAGAGGAATTTCAAGATTGGCCATGGGCCTCCATGAGGCTCAATCTTGCACAATTCTAGAGGGCAGTCAACAGCATACTGTGTGTGAGTGATGACCTTGTGGAATTGTGCAACTCGATGCTTCCGACTGCCACTCACAGATTCAGGGACTGGGACTGACAGATCCCAGTGGGCAAATCTCTGATGGCTTCTAGAAGATTTTGTTTTGAGCTGGAAACCACAGGAAACCCGGTGGAGTCTAGAAAACCACCACACAATAGCAACAAGATTTGCAAAGAAAACATCTAAATTAGCAGCCATAAAAATAAAGCTCATGGCAGGACGAACTCAAAGGGCAAAAGCAGGAAACAAACAAGAAATCGAAACCCTAGGAATGACAGCTCTCCAATCCAATAAGAATTCACCTTCAGAAAAAAAAAAAAAAAAAAAAAAAACAAGAAAATAACGAGGTGTTTCAATGAGTTAGGCATCAGAGAGACAAAAATATGGATAATAAAGCAAAGCTTCTTAAAACTTCTAAGAGTGAACATATAACTATCTTTCTTGCTGGTCTGGGACTTTCCTGGCTTGGGTGAGCTCCCACTTTGCAGGATGCTTGAGCCACAGTCACTTAATTCATCACCATTGCTTCCCAGGGGCTGCATGAGCTGGAAGCTAGAATCAGCAGCTGGTGCTGAACCTCAAAGCCCAGGACGAAACTCACACATCTGAACTACTCATCTGAATGTCCACCTCAGCATAGGACCCAGGTTCTCTGTCCACTCCGCTGTCTTCTGGGATGAGCACAGGCTCTTATGATTCTCCCCATTCTCTCTCATCTTTGCTGCTGTGGCTTGTGCCCATCCCAAGCTGCCGCTAGCCTACCTCTGCCATCCCTTGGGATCACAGGAGCCTGGGTGCACCTCTGAGGGGTGTGCTGCAGCACAAGGAGGTTGGTGAGTTGTGCCACCACTTCGAGGCTTGCTGGGGCCTGGCTTCTCTTCAAAGTTCTACCAAATCTTGTATAAGAAGTGGGATGTCTTTGTCTCCTTTTGCCATGGAACCTGGTCTCCTCTCCATGGACCTCCACACTCATGCCTACCTGTCCTCAGCCCGTAGGAGAAGGTCTTCTCTTAGTGGTGATGATCTTTCTCTTCTCTCAATGGGTTCATGTGAAACGTAGAGGTTAGAAAAGACCAATTCCCCATCACTTGTGACCCAGTTCTACTAGAAGAGGACACCTGAGATGGGATAATTTTCGAACAGAATATTTAATCACTGTGAAACAGTCTATTTAGCACATACTTCTAGAGGCTGAGAAATCTAAGATCCCAATTTTGGCATGTTCTTGGCTTTCTGTGAGGGGTTCGGGCAGCATCATGTCATGGTAGGAAGCAGAAGGCTGAATAGGCATTCTGAGCAGAGTAGAGGAGGCATAGCCAGGCCTGTGGTTCAGTAGGCTAAGCCAACACCTGTAATGACAGCATCTCATATCCTTCTATTGAAGTGCCTATTGCAGTCCCAACTGCTGTGCTTCTAATCTGTTTCAAATCCAGCTCCTTGCCTAGGAAAGTAGCAGAGGATGGCCCAAGTACTTGGGCTTCTGCATCCACATGGGAGAGCAGGGTGAAGTTCCTAATGCTGGTTTGGGCCTGGCCAAACCATGGGCATTGTGATTCTTTGGGAAAATCTCTCTTTCTGGTCTCTCCTCTCTTTCAAATAAATACCAATGAAATGAGGGACAGTAGCAAACTCCTACCACAGCCAACCCCATCTCCATAGAAACAGCAATCATAGTGTGTGACATGTGTGACATTGCACCTTCTCAAATGCCCTAGGCGAGGCCAGCCCCCCAGCACTGATCCACAGAGGAGTTAAAGCCTCAACATAAACTTCAGCAGCGAACAAACCACAGAGCAATCCCCAGTCCCCAAGGGTGGAAGCTGAGAGGGAAGGGAAAAATACCCCAAAACACAAACCACAGTGGTTAAACCCAACACCTCATCCTCCATTACTACATTCATCAATTTAGGGGGCCTCTTTCAGTGTCCACCTATGGAAGCTAGCTTTCCCAGGGGCACCCCCCCCCTGCAGGATCCCCCAAGTTTCACCTGTTTTGGCTCCTTCAACCACATGGCAGTTCAGTGGTCCTTCCCTAGTTTGGAAAATCCAAGTTAAATGGCTTTGAAAGGTCCCCCTTCCCCATTCTTTGCCCTGCTTTTTTTCTCCGGATGAGGGGACAGAAATTCTGCAGGCCCCTGTTGGGTGGGGCTGGGAGATTCATCTATTTCCCTGCACTGCCCCTTGCCATGTTCCCTTGGGTGACACTGATTAATTCACACAAACTTCATCAGCTACGAGAGGTTGAAAAGTTGGCTGAAGAGGAAAGCAGAGATTCAAATCCAGTAGTCTAACCCCCAAGGTCATGACTAGTCTATTAACTTTCTCAAAATGTGTGCCACGGCCTTATACCTTGAAATAGTTGCTGACGTTTTGTCAACTTTTTTCATTTCCAAGCGTATCAGCTTCTCTCTCTCTCTCTCTCTCTCTCTCTCTCTCTCTCTCTCTCCCTTCCCTCTGTTACTCTCCCCTTCTCTCTCATTAAAAATATTTCCTGTGGCTTGTTGATTGGTAAATGTGTTTTTCAGGAAATTCATCCCTAACACTTAATTTGTCTCTCTTGCCAGCTGATTTATTTATATTTCTTTCTTACATCACGGTTCTGTGAAGCACCATCGATGTTTCTTTGTGAGACTTCTAGGCCCATTATTCTTTATTGTTGTTAGGGAAATCGCCATTTAAAGAAATCACTTACTCCCCTGAGAATGGCCTGGCCTGAGTCCACACCCTTGGAGTATGAGGATTTTAATTGTTTTCTGAAACCCTCTCTTACTTTCTTTTAATTTCCTCCCTGCCCTGTGGATACTTAGGAGACTATTTTTAGAGTCTGTGTGGTTAGGTTTTACTTTTAGGTTTTGCTGTCGCTGGTTGTTTCCAATTTTATTGTTTGAGGTATGGAATGCAGAGCCTATAATGGAAGAGTTTTTGTTTGTTTAGGGGTTTTCCTGGCAAGCACTGAGAACAGCATTGGCTTTTAGAAGGCTCCTCTGAGCACACTTAATCCCTAACAGAGCCCGTTTGCTCGGGCATCTATGGCTCTCCCCATGCCGGCTGGCAAAGACACTGTTCCTCATGGGTTTCTCCCAGTTGCATTGAGCTTCCAAGGCACCTCAGCGGGGAGTGACCAGGCCCATGTGCAGGAACTACAGCCACAGCAAGTTGAATCCCTCTACAGCCAGATGAAGTAGAAGCATCCGGGTCAGGTGTGATAGGGGTACCAAGTTGTCAGTCAGTGTTCTGCTGCTATGACAAAATGCTTCAGATGGAGTTATTTATGAACAACAGCAGTATCTTGGGCTCATGATTCTGGAAGCTGGGAATTCCAACAGCACCAACAGTGGCATCAGAGGAGGGCCTGTGGCATCTCATAGCAGAAGGGCAAGGGACAGTGGGACACACTTTTCCGATAAATCCAGTCTCACAGTCACAAATCCACGCTTGTGATACCAACATGAATCGACCCTCTAGAGCAGGTCTCTTGTAACCTGACAGCCTCTTGTTAGGCTCCACCTGCCAAGGCTGTGGTCGAGACTGTTAGCCTCTACCTTGTGAACCTCAGGAAGATTATGACACACTTGTTAGACCTCGGGGAAATTCAAGGGGCAGAGGTTGATGGGGACCCAGCTTACATAGGCTTCAAATGATCGGACAGATGTGCTTTGGATTCATGAAGATGATTAAGAGCCAAGAGCATCCAGCTTTTGATCTCTCATTGACAAGTTACTTACATAATTATGTATCTACATGTTCATGTTAAAATCTATAGAAGGTCCATCACACACATTTCTGACTATTGCTTAAACACTACCCTCAGCCCACTAGGAAGTGGACCATATAGACCTTGTACCTCTTGGGGACTCATTCTTCAAACTGAAGTATATTGTCACTTCTACCTGCAGTTCCCACGTAAACGCAGTCTCCAGCACAGGGAAAACTTAGCATTTCCTTCATTTATTTTGCTATTCTGAGCACATCACCTGACATGGGAGATCTTCCTTCTTCCCATTCATTAACAGAAATGAATGATCTACTTCTCCTGGATCTACTTAACGCTAAGCTGGAGGAGACCAAAGAGTAGAGAATGCATCACCTACAGCCTTAGGCATTGTGGTAGAGGTGTTAGCACTTGGTGTCTGCTGTCAGAACAAACCAGGCCATTTGGCAGGTAACTTCAGCTATTCTGGAAGTCACCCCAGCAACAACAGGAGGTCTGCAACCTCAAGCTACAAAGTCAAAAGCATTTCTCAGTCCTGCCCCGTCCTATGGTTTCCTTTATAAGACATGCAATCCAAAAGTCCCAACATGTAGTAGACTGAGTCAAGGAAGGCATGCCTTGGCCTTGCGTCTGTTAAAACCCTCTGAACTTGGAGTTCCAGCCCTTTTTCAGACTTCAGGAATCAGAGCTTGCTCAATGTATTTCAAAATCAAGAGGAACTCTGCAAGGAAGTGTTTTTGCCGCATCCAATGCATTTTTTCAAAACAATCCCAAAAGGAGCTATGGGCCCTGAGCCAGCTGAGCTCCAGCTCTTTAACGTTGCTTTCAGCAGGTCAAGCTTGTCGATTCAATTATTTAGAACATGTGCTGTGTTTTTCTTCTACGAAAATTCTCCTAGAATGTACAGGAAGAGGGAAAGGGAAGTGCCATTTTATGGTCTGTCCCTTGGAAAGGATAACAATTCCACTAATGGACTGTAGGGGCATTTGGCTTCAAATGTCGGCCCTCAAGAGCCCAGGGTCTGAAAAGGGCTCAGAGGGAGATGCTCAGACTGAACTGGGCACCCACACTGGGCAAGCTGGGGTCCACAGGCTTCCAGCTCCCTGAGGCTGTGTCCTCAGGACAGAGTGTGAATGTTCCCTGGAGCAGTCAAGTCCACTTCTCAGTATTATTGCGCTGAAGATTAAGCTTCCAGCACACATGAACTCTGGGACACACTGAGCACAGCCTTAGCATCATGGAGGGTTATCCCTTTGCACAACGAAGAGAGCGAGGCCCTGGGGCGTGGTGGGGAGAGGGATTCTCCAGCACCAGAGCAGGCTCGGTTAGCCCTGGAACTGAACTTGGAAGTGTTCCTGGCCAGGGGGAGGCAGCTGCTGACCCTGAGCAGCAGTAGGGCGTGTGTCTCTGTGCTGGAGCAGACAGTCCTGGGAGTGCTGGAAGAACAAAGTCCCACTTACTAACTGCCACCGGTATGGCCCCATGCAATATAAGGAAGACAGAAGCTGTATACTCAGAAGAAGCAGTGTTCCACACAGAGCAGGAATGAGTGAGTGAGTTCCTGACCTCAGGGCAGCTTGAGGCTTCATCACCTGTCTTCACCTGGCACCCAACAGCATCTCCCTCTCCAATGAAGATAAGCTGGCTGTTCAGCTGGCTATGCCATTGGGTGAACTCACTGACAGTCACACAGAATGTGTCACCGAGGACAAGCTGAGCTTGTGCCAGCTAACAGTGCTACTTCCAGTCGCATAGGTCCAGAAGGAGCAGGAGAAGCAGTGGTGGTGAGAAGAGCACCTCTGGCTGGCCAGGGAGAGCACCTGACCAGCATGCGCTGTACTCATCTATTCTGCAGACCCTCCTCCCCATTGTGCCTGGTGTCCAGCAGATACAGAACCTCAACAGCTTCTGGAAAGCCAAGGAGTTGGTGTAGCCTGGCTCCAGAGACCAGGGACCTGGCCACCACTCGATCCCCTCCTGATGTTCAGGATGGGAAGTTGCCTGGCTGGGTCCATCTCCTTGCCTTTGCACCAATTCTGCACAGCCTCATGGGCACCTTCAGGGCCACAGAGGGGTATAGAGGGCCTCATGGAACCGGCTGCCCTGCCCTCACTGGGGAGAGGATGGGTTTCCAGCAGGACACTCTATAGGGCCAGGAACTGTAGGCTGTTTGGTGGCCCTGTGAGGCTGGGCGGCCCCAGTGTGGACACCGTTCATGGCCTTGGAACCGCCAGAGAAACATCCTGCTCAGTGTAAATAACAACAAAATCGCTTTGATTTCCCTTGTCCTGCAGTCGGGCAAATAGAATGCCTGCCTCGCATATTATTAGCTTTCCGTTTGAATACACATGAAAACCACACAGTCTTGACAAGCCTCCATAAACCAGTCCACAGATCCCAAACAAAAGTGCTTTCAAATGACAGAGGCGTGATTGAAAAGTGTGCTGAGGATAACCACACTTCATTAAATCCACAGCTCAACCCGAGGCAGAGGGGGTGGCAGGAGGGCCAAGCAGTTTCCCCCTTCCACCACGAGGGAGGCAGAGCCCCAGTAACCCTGGTTGAAACAAAGAGCCCATTAGAGGGCAGGATCACCATAGTGTAGCCCTGGGCCCCTCAAAAAGAAGCCCAAAGATCCCTCTGGAAGCTGAAAGCTGGTCACAGGAGGCATCAGGGAACAAGCCACAGCATTCCAGGCCTTGCAAGCATTCTGCTGAAGTGCCCGGGAGCTGTGGCTGCAAGAGAAAGACACGTCTGGGACTTTGTTATCATGCCAAGTTCAAGAGCATCGGGAATCCATATCACACATGGCACCTCTGGTTTCTGACTTCATTATGTGTCCCCATGGGAAACCGAGTGCTCTTCTGGGTAGGGTGGAAGGAAGTGTGCACATTTTTTGTATTTACAGGTAAATACCTGAGGCCAGGTGATCTATAAAGAACATGCAAATTATCTTGTGGTTCTGGGATTGCAAAGACCATGAAATTGGAAGTGGTATCTACTTGATCTCTAGGGTGGAATCTCTTGGTAAGATAACAGAACAAGCTGCTGACTTCAGTTCCTCCTGATGCCATTGAGGGTGTACCACACTCACAGCCTCCCCTAATCCCAGGTGACTTTCAGAGTCTCAACTCCCAAAGACAATGTACTTGTGAACTTGGGGGGGGGGGTACCAAGTTGCCAACACCCAAACTAAAATATATGTATTTATTTTATTTTTACTGGAAAGTCAGATATACAGAGAGGAAAACCTTCCATCTCCTGATTCACTCCCCAAGTGGCCACAATGGCTGCAGCTGAGCCGATCTGAAGCCAGGATCCCAGAGCTTCTTCCAGGTCTCACATGAGGGTGCAGGATCCCAAGGCTTTGGGGCATCCCCAAGTGCTTTCCCAGGCCACAAGCAGGGCGCTGGATGGAAAGCAGGGCCACCAGGACTAGAACTGGAGTCCATATGGGATTCTGGCGAGTGCAAAGCAAGGACTTTAGTCACTAGGCTACCATGCTGAGCTCTTGTTAGTCACATTCCAATCATAGCAGAACCATGGCGGGTCTCACTTGGAAAGCGTGTGTGAGTAAGATCTATATGCTAGATTCCCAAGTGGAGTCTCCCAGATCACTGTGCCAAGGGACACCTTTATATTTGCCCCATCTCAAGGCCTTTGCGGACACTGTCACCGCTATCCAAGGGGGCTGTCATCCAGAGGCAGGATGGCTTTTGCTGAGGCTCTCAACAGGTAAGGACCAGAGCTGGGCTGTGTTGACTCAGACGTGCCTGGTTCCACAGACCACTGACCACTGTCTTCCTGCCAGTGTTGCACATGGAGAAGGGTGTGGATGTGGGCAGGGAGATAGGCATAAAGTCAGGTCTGTATATTGAGAGACTTGTGGCTATGGGTTCAGGAAGAGGCATGATGTCTCACCTTTAACAGGTGTATGTATACAATCTCCCTGTTGGGCAGCAAGGGCTATCTCACAAATAAACAGAGGATCCATGTGGAAAGCCCTGAAGAAGTCAGAAGGTTGCCAATGACCTGTTGCTTCCACATCCTCTTTCTGAATTCAGATCTGCCTGAGGAACCCAGCAGGCTGGGTCCAGTTCTCCAACCTGCTCTCCAACACCTGCCCTCGAGGGAAGCTCAGACATCCCTGTGGCTTATTAGACCAGCAGCTCCCTGAACTCATCCCCGGCAATGCATGAGCACAAGCGCAGTTGACAAGCACAGCCCAGGCAGTGCAAGAAGATATGAGACCAACTTCGGGCCCTGAGACCTGTCTGGGCCACCTTGGCTCAATGCTTCCTTTCACATACAAGTAGAAGTTCTGCAAAGTTCAGGGAGACTGCAGAGAAGGGACTCAGCCCCGCAGTGCATCAGTTTCCCCACCTGTAGTAAGAAATAATAAAGGTTCCTGTGAACTAGAATCCTTGGAGGAAGACATCAGGGCAGTGCCTGACGTATTTCCTGCCCAGCATTTATGCCTGTGGCTCCTTAAAAAAAATCATTTGTGAGATGGAAAGAGAGAGACAAAGAAAGATAGAGAAACTGATAGGGTGGCGAAGGAGTTTCAATCCACTGCTTCACTCCCCAAAATGCTCATAAGGACAAATTCCAGGCCAGGCCAAAGTCAGGAGTTGGCATTGCAAGCCTGATGTCTCCCAGAGGCGATGGGAGCCCAAGCACTTGAGTAATCCTCACTACTTTTCCCAGGATCCACATTAGCAAGAAGCTAGAGCGGGGAACTGGCGCTGGATACTGAACCCAGGTAGCCTACGGTAGGACACAGGCAAGCATCTCAAAGACCAAACTCAGCACCTGCTCCCTTTTGCTGCCCTTCAGATTGGGGGGGTGGGGGGAGTTCTCTGCTGTCACCTGCAGCTGTTTGGCATGTCAACCCCCTACCCTGGACTTCACCTCTGGGCCCCTCAGGCTGCTCTTCCATTACCTGCAGCTTATTGTGACTCCTCAGCGAGGTCTCGCCAGATGCTTTCCACAGCCTGGTGCCCCTTGCAAACTGTGTCGAGATTTACAAACCTGCAGACCCTTAACATTTGCATAGGAGCTAACTGGAGATCTTCAACTTTACAATTCAAAAATAATAGCAGTGCAAAAAATGGAGGGATATCTTGGACTTAGCAGTGAAGACACTGGTTAGTGCACCCAGGTCCCACACCCAGGTACCTGGGTTTGACTCTAAGCCTCAAGTTCTGACCTCAGCTTCCTGGAAAGCAGTGATGATGGCCCAGGTGACTGGATTCCTGCCAACCCCAAGGCACACCTGGATTGTATTGTTAGCTCCTACCTTCACCCTAGCCAGTACCAGTTGTGGTGGGCAAGAGAATCTTGGGAGCCTCCTTGGGCCTGTCTGGGTCCCTGATCCATTGCTGCCTGACCCTCACAGCTCCCCAGAAGGTAATGGCCCATAGAAAGCACTGTCTACACTCCCTTCAGGCGAAGAGACACACGCTCACTCCCTTTTCCAAGTGCCGGCAAAGGAGCCTGTGAGCTCCACCAAAGTCCATGTGCTTACTACTCCCATGCTGCAGGAGAGATGGAGACCTGGGGAGGGTTAGCATTTTGTTCACATCCATGGGAGATACTGAAATTTACATCCAGAAAAATGTCATTGCCACATTTCGACAGCATCAATTACATCCACCAAAGTACGATGTAAGAGCTGGAAAACAGCAACTAGTTACTCACACTTGCAATGTGGATGAATCAAAACAGCCATGCTGAGTGACGGAATCCACACGCAAGAAAAGAGTGAGCATTCTTCCACTTATGGAAACTCTAGATGATGCCAGCTAAGGTGTGGTATTAAGAAAAAAGGAAAGTTTGAGCAAATTTAAATCGATCACAGATCTGTGCCAATTTCTTATAGCAGTAAGAATACTGAAAACACAAAGAATTGTGTTTTGCTGAAAGAAGAACCCACATGGCAGGAGTGTTGGGCACAGCCAACCTTGTATCACGTTGGCTTGCCATGAAAACGATTGAGAATGCCATCCCATTGCACCATCACAATCATCAACACAGGCAGATGCTTCTGGAAATCTAAACTAACAGATAAAGAAAATGAGTCTCCAAAACTGTGGGAATTGGCCCAAGGTCTGCGGGCTGGGCTCATCCAGGAGCCACCGATCACCTTGGCATAGAGAGGAGAATAAGCAGAACTTGGGGAGTGGACAGGGAAAGATGGACTGCATCCTCCAACTGATCCAGGAAGAGAACTCCGGTATCCACCGATAATGCCTCCTTGGGGTTCAGATGCAGAAGGGGCCATGCCATTGGTGGCTTCAGGGAAACTCGCTCTCCTGGCAGATAAGGCTCTGGAGTGTGCAAGCTCGGTACAAACCCTGCCCCTGCCCCTGCCTCTGCCCGCTGGGCCTCCTTCCAGGCACTCCCTCTGGATGCTGTTTAGGCTGGCGCTGACCTGGCAATGTGATACCGGACTGAACCATCAACACCACTGTCTGGTAATGGACAAAGATAGTCCAGTGGCAGCAATGCCATGTGGTTTGACCTAGCACAAATGTTCATTATTATTTTGACATGAGGAATAAACACACGTAAAAGACTTAAACAGTGGCTGACACATTGCAAGAGCTCAGCACCCACTGATCATTGATCGATGTTGTCACTGAGCAAGCGATGCTGACCTCTCTTCGGTATTGTGGAAAGCTGAACTGAAACTGTCACAAAGAGGTCATGGGCTCCGGGCTGTGCTTGTTCCATATCTCCTCCTGTCATGTTTGGTAATGCACTGGCCATGAAGTTGGGACAAACACAACTCTATCTCCAGTTTTATCCCGTTCTTTCTAGCTCACTCACTTAACAAAAATTGAGTTGGAGTCTGGAGGCGCAAAGCTAACACAGGCCTAGTGGATGGGTCTATGCAACACTCGTCTGAGCTCCACTCACCGACAGGGCCAGAGGGGCTCAGCAGGAGAGGCCCAGGCAGGAAGGGTGTTGGGGTTGGGATGACTCCTTCCTGATGCTGAGAGAGGCCACCCCAGGGAGGGGTATCATGGATCACTGCAGTGTGAGACTTCAAGGCACTCAGCACTGATCGACCACACCAGTGTTATTCATCCATTCCATGGTTAGTGACCTTGGGATTGTTTCTGGTTTAGGGCAATCGTGTGAAGCTATTACCCACACACATTTATGTTAGCAGACATAAACAACATGCCTCATATTGCCATCCGTCCCTAGATTTATGTTTTTTCACTGTGCTATATTTGATACTTAAATGATCAAAACCAGGGCCTGTGTGGATGCTCAGCAAACTAATCCTCCACGTGCAGCACCAGCATTTCATATGGGTGCTGGTTTGAGTCCCGGCTGCTCCACTTCTAATTCAGTTCCCTGCCTATGGCCTGGGAAAGCAACAGAGGATGGTTCAAATGCCTGGGTCCCTGCACACATGTGGGAGACCCAGAAGAAGCTCCTGACTCCTGGCTTCTGGTTTCAGATCAGTTCAGCTACATGCATGGCAGCCATTTAGGGAGAGGACCAGCAGATGGAAGACTCCCCCCTCTCTCTGCACATGAGTGTCCTCTACCTTTCAAATAAATTTTTTTTATTGTTCTTTGATACAATTTAGTTGGGATTGGGCTCTCCCCTCCCCCAAATTCTCTTTCCTCCACTCTGTTCTCGCTTCTAGGTTCATAATGTGTGTCCATCATGAATTTTTCCAAGTCCATAATGCTTCCTTTAGAGTGTCTTCCAGCCTTGTAAGAGAATAACTTTTTGTTGTGGGTTAATTCTTGTATCCTGGAGCTCTAATGTAGGTAAGTGAGGATTAAGTCTTCGTTGTTTATGGGCAGTACCAATAACAGTGTTAGAGGGACACTAACTCTCCCGGGTGGTTAGAAACAATCAACCTCTTGTGGATGGCTGAGTAATGAATTACCTCACAAGTTCTTGTTACATTAGGTACAGGTAAGTATGAAGTAACATTGATTAACACAGAGTAAGATTCACATATGATATCTCTAGATTTGACATCATTTTATATTAAAGCAAACATATGTTATCTGACCTTTTGGGATTGGCTCATTTGCTCTAGCATAATGGTCTCTAGTTTGGCCCATTTGTCCACAAAGTAATGCATTACATTTTTTTTTAAATCACTGAGTAGTATTCCATAGTGTAGATGAACCACAGTTTCTTTATCCAGTCCTCTGTTGATGGACATTTAGGTTGCTTCCATGTTCTTGCGATTTTAGGGCCCAGCGCAGTGACCTAGCAGCTAAAGTCCTCACCTTGAATGCACCAGGACCCCATATGGGTCCGGTTCTAATCCCAGCAGCCCCAATTTCCATCCAGCTCTCTGCTTGTGGCCTGGGAAAGCAGTCGAGGATGGCCCAAAGCCTTAGGATCCTGCATCCATGTGGGAGACCTGGAAGAAGTTCCTGGCTCCTGGCTTCAGATCTGCACAGCGCAGCGCCAGCTGTTGTGGTCACTTGGGGAATGAATCATCGGATGGAAGATCTTCCTCTCTGTCTCTCCTCCTCTCTGTATATTTGACTTTGCAATAAAAATAAATAAATCTTTTTTAAAATGTATTTTTAAAATTATCCAAACCATATTAAATGGGATCCTTTTAAAGTTGGCTCCTGTATGTCTGCCGCATTTCTCTTACATTGTTTCCTTCCTTTCTGGCATAACGATGTGCTCCAGGCTCAATGTTGTCACTTTCCTGTGATGAGCCACTTCTCCAAGGATGTGTGTTCAGCTTTAACAGGTTGGGATTTAGAAGTGAGGATCACTAGACTGAAACACTGCCTTTTCAGTGGACTGTGTGAGGAAGGCTGGATCAGTGAATGGAGGGATGTAGAGGTTTAAACAGACCAAAGGTACATCAAGAAGAATGTGGGAAAAGGATTCAAAGATAAGTTTATTTTAATGCAAACCCTGCACCCCACATTTCTTTAGCGACAGTAACTACAGGAAACACAAGAGTGATCTTTACAAACTGCTGGATGATGAAATTTTTAAAAGCAATCCTAAGATGCTCTTTTTCAAAAGATGCATTTATTTTTATTTGAAAAGCAGAGCTAAATAGAGAGAGAGAAAGAGAAACAGAGAGATATTCTGTCCACTGGTTCACTCCCCAAATGGTCACAACAGCCAGAGCTGAATCAATACAAAGTCAGGAGCCAGGAGCTTCTTCCAGGTCTCCCACTCTGGAGCAGGGGCCCAAGGTCTTCAGCCATCCTCTACTGTGTCCCAGGTCATTAGCAGGGAGCTGGGTGGAGAACAGAGTGAGTAGCTGGAGCTATGCCATGCTGCCAGCCCCAAAGATGTTCTTAACTACAAGAAAACTAGGAGAATTTGGAATACAATATCTCTTGAAAGATGAAAGCAGCAACAAGGGAAAAAATAACAACTTCAGGATGGAATTCAGAGCCTAAAAAAAAAAAAGGTGTAGCCATGGAAGCTGGAGTACCCAGCTGGCTGCACTCCAGGCTCCTTGCTGTTGGCCACCTTGTTACAGTTCTGGGGGGAGCAAAAGCCTACCCAGCAGACGTGAGACTTCTTCCTCAGAGCCAGTAGGAAAACCAAATGGGCATTTTTTGAGGTGGTGATCACAAAGTAAGAACTGTACCTCACTAACAACGTGTTTAAAAAATCAGGTTTTGAGTTAGCACTTGCTGTAGGAGACTAAACCTCCCTTTTGGTGCTAACAACCCATACGAGCAATGGTTTATGTCCCGGCTGCTCCACTTCCCATGCAACCTTGTGCCTGTGGCCTGGGAAAGCAGTCGAGGACGGCCCAAAGCCTTGGGACCCTGCATCCACGTGGGAGACCTGGAGGAGGCTCCTGGCTTCGGATCAGCTCAGTTCCAACTGTTGTGGCTCTTTGGGAAGTAGATCAGTGGGTGAAAGATCTGTCTCTCTGTCTCTGCTTTTCTCTGTAAATATACCTTTCCAATAAACAGATAACTAAATCTTTAAGATGCTGAGGCCAGCATTTGGCACAGTCAATGCTGCAGGACTTGAGTTCAAGTTCCAGTGTACTCCCACAGCCAGCTTCCTGCTAACGCTCACCCAGAGAGGCAGCATGGGGCTGGCTGACATGTCTGCCACCCACATTTGAGACCCAAACCAAGTTCCCGGCTCTAGCTTTAGGTTGGCCCAGCTTCGGCTGCTAGGAGCATTTGAGGAATGGGTCAGAGAATGGGAGAGCTCTGCCGGTGACTCTAAAATTCCTTCTCTGTGCTCATCACAGATCTACAAGGTGTGTAGGTCACTTGAGTTGAGCTAGTTTTAAATATTTCCTTTGCAATTTCCCTTTAGTCAAATAAGTTGCTAAAGGCTATAAAAATAAATCCAAACTAAAGAAGAAAAATGGATGTGAGAAAATACACCCAAATGTTAGGAGTAGGTGCTTCCAGGAAGCAGCACTATGGGCTTGATTACTCCCATGTTTCTAGATCTTTCTAGATTGAATGTATCTAGTGATGGAAGATGGTATAAACAGCAGCTAAAATAATGGGCCCTGTATCTCAGCTGTTATAGTTCTGAACACTTAGTCCCGCAATTTGAGTAAGTAACTCGCTGTCTGCTCTCTGGTCTGTGGAATGTGGCTCATCCTGGGTACTCCCTCCATAGGGTTACTATGAGAATTACGAGGAACAACGTTTGAGTGCCAGGAACACAGTGTCGCCCGTGCAAAACACTCCCCATGCACTCATAGGAGAGGCACTTGACAGAGATTTCTTTGCTTTCCTGGCCTTGCATTTCCTTCTGGAATTTCATCTTCCTCTTCGAGCTCTCACTCACCTTTCCTCTCTTCCTCCATCCTGAAGATTTTTGCACATTTCTGCATGTCAGGGGCCTTGCCATTTCTGAGTCCTGGCCCGCTTGAGACGGACAACACTGCTTAGGCATTCTGTGTGTTGAAGCTGCCTGACAGATTTCCCATGTATGTGGAGGTTTGTTTTCTTGTCCTCTGAGCTACACTTTTGGAGGCTGTGTTTCCTGTGCACTTGCAAAAGAAGGCTCCAGCTGGCCCAGGGCATCACCGCCAAGAGAGCCAGTTGCTCATTCTCTTAGGGCTTTGATGGGGTCCTTGAGTCCAGGTCCCACCACCTCCCCCAGTGTGGGGAAGTGCCTAGATTCAGATTTTCCACCACCCAGTTCAGTAAGGGATTTGCAGACATCCTGAGAGTCACCCTGGATGAGTGCCCAGAGATCACATACGAACCCCTAGTACCGAGGAGGCAGAAAAGTCACCCTTACTAGACATCTTCAGGGAGATGTGTTCTCCTGAGCACAAGTCAGGCCATGAAACAAGGCTCAGCACATTTTTACAAATCAAAATCATGTTGGCTTCTCTGACCATCATGGGCAATATTAGAAATGAACAAGATGAACCATCAAACTTATACAAATATGTGGCAGCTAACCATGTTTTTGAGTGACCAATAGGTCAACATGTAAAAGGGAAAATGTTTAAATTTCATGAAACAAATAGCATTGGAACTAAGAGCACACCCCAAACCCATGGGATATGGAGACAGCAGTATTAACAGGGAAGTTTATAGCAGTAAAATCCTACATCAAAACAGTAAAAAGACTTCAAATAAACAATGATGCAACCCAAGAAACTAGAAAAGCAACAACAAACCAAACCCCAAATTAGGAGAAGAAAAGAAATAATAAGGATGAGAGCATAAATAAATGAAATTAAGGCTACAATAACACACAAAAGATCAATGAAACACAGTGGGCTTTTGGAAAAGATAAACAAAATCAACACACATCAGCTAGACTAAAAAAAAAAAAGAAATACTCACATAAATACAATTATAGATGAAAAGTGAAACAGTGCAAGTCATAACACAGAAATACAAAGAGTCATTAGGGATTGTGATGAACAATTTACACACACACACTGGGGACCCTGTAAGAATTGGAAAAATTTTTAGACATAGGTAGCTTAGCAAGATCAAACCAAGAACAAACACACCAATAGCCAGCAATAAGTGTGAATCAGCAACAGACAAAAAGAATCCCAATGGGGAAAAACTTCCCTGCTGAATTTTACAAAATTTTGAAGAACACCAATTGTACTCAAACTGTCGCAACAAATTAATTTGAAGACATTAATTTGAAGAAAATTCTTAAACTTGTTGTGTGAAACCAAGTTCAGTTTGATTCCAAAACCAGAGACACACAGCAGCAACAACAACTCAAAATTGCAGATCACCATTCCAATGCACACGCACGCCAAGTTCTCAACCAGCACCAGCAAATGACCCAACAGCGCATTGAGAAGATGATTCACGGTGATCCAGTGGGCTTCACCCCAGGTGAACAAACAGCAGTGTTCAGAAACTGATGAACATGAGACATCACACCAACAGAATACAGGATAAAGACAGATGATCATCTCAACAGATGCAAAGAAAGCATTTGACAAAACTCAAATTCCTCCCTGATTAAAAAAAAAAAAAAAACTACCAGCACAGCAGGAAGAAAGGATCACAAAGACCCTATCACAATTAAGACCATATATGGCAAACCCCAGTCAGCACTGTACTGAATAGATGGAAGTTGAGAGCGTTTTCTCTAAGACTCGGAGCAAGACAAGGATACTCACTTTCACTGCTTTGATTAACCGTGGTACCAAAGTCCTTGCTGGAAACATTAAGCACAAGAAACGAAGGGCATCCAGCCTGGGGAGGAGGAAGTCAGATTGTCCCTACGTGTAGCTGCCACAATTTGATGTACAGAAAACCCTAATGATGACATCTCCAGTGGACAGAAGACAGGCAGCTGGCACTGACATCGTTCACCAACGATCTAGCAGGGAGATGGCCCCCCAAAATAAGCTGAGGTGTTCCAGGGAAGGGAAAGTGGATGTTGGTGTGAAATGACACATCAAGATGTATGACAAGAAGAGTGTCTCTGGGGAAGCCAGGGTCACTGTGCAGCAGAGCCTGTGGAACACGCGAGGGCTATTCCAAAAGCACATGGACAGCATGAACTACGCACAAATATGCATGGATTTCAAACATTTTTGCTCCAAGATAGACATATTTAAACCCTATTGTTCCAGGAATCTTTGAAGCTGCTTCATATATGGGCAGGGGATGAGAACAGAAGCTTGTAGGTCCTAGAAGCATCCCCTGTGTGGCAGCACCTTTAAGCCACTCAAGCTCTAAAGCACAGATGGAATTGTTATCCTCTAAGAGAGACCAACCTCACCAAGACGATGAGATGCACACAGAGCTGCAGGCTACTCGCTGAATCATTCATGCATCAATAGGAAATTCACACTATATAAATATTTAGAGATGTGTTTTTTAATTTTATTTTTTATATTTTCCTTATTATTATTATTATTATCATCAAATTATTATCATTTTATGATACAGTTCCATAGGCCCTGGGATATTCCATACCCTCTCCCCTAATCTCCCCTCCCACTGAGTTCTCCCATATCATTACAACAGCCTAGTTCCTCATAAACAGTCACAAGTCTATCACTGTTGGCATGGACAACGGCAGAGAGTCCAGCCTCCCTTTGTCAAGACACATCCAACAGTTTGACTGGGAGTCCATCCTTGATCTGGAAGTAGAGATGCACACTGCACCGTATCTTCACATCTGGACATGTCAGTCTCCACTACACAGTCATTAAAAATCTCCAGTGAAAAGCCACAACAAAACCAACAACAGGAAGAAAAACAGAAATTTACAATGCCATGAAGTTAAAGAACATGACACTGGATATGATACTCTTCATCACACAGTTACTATATATCCCCTCAAATGAAAAGCCACAAAGCAAAATCAACAACAGGAAGAAATAAAAAAGAAATTAACAACACCATGAAGTTAAATAACATGCTACTGAATGACTAATGTGTCAGAAATGAAAAAGAAAACCAAGAACCTTCTTAAAGGAAATGATACTACTGTATGATTTATGTGTCATTACAGAATTTAATGAGAAAAAAAAGTGTGTTTTGAAGAAATTACACTAAAAACTAAAACATCAAAATCCGTGAGAGATTGTTTTCACTGACCTTTGTTGGTGAGATGTATCTCCTGTAGGCAACAAATGGATGGGTTTTGTTTTTTAATCTAGTCTACTAAGCTATGACATTTGATTGATGGGTTTAAGCCACTTGCATTCAGGGTTAATACAATAGGTGGTAATTTGGTCCTGTAATTTTAGCAATGGGTTGTTCATTGATCTAATCTTCTGTTGTTATTTTACTGCAATGATCTCCACATTTGCCTTTAGTTTTGGTGGGTGCTATTCCTCTTCTCTGTTAAGAAAACATCCTCAAAGATCATTTGGAGGGTAGCTTTGGAAGAGGCATATCCTTTTAACTTTTCTGCACTATGGAAGAATTTTATTTTATTTTCAAAGACAAAGGAAAGCCTTCCTGGGTACGTTATCCTGGGCCTACAATTTTTTTCTTTTAGAATCTGGAATATGTCACTCCATTCTCTTCTGGCATTTAGAGTTTCCTGTGAGAGATCAGCTGTGAATTTAATTGGCATTCTTCTATATATTAATTGATTTTTTCCACATGCACTTTTAAGGATCTTTTCCTTATGTTCGATTGACGAGGGATAGATTATCATGTGTCATGGTGAAGACCATTTTCGGTCAACCCTGTTAGGAGTTCTGTGCCCCTCCTGGATCTTGTTTCCCAATTCTTTCTCTGGATTACAGAAGTTTTCCTTCATAATTTAATTAAATATTAAACTCAGCTTCTCTCTGCACCTCCTGGGACTCCCATGATTCTTATATTCAGCCTTTTAAGGTGTCTTAATTCTTGGATCCTTTTTACAGCTTGACCCAGCTCTGCTTCCAGTTTTTTGTTGTTTCCCCATGGTGACAAGAAATATCTTCCAATTCTGAGATTCTTTCTTCTGCCTCATTCATTCTATTATTGAGGGCTTCCATTGAATTTTTTATTTGCTCTATTGTGTCCTTCATTTCCAATAATTCAGCTTGATTTTGTTTCAGTGTTGCTGCTTGCTGTGTGGCATATTCCTTAAATTCCTGCATATGCTTGTCATTGCTGATAAGAAGCTTTATAATAAGCATTTTGAGTTCTGTGTCCCCCATTTTCTCAATGTCTTCCTCAGTTAACTCTGAGGTTGGCAAAGGCTTTTACTCCATTGCAGGGGAGTCTGCAGTAATATTAATTGTGCCTTTGTCTCTTCTCTTGCTCTTGGTCATTGTACTTCTGGTTAGCAGATTCTTTTCCTTACATCAGGTTTCCATGCTGTGTCATCCATAGGTCCTCAATTTAGTTTTATTTATTGTGGTTGGTACATGATTCTTTATTTGCAGTCACTTGTGCCACTCCCTCCATCAATGTTCATATCTGGCTCTTGTGTTAGATTTCCACCATGGTCTCTGTAGCCCCAGCTCCTGGCTCACCACTCTACTTCCTGTGATCTCATGCTGTTGTTGCACCGTTGTCTGTGAAATGTTTCTCCTAGTTCCAGTTTGTCCAGTTCCCAGGATTAGGGAGACACCAGGTATCCTAAATAGCTAGGCTGTTGGCGATGCTGATCTTGCCAGAACCTGCTGAATGTTACGTCTGAGGGCCACATGGACATAAGATGCCAAAATCAGTATTATTTTTGATGTGGGACCAGTGCAGTGTACTGAGCTCAGTGAGTTTGTTCCCAGTTCAGTGCATGCACAGCTCACTGTTGTCCCTGAAGTCTCAAAGTCTTTGCCACACTGTACAAAATGGTGCCTGATGTGCCACTCGTGGAATTCTTGATCTGCTGGCCATTAGGTCTGGGGGCTCCCTGGACCAATTTTGGGTGGAACCTGAAGTGTGCCCTGTTGCAATTCATGGAGCCTGAAATGAGTTTGCTCCCAGCTTAGTGCATGAGCAGTCCTGTTCTGTAGTCTTTGCCTCTCTATACAAGATGGTGCCCGATTTGGCTCTACTGGGGACTGGGGCTGTGAAATTCACCCTGTTCCCACACTGCCTGTTTGGGATCTGATGCTCTGTCTCTACTCCTGGTCAAATCAAACCAACAGGACCAAGTTATTTGACTAGGTTCACCTCCTCAGTTCTCAGTGAACTCCCCTTCCCACTTTGTTGCTGGTAGAGTTCTGGCCGCTGATGTAGTTCAGATTGCCACTTTATGAATGCCACTGGTGTATCTTGTCACTGCAGCACCACACCATTGTCTTTGTTGCTTTCTTGTGTCCGTCAGTCTCCAGGTGCCCCTCTGCCATCTGTCTGTCCTCTCCTATTTCCTGAAATGTGCCCTCTTGGGTTCACCCTTGCTAATGTTGCTCTGTCTGTTTAAATGTGTTTCAACAACTGCACTGATGCAATGTGTATGAAGCAGGACTATTGAGTTGGCTTTTTTAAAAAGATTCATTTATTATATTTGAAAGGCGGTCAGAGCCAGAGAGAAAGATAGGCAGAGGAGATCCTATAGCTTGGATATGGTTTGTCCCCCGAGCATTAGTTCCATTGTGGAGACACTGGAGTGGAGTTGGAGTTACTAGGTCAGGCAGCTGCCATCCTCAGAAGAGGCTATGCTGGTCTTACAGGGTGCACTGGCTTAATAGAGGATGGATAAGGGACTGGGGAGTGGCTGCTCACCTTGACACTTATTAAAGACCCGAGTGGATGGGGTGGTCCTACCTCGAAGGACCCCTAGTGGGGGGTCACAGGATGTGGCTGTGGAGAGGAAGGCAGGAAGGTAAGAGAAGGGTCTGCACTGTTTCTGAGGGAGCCATGCCCCACCATCCCACCACTGGCTACTCTATCTCCACCTCTACAGTTTAAATGCTAGTCTGAATGTTCTCTGAAGGCTTGGTCCCCAGGTTTGGGTTACTGAGAGGTAGTAGAACCAGGAGGAGCTGTGTCCAGTGACAAGTCCTCAGCTCATTGGGAATGTACTCTCACAGGGTAGTTCTCACATGATCATGTGACTTCTCAAAAGATCCCATCAGTTCTCAGGAGATCAGGTCAGTTCTCACGAGATGGGGTGTCATGGAAGCCTGACATGGCAGCCCTATAGTGCCTGGGCTTCCTGTACTGCCCTGGTACCATTCCTTACCTATGCTCTGCCTTCCCCTTGGGTCCTTTACCAAATCCTAGGTCATGCTGCATGAACACCAGAACTCTGGGATGAATCACTCCATCTCTCTTTCTTCCACAATTTACTGTGGTTATTTTGTTATAGTCAAAAAGACTGATGAATCCATCGATCATACCCCAGAGGCAGAGGGATGAAGCTGACTTTGTTGGACCCCCTGCTGAGTCTTCCCGTTGCTGAGGAAGCTGATGGCTCTAAGAGCATTCAGTAGGGCTTGGATCTGCCCCACCCCACACCTGGCCACCAGGCTGTCCTGTCCAGCTGTCTCCTGCACCTGCCCGTCTCCCTCTTTCCCTATGACAGCTCCTTTCTTCCCTCCGCACAGCTGACTCCTAGAGTTCAGCAAGCACGTCGTAGATGGGTCAGCTCTGTTCAGCCTAGCCCAGGAAGCCAGGGAAGTGGCTGCCTTTGAGAGATTCCAAGGGCCTGCTGCGTTTTTCTCTGCGAACACCAGTGGGCAAGGTGCTTGGCAAAGTTGTAGCCCGGGTTGAGAATGAAGCTGGGCAATCTGCCAACCATCCAGCCTGGTGTCAGAACCCTGTCCAAGCTTTCCAGGAAGCAAACAGTGGCCATGGAGCCTTCTTCTTCTGGCCCCCTTGGAAGAGAGACTAGAGTGAAGAGAGGAGTACCCCCCCCACACACACAAACACACACACTCTCACACATGTGTTGTTTCTGAGTGTGCATGTGGTGGGGACACGGCTGGGATGACCAGAGGTGCAGTGAGCAGGACAAGGGGGGAGCTGTGACCCACCCCAGCTCCACTGGACAAGCCAAGGAATGAGTTTCACTATCACACTGAGACAGAGCTATGAGCATCCATGCCCAGCATCCATGGCCAAGGAGAGAATCCACTGCAGGAACACCTGCAAGCCTGGCAAGCCACTGAAGGAGGACCATGAGGTTACAGGCAGTTGCTCCTGTCCTCCCCAAACTCGTCTGATGGTACCAGAAGCAGGAACTGGTCTCCCATCCTCCTCCAGGAGAGTCATTCCTTTCCCAGACACATGGCTGCTCATAAGGGCTCCCTGTTGGCTATCAGAGCATCACTCCAATCAGCCCATGGAGCCAATTCAGAAGAGCTGCCCAGCCAAGGACCTCCTCAATGACCTCTGGCTCATCCAGGAGTCAGAGAACTGTCTTGGGCTTATATGTCCTGCTATCCCTCTCCATCTCACCATTATCTATCTAAGAGAAACCAGAAAGGATGGCATGGAGAACCTTGGCAGCATTCACATCTCAGTGTGCATTAGCTTGCCAGTCCCTACTGAGTACCCAGCTACTGGGTAAACCTTACCAACCCACCAGTTGCCACACTGGGCCAGCCGGGCACAGTGGAATAAAGGCGAACAGGCTGGGCTCTGGTCTCCACCGGCTGTTTGTATAGTGATATAGGCAGTGAGGGCTGCTGGGTCGGGTTCAGAGGGATCAGAAAGAGCATCCAGAGAAAGGAGATAACATGGATTCAAGCTGGCAGGACGGACACACTCTGACAGACGTAGGACGCTGGAGAGATGGGGAGAGCAAGAGTCCAAGCAGGGAGTAGGAAAGTGTCCGGCTTGTAGTGACGTTGGTTAGGCCCCAGGGCACACGCCTGTGGGAGATGATCCTGCCACAGACCTCAGGCAGCCCAGAGATACTGAGCTAAGCTGGCACGTGATCAGCAGCGGACAGAGGGAGGTTGTCTGCGGTGGCACAGGGTCCTTCGGAGCACAGGCACTGTAGCAGGTGACCGAGTGCGGAGGTGGCAGGAGGTCAGGGGAGTGAGTGCGACAGGCCAAGCTGCAGGCCACGGGCGGGCAGCTGACCTTTTCAACACCCATGCCTGCCACTGAGCAAGGCCCAGGCGAACCAGGGCAGGCTGCGCCAGGGGCTCTGGCGTCATCTTCCCCTACACCCAGCCTCAAGCCTGGTCCCTGTGCACCTTGTTGTCACCTAGCTCCAAAGCATGACTGCTAGAAGAGCAGAGCTCTTCCCTGCTGCAGGAATCTCTTCAGCTCCCTTGGAAGCGGCCAAGCCCACAGCGAGGATAAAGGAGAAACACTTTCATGTTCCGAGCAGGTCTCCAGGCGCAAGGGCGGGTGGTGTGTGCGGCTCCACGCCAGCCTCCAGCTGGACCCGTGCGGCCTGTGCGGTCGCCCTGCCGCTGGGAAGGGCACGGCGAGCCTGGGCAGGCCCAGCTGCAGCCTCGCCATGCTCAGCTCTTCACGCTCCAGTGAGATTTCTCAATCGCCTGTAACTTCCTTTTCAGAAATCCTACTTGGCCTCCGAGTTACAGAAGATTGTTCTCCTTGGGGACTGCAGAGATGTTCAAAGTGTGCCTCCTAGAGATGACCGGAATTTGCTGGAAGTGTTGGAAAAAGAAAAAAAGCTCGGAGGCGTGATAATACTGTTATTGTCCTTGATTCTCAAACGCAAAAATTAAAATCCTCAGACATAAAGCAATTTTTGCAGAATACACTCTCTTTGAGGTTGAGCACCACCCCCAAGAGGGTACTGGTCAGCTTGGAATGAAGAGACCCACAAGGCAAGGATTATAAGAGAGGATTATCAAGGCTTTGAGACCACTCCAAGTCTCAACTTGCTCAAGATCATGCAGACCTTAACATGGGAGAGGCCGGGAGATGCATGCATGAATAGAATCTGTGATATAATTTATAGTGGAAAGGAATCCTTCAAGGAAGGCACAGAAGGGTAACAATGCTAGGGGTGGGCAATGCAGGGGGTGGGGTGGGGGACCCCCTGAGGAGATCTGCTGGAGGTCTGGAAGAAATACACAGAGCTGAGAAGGAAAGAAGTGGGGAGGGGAATGAAGGGCAAGGGTGAAGGATCCGGCTCTTCTGGGGTCAGAGTCAGCAATGTGCCCGGTAGCAAGTTCTGTGGCCATACAGTCTCCTCCCTTGAAGTGTGAAAGCAGCATCAGGAATATCTGAATGACTGTCCGGCTGTGTTCAAATAAAACTTTATTGACAATGATAAGCAGAGGGCCAGATTCAGAGGGAGGGCTATGGCTGGCAGGCAACTTTTTTGAAGTCTCTTTCTCTCTCTCTCTCTTTAACAAAAATCTATTTATCCTCGTGCACTCAAAGACAAAGAGAAAGAGACAGCTTTTCCACCTGTACTCTGCAATAGCTCAAGACAGTCAGGGCTGAGCCAGGCCAAAGCTAGGATCCAAGAACTCCATCTGGATTTCTCAAGTAGGCAGTGGGAGTCCAAGCATTTGAGCCATCATCTGCTGCCTCCCAGGAGGCACTAGCAGGAGATGTAACTGGAAGAAGAGTGCTGGGACTCAAACCAACCCTCTGACCTGGAATGCTGGCATCCCGAGTGGCAGCCCAACCCACTGCGCCACCCCATTGTGCACCCCAGGACTTTCATTGTTAGCAGGGTTTTGAGCCTAAGAGTCAAATGATATGATTTGTGTCTTAGAAAATCATTCTGGCTGTGATGTGGGGAAGGACCTGCAGGGGAAGCAAGGAGCCAGTTAGATCAGTTGGAGGCTGTCCAAGATTGCTGGAACATGGACTTAATGTGTCTGTGGTGATGACCTACAGGTCTCCCACTTGTGCCTTCAGATCTTGCCCTGACCTGGGACCCCGATGGGGTTTTACTTCCCACATCTGTGCATTTACCTGTGGACATGTGATTCACATCAACCACTAAAACAGGAGCAGCAGAAACTCTTAAGCATCAGTGCAACATTTGCTCTTTCTTTTCCTCACTATGGTGATATTACAAATCCTGGAACTCTGACAGCCTGAAGGAAGCCAATATAGAGCATGACCCCCCAATGAACTGCAATGCACATGCATAAACTTCAGCTCCCTGGGGTCACTAGGAGACAGGAGTCACTTGCCTCCCAGGCGTAACCCAGCTCATTAGGGACAGACCCAGTGGTTGGCTAGGAGATGGCAGAAATGAGCACAATGGTGAGCATACATTTCCAAGCTGATGTTTCACAGGGACTCGCTGATGAATTGGTGATAGGGTGTGTTTTAGCGCAAGGGAGATAGACATGATTCCTTGGGAATTTGGCCCCGAGCAACTGAGTGAACCATGGCAACAAACGATGAGAAGCAGAGAGCTGGGCTGGGCTGGGAGCTCCCAGCTGTTCACAGGATGATCCAAGTTCAAACCTTGGCCCATCACATACTAGCTGTGTAACTCAGGCAACATCACTGGTTTGCTCGTGCTATGTTCTCTCAGTGCACAGTTGGGGTAAAAGGAGTGTGTAGAAACTGCCCCTTGTCTTAACCATGGTTTCTATTCAACTGTGAATGAGAAGGGTGAGTACAGTACACATTTTCAGGGACAGGCCCGTGAACCTAGGGGAGTGCCCAGTTTGAATCTTGGCTCCTCTGCCTCTGGCCCAGCTTCCTGATCACGTGAACTCTGGGACATAGCAAGTGATGGGTCAAGTGCTTGGGCCCCTACCATCCACACAGAACTCCAGCATGGAGCTCCAGCCTCCCAGCTCTGAGCTGCTCCATCCCTCCCTGGCTGGTTATATGGTTATAGACCTTTGGGGGATTGAATCTGAGCATAGGAGGTCAGCTCCCTGTCTCTCTCCCTTTCAAACACAATTTTTGAAAAGATATTTTGAGAAAGATACTGAGAGGCCACATGGGCAAAATCTGTATTATGCCATGTCATTACAATTATTCTGTCATGTTAGTAGTGTGGTTATATGTGTGTGTGTGTGTGTGTGTTTGTGTGTGTGTGTAGACATTCTCAGTTTCCATAAGGAATTGAAGGTTTGGTTCTGGTACCCACCCTGCCCCCAAGGATACCAGAATTTACAGATGCTCAAATCCCTCAAAGAAAATGGGATTGCATTTACATCAAACCTACACAATTCCCCTGTGTACCTTAAATCATCTCTATATTATTTGTAATATCTAATACCAACATAAATCTATGCTCACAGTTGCTCCACTGATTTATTTATTTAAAGAATAATGACAAGGGAAAAAAAACCTGTGTGTGTTCAGTCTTGTCTTCATTTTTCTGTAGCTTTCCCCATCCGTGGGGTTGTCTGAATCCGTGGATTTGAATCCTGAGGACAAAGAGGGCTGCCCGTGTGCTGTCTGTGACTCTGGACAGCTGCTGGGGGAGGGTGTCAGGATGGATTCGCCTCACCTCACTCTGCTTCCCAGGGCTGGCAGGGAGCTGACGGAGCGTGCGAAATGCCCAGCCCAGACCCCACCGCAGAGGAGTCAGCCGTGATCAGTATCTCCAATGTGATTGTCTTCCAAGCTTCCATTCTCTGTGCTTGGTCAGGACCAGATAGCCTGAAAAGCGACCTTTCTGGAAATGGAGGGCTGCCAACAGGGTCCTCGCCTAGCACAGGCCTTTGTTGATCCTCCCTGCAGCCTTTAGTGACCTCAGGCTGAGCTCTTCCGAGCTGGGGCCTGTTCGTTGTACACAGAGGACCCAACCCTCCTTCTGCTTGCTCTGTGCAACTCCAGACCAGCATGGGGGCGGGGGCATCCTTTCCACATCCACCCAGGGAGAGAAGACATCCTTGCTGGCCTGGCTGCCACTGCCTCCTTTTGACTCTGAATATGCCTTCACCAGGGTGCAAGTGGAATCGCTCCTGGAGTCCTAGAACATTCTAAAATACTCTAGACCACTATCACTCATCAGTTGCATCCATATGATCATTGGAAAGATTAAGAACATCAGCACAAGTTTGGTACATTGGTCCCCATGAGCTGAACTCAGTGTCTACTTCTCAGAGGCCAGGATGATGGACTTGGAGGGTTTTGCAGCCCCCAACCCCAAGCTACAGGAAGCAGCTGAGTACATCTCCTTGCTAGGGTTGGCCCACATTCAACAAGTGGTTAATGCAGGAGTACAGAGATCTGGCCCCAACTGCTGGCCCGGAGCCTCCAGCAGTATGAATGGCTGAGAACCCTGTTGGAACCACTTGCAGCTAGCATGTAGCATTCAGGGGGTAAGCAAAAGCACAGATAGAAGACGAGAGGGGATTCCTTGGGGTGCTATACCTGTCAGTGCCCATGTCCTAATAAATTTCAGTGTCGGGGACCACCTGGAGAGACTCTGGCCCCTTACTGCAGGGACTCCACAAGCAGTTTCTTGGCCCTAAAGGACACCCCCGTACAGCTCCCCTTTCACACCTCTGTCCTAATGCTAGCACTGAGACATATTGTTCACACTTGCTGAGATGGACAAGTCTTCCTGCCTGTGAAGCCGTTTGCTGCACACTTGATCAGCAGGTGCACATGAGCCAGGGCTTCCACCACCTTGTCCTTCAAAATAGTTCAGGAGAGGCCAAGCAGGATGGATGGAAATCCTGGAGTGCCCCACTGAGGCAACTCTTCTTGTGCCAAACCACCTTCACATCTCCTTCTGGAACTGAGCAGGAAACCACAGTGCCTGGGTTTGGTGTGACCGTAGGGAAAGTCACGTTGGAGAAGATGGGAAGATGAAGAGCACGGTGTGGAAGATGTCTGCAGGGTGGGATGGGGAGAAGCCAGACCTTGGCACGGAAAGTTATACCAGCCTCACTACCACCAAAAGTCTGGAGAGCAATAGGGCACCCCCCCACACACTCCTACCCTGCAGGCAAGTCCTTGAACCCTCATACCACCCTTGCCACAACCTGCAACTGCCAAGGAGAACAGGAAAGAAAGGACACAGCTTGACATGGATCCCCCCTCCACTAGCCTGTGTACCTTTGGCAGGCACCCCTGAGATTGCTCAGGGCATGGTGACCGGGAGACCCAGATGGGACCCAACCTAGCATCAGCCTGGGCATGCAAAGAGCAGTTTTTAACACCCTTTCCCATCCTTGGCAAGACAACAGGAACAATGAATGATGTCTTGGAACTCAGTGTTCAGCTGGGGAAAAGAAAGAACCTTGGACAGATGGAAATGGTGGCTGTCGCCAGATTAGTGTTTATGGGTGGATCCCTGGGACCTTCCCCAGTGCCAGGTGCAGCACCGTGTCCCCCATTGATTGGACATATATTCCAGCAGGCATTGGCCATGGCCAAGAGCAACAGCCTCAGGTTCTGAGTCCATCTCAGGAGCAGAGTCCCTCATGCTGCCGGCTTGGGTCCTGCTCTGGTACAGCCCAGACCTGGGTGAACTCGCACCAGGTGTGAGTGAGTTAGCATCCACTGGTCGTGGTTCCTGGGCCTACCTCGCCCTCCTCATGACAGGTTGCCCCTCTGAGGGTCTCTCCCTGCTTCACCCCAACCGCAGATTTGAGACTGATCTGAGCTGAGGGTGTCAAGAGGCAGCCACAGGTGCTCTGACAGCAGGCTTGTGGCAAACCATGACCTAGGGTGCCACCTAGTGCTGAAGTGGCAGAAAATTTCTGCTGGAAATTTCTGGAATGACTGTCATAAATGTCTAAATGCCATAGATTATAAGGAAGGGGGAAGAATAACCAATCCTTCAAGTGTGCAGGTAATGTCATTCACCAGCAAGAATCAAGAACTATTGGGAAACTTGTCGTCACCTAAGGAACCAAAGAAGTTTCTAGAAACCATCCATGATGCTGTCAATGCTCAGATTAAGAATTTAACATCACTGTTCCTAAGGAAACTCAAAGCACTCCATGAAAATAGAGAATGACTCAACAGAAATATTTGACACAGGAAAATAAGTTTAAAAAGTCAAAAAGAGATCTTCCAACTGAAAGACACATTAAGCAAGATCAAGAAACGTGAAAGCGCAGAATGGATCCAACAGAAAGAGACTATGAACTCAAAGTCGGGCAGCTTGTAAACACACAGCGGAAGGAACACAGTGAAGACCAAGAGGCATCATGGCAGGCCATAGGAAAAGAGAGAGAGCATGAAAAAGAGTGAAGAGCCACGAAGCCGCGTGTGAGAACGCCAAGAACGACACTGAGATCACAACAGAAGCTTCCCAAGTTCACGTACAACCAATCTGGTTGAGACAGGTCAGAGGTCACCAGCCAGATGCAACTCGGCCAACCCGCCACCAAGGCTCAGTGTAATCAAGCTTGCCACAGTTAGAGAGAGGATTCTGCTAACTGCAAGGGAAAAGAAATCACATATCAAGGGGGCCTGATCTGCCAGACTCCATACTCCTTACAGGCCAGAAGGGAGTTAGCTTAAGGTCTGGACAATACCAAAGGAAAGACACGCGCAGCCAAGAACACTGTGGGCCATAAAGCTATCCAACAAACAAGACTGTGAGATCCACCTTACAAGAAATGTTGTAAGGGGATGGACATGGTGCAGTGGCCTACCAGCCGCCACCCAGGCAGAAGGGTCCCCACAGCTCTGCAGTCAACTGCAGGATTGGTTCAGCTCCAGCCATTGTGGCCATTTAGGGAGTGAACCAGCAAACGGAAGATCTTTTTCTCTCTCTCTCTCTCTCTCTCTCTCTCTCTCTCTCTCTGTCTGTGTGTGTGTGTGTGTGTGTGTGTGTGTAAAGGGGGGGGGCTCTTCCTGCAGCCCACTTCACCTCATTCTGTGGCTTGCCTCTGAGTACCCTGTATGTCTTTGCAGGTGCATTAGCAAGAACGTCCGGTGGAAAACAAAATAACAGGGACTTGGGGCTCCAGCAGGCACTCCTGTTGAGGATGCCAGCATCCCAAGCGTTGGCCTCATTAGCTGCTGCACAAATCCCACCCTGCTCCAACTCTATGCAAGTGTGTGCTGGGGCTAGCACAGAAGGGTAGCAGGTTAACACCTGTGATGCCGGCATCCCAGTTAGACTCCAGTTCGAGTCCTGTCTGCTCCACTTTTCATCCAGCTCCCTGTTGGTGGCCTGGGAAAGCAGCGGAGTATGGTTCAAGTCCCTGGGACCCTGCATGAGAGACCCTGAAGAAGCTCCTGGTTCCTGGCTTCTGATCAGCTCATCTCCAGCTGTTGCGGCACCATTTGGGGAGTGAGCCAGTAGACGAAAGATCTTCCTGTCTCTTCTTCTCTGTGTAAATTTCTTTACAAAATTAAATAAATATTTACTTTTTTAATCAAAAAAATTTAAATTAAAAAAATAAAGTCAGCATCACAGGAAAACAAAATGAGTAGAAGGTGGCTCAGGTCCTTGGGCCACTGTATGCTTGTGAGAGTCCTGAAAGAAGCTCCTGGCTTTGGATTGGTTCAACTCCAGCCATTGTGGCCATTTAGGGAGTGAACCAGCAAATAAAAGATTTCTCTCTCTCTCTCTCTTTTTCCTTCTTTCTGTAAGTCACTTTTCAAATAAAAAAATTAAGAAAACTTTAAAAGAGAGAGACACTGCAGAGAACAAAGAAACAAATGCATGGATGTGGCCACACTGGTTTAAGAAACGCTATAAAGGCTCCTAGGAAATGTGTTAGCAAGCTGAATGTGGGGCTGCTGGTTCTTGGGTGTCATGATATGATGATCTGGGGAAAATATCCTTATTTTCGAAAGTGTGAGCTTAGGTGTTTAGAGGTGAAGGCATGATACACCCAAGCTTGCCAAATGGGTCAGCAAAAAAATTCGGTAGGTAAGTAGACAGACAGATAGCTAGCTGGATGCTTATATAAATATTGCCAAACATAAGAAAGGACAGGATCTGGGTTGAGAGCATTCGCATTCACACATTCATTGTCTCTTATCTTTGCATGCACTGGGAATGTTTATGAAATGCAGAGAGAGACACAAAACCTGTGTCGAGTTGATGGGTTAGCTGGTCATCGTGTTGCTGGGAGATCCCCATTATTATCTCAATCTGGCTTGGATCAGGAAGATGAAAGCAGGGCCATTGAAGACAGATCCAGGGAAAGGGGAGCCAGAGTCTAAAGGCTTTTTTTTCCAATGACACAATTCCATCAGCTCACGGTTGTGAATGGATTACTGTGTCATGTACAAGTGTAATGTACACGTCTGTGTGTGTGAGAAAGGGAGACAGAGATTTAGAGATCAGAGAAATAATGGAAGAGCTAGACAGCTAGCAAAAGCTTATGAAAAGTTGTGTCTGCTCAAATAGTGCTAGTCCAAAAACTAAAGACCCCCCCCCCCAAATTGCTTCTTTCCCCAACATGGCCTTCAACAGTTCCCCGCCTCCCTTTCTACCCCCTTGCCCAGTGCCTCAGGCTGGGTGGATATCTCCCCACCCCCATAACTCTAGTCACTTGCTCATTTGATGCACCGTCTCAATGTGACACGCATGTGGATGTCAGGCATGGGTTCTACTAGGCATGCTCACTGTCATTTCCCCAGCAACTCCACGTCCCTGAGCCCTGAATGGCTCTGAAACACAAGAGCTAGGAAACATCCATCATTTAAGGCTGCCGTGTACACAGGTTGCACATCAGTGACCTAACAAGGAGAGACAAATCAAGAAAGACCAGAGGACAGGTCTGTAGGACTCCACGTGCTGCCTGCCTGAAGGACAGGAGAGGACACGTGGGCACTCGTGCCAGGCACACACCAGGGGCTCCCAGGAAATTCACCCCCGTGGAACCTGCTGTGCAAAGAATGCAAACACTCAAGACAAGTGCTCTCACCTCCAAGTTCTATGAGGAGGTGTAACTCACACTGAAGACACATCATACCTCCTCTTTAGGAAACACTAAGGGGGCAGCCCCGGCAAACCCAAACCCCCCACTGCCTTAAAAATCCTGGGGATTGAACCAGAACAGGCCAGCCTTGTCCCTCCGTGATCCCGAGCTGCTGGCTCTGCCTCTGCCAGCTGCCTTCTCTGAGCATCTCCTGCACTTCCAGACCCAGCCCCTGAGGCTCATTCCTCAGGTAAGCGGGCCCTGGTGACTCCTTCTCTACTGTGCCACTCTGCCACTCAGCTGGTCTTTGGAGTCACCTCCTTCGGGGTCTCTATTCCTCAGCTGACCTCACCATCCAAGTCAAGCTCTCATCTTCACAGCCCCTTCTTCCTTTGATTGCATTCTCAGTGTGTTTAACAAAAGATGCAGGTGCAGTGCGCACACACACACACCACAGGGCCAACCCAGGCTCTTTGGCTCAGCTGCAGATAGACATTGAAAAGCACAGTGACATAGCAGGCTAATCTTCCACTGTGATGTCAGTATCCTATACGGGCTCTGATTCTAGTCCCAGCTGTTCCAACTTCTGATCCAGCTCCCTGCTTATGGCCTGGAAAAGCAACACAGGATGGCTCAAGGCCTTGGACTCCTGCACCCACGTGGGAAACCCCTGGCCCCCAGCTTCAGATCTATCCAGCTCTGTTACAGCCATTTGGGGAGTGAGCTAGCAAATGGAACAACTTCTGTTTCTCCTTCTCTCTCTGTATAATCTGCCATTTCCAATAAATAAATCTTTTTTAAAAATTGACTAGAGGCCAAGTCTCAACCAAGAAAAGGTTATGGAGTAGGGATGGGGTAGGGATTCTTGGACACAAAGAGGACAGCACATAGGGAAGAGGGTCCATCCACAACTCCGATAGGAGCTGAACATATTTGTATGGGGTGGGGAGGCGTGGACATGTCCGCTCAACCTCTGGCTTGTTCCTCTAGGCACCAGACCCTACACTGTACTCTCTGTGAGCCCCCATCAAAAGACTACTGTGTCCTGAGACACAAATTATAATATCCTGGGAGTTTTTGACCACTGTGGCTGGGCTAGCAGGTCCTGCAAAGGGAAGATGATGGGCTAGATGTCCCCTCTGCTGGACACAGTCCTGGGAGGGGCCCTGGCCCATGAGACTCTGAATTTGCCTCTGCTAGTGCCACACTGAAGCAGCAAGAAAGAGAGAAAAAAAGGAGAGGAGGAGGGATATTACAAATGAAAAGGGAGAACCTGTATGCTTTTGTTCCTCTAAGAGCACTTTGGATTGTGAACAAGAAACCTCCCCATTCCCATTATCCCCCAAACCACGCAGCTAGGTCCTAAAGCGAATCTCAGAATCCTTTCCCTTCTCTCAGGGATCACAGAAAACCCAGGCTGCGGTGGGAAGTGGGTCCCCACAGCTGCCGCTGCCCCCACCCGGCTGAGCAAGGCCAGGTACTCCCATAGACCCCCTGCTCCACTTGGTGCAGGTGCTTGTGGGTCTCCCTAGGCACCAGAGAAAACGCATCTGCTGGTTCACTTTTGCTCTACCGTGTGTTCGAATGCTGCCACCCTCCAAAGCCCGGCAGCATCGCTTTGATCTTGAAGATGTGTGGAGTCCCCAAGAACATCCTGGGAGGTTCAGGAAGTGTTTCCAGCTGTACCTTACTGCTTGTTGCCCCAACGGACAGGCTGCTGCAGAGCCACTATGCTCTGTTATCAGCGTATATGTGTGCTCACAAATGTGCACACAGCAACGAACATTTGCAATGGATCGAACTGTTAATTGTCACAAACTTGTAGGGCTAAGAGACCCTCAGTAGTCCCCATAAGCATTTCATTGTTTTGAAGCACATCTGTGGTTCGACCCCAAATGCACTCTCATCCGAAGGTAAGCATGAAAGCCACTGGCCTCTGGGAGACAACCAAACATCAAAGGAGGCAAGTGAGGATTCGGTGAAATTTTTAAAAAAGTTGTGTTTCAAATGACTCTAACAATAAAAAAGAAAAATCAACCTCCAGCGGAGGAGAAACATGTAAATCAACTATCTCTAAGGGACGTCTATGTAAAATATCTAAGAAAACACTGCAAGTTGTTGTATGTACCTCTGCCTTTCAAATAAAGAAAAAGTAACCAACAACAACAACAACAAAATCTTCCAGGACAGAATTAGATGTAGAGGGAGAGGAAGAAAATGGAGCAATGCATTTACAAGCCAAGTTACGCCAAGCATGCTGGCCACAGCGGTGCCTTAGAGAGCAGCAAGGGATAATTCTCCAAAGGAGACTGTAGGGGCAGCAAGGGTCAGGCGACAGCTGGACTGCAGACTTTGGAGCTCCAGATCTGCATCCTGTGGATGCAGCCACCCAGAAGATCTGCCACAGTGGCCCAAGGAAAGGAGCTCACCAGTCTCTTTCTAGAGCAAGCAGGTGGCATCAGTAATCTTCCACCCTGTGGTGCCAGCATCCCATATGGGCATCTGCACCTGTCTCAGCTGCTCCACTTTCAATCCAGCTCCCTGCTTATGACCTGGGACAACAGCAGAGGATGGCCCAAGTCCTTGGGTCCCCGCACCCATGTGGGAGACCCAGGAGAAGCTCCTAGCTCTGTTTTAGTTCCACTCTGCTCTGGCTGTCGTGGTCATTTGCCTTTCTGATAAAAATACATAAATCTTTTTTAAAAAAAATGGGTGTGTGAGAGAAGGATATTTGCAAAAGGAGACTTGAAGGGCACTGTGTGTTTGTGTCACGCGTGGACTTCTCCGTCTTGTTTTCAGTCTGGATGCTGTGCCGCAAACACAGAGGGTCAGGCAGGAGGGAAAAGCCCTGGAGGCCAGAAGAGCTGCATGTGTGCAAGGATCCTAAACAAAGTGTGAGGGGTGAGTGCAGCTGGGGAGCTGAGAACTGATGAGTTTAAGGGAAGCCGGCAGCACAGGTCATGTGCCCTGGGTATGGGCTGCGGAGGCGAATAGCAGTCATTCAATTGTGTAACGCCCTGATGGGCGGTGTAGACAGTCGTGATCCAGCACATCTAGGACTGTCATAAACTTAAAAGTTCACTTTGAAGAGCAAGGACAATATATGCAGCATCTCTAAGAATCCAATAAACGGTGCCTGGCGTGTTAACCTAGCATCTAAAGACCTCACCTTGAATGTGCCAGGATCCCATTTGGGCGCCGGTTCTAATCACGGCGGCCCTGCTTCCCATCCTGCTCCCTGCTTGTGGCCTGGAAAAGCAGTTGAGGACAGCCCAAAGCCTTGGAACCCTGAACCCTGTGGGAGACCCAGAAGAGGCTCCTGGCTCCTGGCTTCAGATTAGCTCAGCTCTGGCCATTGTGGCTGCTTGGGGAGTGGATCAACAGATGGAAGAGCTTCCTCTCTGTTTCTCCTCTTCTCTGTATATCTATCTTTCCAATACAAATAAATAAATCTTTTTAGAAAGAATCAGATAAGCATAATCTGTAAATTCTTTTCTATGGACACATTCATCATATTTGAAATTTATTAATGGGGCTTGAGCAGTGGCCCAGCACATTAATCCTCTGCCCTGTAGTGTCTTCATCCCATAGGGGAATTCGTTTATGTCCCAGCTGCCCCACTTCTGAGCCAGCTCTCTGCTGATAGCCTAGGAAAGCAAGGGACAATGGTTCAAGTCCTTGGGTCCCTGCACCTATGTGGGAGACTCAAAATAACCTCTTGGCTCCCAACTTTGGATTAGGTCAGCTCTGGTAATTGTGGCCATTTGAGAAGTGAACCAGTGAATGGAAGACCTTCTTTCTATTTCTTGTCTCTCTTCGTAAAATCTGCCTTTCAAATAAAATAAATAAATATTTTTTAAAAAAGCTTAATGGTAATCAGTGCTGACCTGGATGCAATGAAATCAAAGATCTCCCACACTGCTGTCAATTAAATTAGTAAAGGGTGGCCTTTTGGGAAGCAAGATTTGCTAAAGAGATAAAAAATATAGACATGGGTTAATTCCACATATATGCATCTGACTTAAGGAAATAAGCCTTGCATGTTTTTGCATCATTACTATAATAAAATCAAATGTATTTAAAAATAAGAAACAGACATGGCAACTCTCACTCCACTGCTGATCACACGAAATCTGGCCTGAGTGTGAAGATGACGGTGTGCAGGCACTGGACAGCAGCCACCACTTGGCCATGACCCAAGAGCCCACTTGAGTGTGTCTTGGGCGACCTGCTCTCTAGGACATCCTTCCAAGTTAAGAACACTTAGGGGAACAGAGCCAGGGAGAGATAGGCTGCTTTATTACCACACAGGGCTCGTACAAAAATGATCCAAAGTTTCAGGCTGTCAGTAAGATGAATGTGTTAAATTAGCAAGCTCAGGGCCCAGCGTGGTAGCCTAGTGGCTAAATTCCTTGCCTTGCACGCTCCAGGATCCCACATGGACACCAGTTCATGTCTCAGGTGCTCCACTTCCCTTCTACCTCCCTGCTTGTGGCCCGGGGAAGCAGTAAAGGATGACTCAAGTCCTTGGGACATGTTACCCATGCAGGAGACCTGGAGGAGGCTGCTGGCTCCTGGCTTCGAATCAGCTCAGCTCCATTGCGGCCACTTGGGGAGTAAACCAACAGATGGAGGATCTTTGTCTCACCTTCTCTCTGTAAATCTCACTTTCCAATAAAAATAAATAAATCTTTAAAGAACACTAGCAAGTTCAAGAAGAAAACGCGTATGATAATTTTACAAGACTTAGGGCAAGTATTTGAAAAAAGTTCAAAATGGGTTTCTGATTGTAACTTTAAACAGTGATAGAAGTGAAAGTCTTTAACCTCAGGCTAGGAATAAATCAAAAGGCTATCGATTGATGGACTAAGAAGTGAGTGCTCAGCATAGTACCACTACAGAAAGGAATCATGAAAATCTCCCCCTCACTTGAGGCAACAGGCAACCTAGCTTAAAATGCTCGTCAAGGCAGGGACTCAAGAAGTGTTTACAACAAGTATGCCTATTGGGGTGGAAGATTCAACTTTGACATCATTAGCATGTAATATCACCAAGGATATAGAGAAGACTTATCTCAAAGCAAAAAAAAAAAAATACTGCAATGAGGTAAGACCTTCGTTGTTAAAACACTGGTTAAGATATATACATCCTGTGAGAAGGAGTGTGGGCTTAAGCCCAGCTGCCTGCTGATGCCCTCTCTGGGAGGCCAGAACAGAAGGCTCCAGTAGCTGAGCCCCTGGTCACCTGGATTGAGTGAGTTCCTGGCCCCAGCTTGGCCCCACCCCAGGCACTATGAGCATCTGAGGAAGTGAATCAGTGGATGGGAGAATTCTCTCCCCTTCTCTCTCCTTCCCTCTCACCTCAGATAGGCTCATCCATTAATTTGTATGGATACTGCAACCAATCAGGCATTCAGTAACATCTCCAGGAGCACCTGTGCGGTCAAAGTGAAGAGAAATTGAGAAAGAGAACAGAACACCTGAATAAATACACGGATTGTGTCTCTAAAGGAAAGACTTGGTGTTGGGAAAGTGAACACTCTCCCATAATTCTCTGTTTTCAGCTATTCCAAATGAACCCTAACTTGATTTCTATAGAATATGAAATGCTAACCCAATATTCACCTGTGCATATTAATAAACTAGAATGCCAGCAGCTCCTGGCAATTGGGGGAGCCAGGGATAGGGCACCAATCTTAACTAGATTTCAAAACATATGGCAAACTCCTCAGAAACTTCACAGAAAATGCAAATTATAAAGAGCTATGTATACATTTCAATTTTTATGTACCAAAATAAGCTTATTTTTAATTTCATCCTCTCTGAACTATTTAAGGTCTCTTCATCGACTACCGCCTAGCAACTGGTATGGTTTGGATAAGAATTTGCATGTTCCCTAGGGGTCAGGTGCTGGAGGCCGGGACCTGAAGTTGCACGTCCATAGATTTGACCTAATTGCAGTGTTTGGGAGGCAGGGCCAGCAGGACATGTGGAGATCACTGGGCTGAGTCCCTGGAAGGTTGTCCTCACAGGAGGGCTTGTGGTTAATGCTGACTTGGGCTCCTGCGCTCCCTGCTCCCTGGCTTGCCACCTGCTCTTCCCTCCAAATGTAACCATCATCTTCTTCAGATGCCAAGACCAGCAGGGACAAAGGAAACCTTCCTTCCCAAATCCCTTCTGTCTAGTAACATGGCTGAAGGAACAAATCCTGAAGAACCAAAACACAATGGTTTTATCTGATAACCCAACAAATAAATCAGGAAACAACAATAGAAGACCCAGGAAAAAAAAGTCAGTGAATGAAGAATAAAGTGCCTATAAAACTGTGTCACATAATGCAATGTAATTAATTAAAAAAATAATAAGGGCCCGGTGGCATGGCCTAGTGGCTAAAGTCCTTGCCTTGAGCGCGCCAGGATCCCATATGGGCGCCGGTTCTAATCCCGGCAGCTCCACTTCCCATGAAGCTCCCTGCTTGCGGCCTGGAAAAGCAGTCGAGGACGGTCCAAAGCTTTGGGACCCTGCACCCATGTGGGAGACCTGGAAGAGGTTCCTGGTTCCTGGCTTTGGATCGGCACAGAACCGGCCGTTGTGCTCACTTAGGGAGTGAATCATCGGATGGAAGATCTTCCCCTCTGTTTCTTCTCCACTCTGTATATCTGACTTTGTAATAAAAATAAATAAATCTTTTTTAAAAAAATTATAAAGAAATAAGTAAATTAAAAAATAAAGAAATAGAAGACACTGGCATGACTGTCTACCTATCATAGCAAATCAAAGAAGATGCCAAAGTCTCCAAGCTCCTGCCGCTAAGGAGTGGGGCCAGACCTCTTCCCTCTGAACCTGGCTGGATCATAACTGCAGTAGGCAAGTTCTAGCCCTCATCTTTCCAGGGACAGCAGATTCCTCCTCCCCTTCAGCTGCTCGCTGCTCCGGGAGAAGTATGGGTACCCTGAGCCAGCCATGCATGGTAGCATTCCATAGCTGTCATGTGCCCAGGGGGACAGAGGCGGAGGGCAGGGAGGGTGCTCTGCTGGCCCTCATGGCTGCAGCATCCAGGGGTCTGAGCTATCCCTGCCGAGTGTCCAGACATTGTGGGAGAAACCCAAGTCACCGGTTCCATGCCCCGTACTAGCTCCAAATTCATAGATCATGAGATGCAAAAATAATAAGAAATGATCAGCCTGGGGAAAAATCAAGTTGGGGAGGGGGGGAACTGCCACATGGTAGTAGTTAACTGGAGCAGCTTTGGGGAAGACTGAAGTCCTGACTTTACTCCATGATAGTGCAAAGTAAACCCCGCAGGAATTGAAGTACTTAGCTTAATGGTCCTAAAACTGGCTCATAAAACTAGGAAGCTGTGTAATCATTTGCACTGCTAACAAGGAGACAGGAAATGGCCAATTTCATCCATTTTGTGTGGCAGTGCAAAGAGATGCTTTCCAGAAAGTAATGCGCAGTATTGATTAGAATGATTGAATCTAACAATCGGGCCCAATGGAGACCACGTCCCTAACATGTCAGAACTTCTGTGGGAGGATGCATGCCACGGCTTCCTCGGCAATGGAGAAGCAAGGCAGGCAAACACGCATGAACCAAATTCGGGGCCCAATCACCTTTCAGCTTGGATACCAAGAGCCACAAGGCTACCGCTGCCCTGATGGACCTTCAGGAAGCTTCTCTCGGTTAGTTGGGGCTACTACAGCACAACACTACGGGCTAGGGGCCTTAAGCAGCACGCAGCTGTTTCTCACAATTCTAAATGGTGACAAGGTTCTGGCAGATCTGTGTCTGGAGGGATGGGGCAGCTTCCTGCCAGGCGTGCAGAGAGCTAGGAGAAGCAGATACCTCTCTCTCTCTCTTTCTCTTTCTGTATCACTTATAAGGACAATAATCCCACTGTGAATAAAGTACATGGGTTTTGTCTATATGATGTTTTTCAAATGTCACTGGAAGGGCCCCGTGTGGTAGCCTACTGGCTAAAGTCCTTGCTTTGCACACGCTGGAATCCCATAGGGGCACCAGTTTGTATTGGCAGCCCTACTTCCCATCCAGCTCTCTGCTTGTGGCCTGGGAAAGCAGGGAGCTGCATTGCCCAAAGCCTTGGGACCCTGCACACACATGGGAGACCCAGAAAAAGCTCCTGGCTCCTGGCTTCAGATTGACTCAGCTCTGGCCATTGGTTGCCCCCACTTAGAGAGTGAATCAGCAGACAGAAGATTTTTCTCTCTGTCTCTCCTCCTCTCTGTATATCTGACTTTCCAATAAAAATAAATGAATCTTTTTAAAAATGTCAATGAAAATTTAAATTGTAAATATATGAATAACGTCAGATTAAAATCCGTGATAAGACTCCGATGTGATAGTTCAATAGGCCTATCCACTGCCCGCAAGTGCTGGCATCCTATTTGGGCATCACTTCCTGTTCCAGCTGCTCCACTTCCCATCCAGCTCCCTGACTGTGGCCTGGGAAAGCAGCAGAGGCTGGCTAGAGTCCTTGGGACCCTGCACCCATGTGGGAGACCCGGAAGAAATTCCTGGTTCCTGGCTTGAGATCTGCTCAGGCACAGCTATTGCAGCCATTTGGGAAACAAACCAGTGAACGGAAGAACTTTCTCTTTTTGTCTCTCCTTCTCTGTAAATCTGCCTTTCCAATAAAAAAACTTAAATATATATAAATATATATTATATCTTATATATAATTACATTATATCTTAAATATATATAAAGATTCATCCATATATATTTAAGATTTTTTTTTATTAAGGTAAAAATTGGTTTTAGAGGTATTTCAGTATCATCTCCTCATTTCAATCAACAAAAAAAAAATCAAGCCTCACATATTTAGGATATCTATTTGGATGGACAGAAATAAAGGTGTGATAGGCAGTCAGACCTCAAGTTTGATACCCAAGTCCGTTGACTAGAAGACAAGGCACTAGCTATGTGACCATCTATCAAGTCACACGGTCTGTGTTAATCTTTTAGCTCCATGAAAGCACTCTTTTGAGTCATAAAAATAAAAATTAAAAATATCTAAATTTAAAAAACCATAAAAGCTTTAGACAGAAATCGTTACTATTTTCATAACTTTAGGGTGGGAATTTCCTTGTCGAGGAAGGAAGATTTCACACCCAGAATCCATAAAGGAAACAACTGGCAGATTCATCTCGTAAAAACGGAACATTTCCGTGGACCCAAACACATAATAAAGTTACCAAAACAAGCACCATGTGACATTTTCCAACAAAGGATTGATCGCCAAAAATGGCTTTGAAAAAAAATCACAAAAAGAAGCAATATACCAAAAAAAGGAGGTGGAATCTTTGGACACACTAGTATGGAAAAGGTAATAATGAGACCCTTTCGGTCTTCCTTTGACCTGAGACTCCAAGGTCACAAACAACAGTGTGAGTGGCAGACCGTGGGTCAGGGTCTGCTCAGGCGGTCCCTCCTCCTCCCCCCGCTAGCTCTGGACAGAGAAGGGGCACTGGTTGAACCGTGGCCCCAAGCTTCCGCAGAGGCACACAGAGGCGCACACACACACACTCAGGATGGCCTGTGTACACCTGTGACTCACAGAGGAAAGAGGAGGTGGTGGCCAGGTGAGAGAGGATGATTAGGATGGGATGTGGCCGTGTCCACGGGGTGGGGCACAAGAGGCACCTCCAAATTCCAGGCTGTGGAAGGTGTGACCGTGAACCCAGGGAGAACAAGGTGGGAGTTACAGAAGAGGGGAGACACACAGGGGTCAAAGTGACAAGCAAAGGCGCTGCTCTCCACGCGGTCCTCACTGAGGACAGCAACCTAAAATCAGTGCAGTCATCGAAACCCAAATAAAGTTCAATGTATTTTTTTCATTCATGCAGAAAGAAAAAAAAGTAACAAATCAGCTCTCTCCAGGATGTGGGGAAAGCATTCGGAAGCAATCCTTTTGGAGGGACCTTGGGGATTTGCTCAATTAAAATCACATTCACTTTCTAAAAATTCTGCTTCTAGGAGAATGTTCTAGAAAGATCTCACATATGTACATGAATAGAGACAATCATCCGTTTCCTGGAAGAGTGAACATTTAGAAGGACCTAAATGGACATCGAGAGAGGTGGTGAGGCATCCACCCACAGGCAGCATCCACAGTATGCAGCTGGCGATAGGGATGCTTCGCTTGGTGACTGTGAGCAAGTCTCCCAGACACAACAGAGAAAGCAAACCACAGAACTGTAAAACATCAAGTGCACTGCAAAGCAGACGCACATGCGTGAATGGATATGTTCAGAATTTGTGCAAATGTAAATAAATATACTGAAAATTAATTACAGCTTGCTTTTCAGCACTGGCATTGTGACATAACCAGTAAAGCTGTCATGTGGGCACCAGTTCAAGCCCTGGGTGGTCCAGTTCCAATCCAGCTCCTGCCCAATGTGCCTGGGAAAGCAGTGGAGGATGGCCCATCTCTCTGGGCCCCTGTACCCATGTGGGAGGCCTGGAGGAAGCTCCTGGCTTCAAGACCACCCTGTCCTGCCCACTGTGACCATTTGGGGGATGAACAGGGGATGGGAGATCTCCCTCTCTCTGTCTCTCCCTTTTTCTCTCTGCCTTTCAAATAAATGAAATAATCATTTAAAAAAAAAACACTTGAGGAAGTTGGTTGGAATGCATGGGGGAGGTTTCAGAAAGAGAATCACGTGTTGTTCTCAGGGTAGCTGGCAGTGCTGCTTGGGTCCTGTGTCACAGCGTTGTGTTTGTGTATTTGTGTCACAACTGTTGATAAGCGTTGGGGAAGTTGAATTGAAACAAAGAGCAAGAGAGAAGATGAACGGAGTCAGGAGACTGTCAGAGACACTGGGGTCTTCAAAACATGTGTCCTGTGATTTTTAAAAAAATGCTTGAATGAGAGGCATGTATCAAAATAGACTTTTGATTCCATTTGTCCATGAACTTTGGGAAGCTGCCTTGTACATTGGGGTGCTACAGTACCAGACCATCTGGGGCTCTGAGTCTACACAAGGTGAAAGAAGAAACGACGGAGTAGGGGACGTGGCCTCCAGGGGCGATCCAGCCATGGGTTGACTCACTGGGCATCCGGTCCAAGAGGGAGAGACGAAATAATAGCTCAGCGTGCTGACGGATGCAGCAACAGAACGTGAGGGGACAGCAGTCCTGCCCTGCGAGCAGGCCCCCAGGCAGGTGGTGGGTGAGGAAAAAGAGGGAAGATGGCATGGGGCACAGCCCGGGGTGTCCTCCCCCGCTCAACCTGGCAGTCAGGGAGTGTCTGTATGGCTGGGAGTCAAACCCGGATTCCTAAGTGTGGATACCTCTGTCCTGACTGAGGCTACCAAGACTAGAAACACGGAAGGCAGCAACTGACAACAGTTCACTCCAAAGAATGCTGGAGAGGATTTTGAGAGTTTCCCAGTACAAGGCGTTGGATGTGCCAAGCAGCACCACCTGGCCGTGGCACATTGCAGATGTGGGCTGAAGTGCCGCTCCACACCTCTTAGGTGCATATGACCTCTGTGGAAGATGCAGTAACATGTGGAGGGGGTCAGCCATGTGACAGGTGTGTGAGGAGATGGTGACAGTCCCCACAGAGACATCAGGAATGGCTGTGCCCCATGGAGCTTGGAGATGAGCCAGGTGCTGGGCCTGGCACTCTGCCTGCTTGTGTGCCCCAGCTCCGGGCCGGAAAAGATACCTAGAAGCAAACCAAAGACCCAGCAGGGACAATGGCTGTAAATGCCAGTGTGAGGGAGGCTGCAAACAGAAAACTCTGTTGGGAATTAGTGGGACCGCTCTGACCCTTGTTTCCTTATCCCTATGCAGACAGTAAAGGAATTCCTTCTCTGTAATTCTGGACTCAGCTCCCCGGGGAGGACTCTGGCCTCGGAGACAATGTCCCCAGACCCCAGGCCGAAAACAGATGACGTGGAAATCAACATCCGGAAGCCTGAAACCTAAACCCTCAGCCCTCCCTCAGCCAGCGGTCCAAGGGCCTCATTTACAACCCCATCAGGGCTCTGTGTGATCTGCTCTGGGGACCCAGGCCAGCTCAATAGGAGCTGTGTAGACACCAGCAGTGGAAACGCCCCTCCCCCCATAAAATGGTCCAGCCCTGGCATCCTGCCATCAAGAGCTGGCACACAGAGCTGCCAATGTGTGTGTATGGGGGGGGAGATGCCATGTATGGGTGACTGTGTGCGAGTGTGTGTATGTATCTGTGTGTATGTGGGTATGTGTCTGTCAATGTGTACACATGTGAGTGCGTGTATGTGCATGTGTGTGACTGTGTACAGGTATGGATGTATTGTGTGTGAGTGTACACGTGTGAATGTGTTTTTATGTACGTGTATGTGAGTGTATGTAAATGTATCCATGTATTTTGTGCATGTGTATGCATGAGTGTGTGGGTGTATGTGTGCATCAGTGTGTATGCAGGCGTGTTGTAGCCTGAGCGTGAGGGTGTGTGAGTGTGTGAGTGTGAGCTTTACAATTCACATAGTCAGGGACAAAAACTATCAAAAAGAATGAATTTGGAATAAATAGAGCAAACACAAAGAACGGGGGGGAAGCAAATAATAATAATAATAAATTGAAGGCAATGTCTGCAGGAAATGGGAAGATATTACATCCATGAAATAAGAACTGGCTGGTTTTTAAAACAATAATAAAATCAGTGTTAAATGGATCCTTCTGCATGTGAAAGGAACTCTTGGAAATGAAAACGGCAAAAATCCAAAACAACAGCAAGAGCGAAAACTCACCAGAGAGGCTGAGGGAAGGTTTCCAAAGGACAGACCAGAACCCAGAGTCCGAACGCAGGAGGGACAGCCACTAAAGCTAGACCTTCAGCGCGGGTCGCTCCTGGGTAAGAAAATACGCCACAGAAGACAGTGCGACAGACCCGCGGGGGCAAGAAAAGGCAGAAACCAAAGAAAACAACAGAACAGCGTTGCCCGCCTTGCCAGTGTCACGGATCTCTGAAAGGACCCCTGAGCACCTCCATCTGAAAGATCTACACTGCAGCGCCCCGAAGGTCAAAGAAAGTTCCCAAAGAGTTTAGGGAGCACAGCAAGGATAAGAACGCGATCGTATTTGTCGACAGCGGCTCTGTGGGCTGCAAGGTGGCGGTCGGTGGTTCTCTAACACCCAAGGGTCAGGAATCTCCAGACATGCTGGCCACCAAATGTGGAATCACAAATTCCACCTGTAGGGAGCTCGAGGCTTGTTCCTTTCTCAGGAAGCTACAGGAGGAGCTTCCCCCAAGCTAAGTAGACCACCAAGACAGGATCCAGGCGCCTGCTAAGAGGAGCCCAAGGCAGGGAAGAAAGAGGGTTTTCCAGGACAACGCCGGAGCAGCCTTATGGAGAGCCCCCAACCCTGCTGAGGAAAAAGGCGCCGGGACGAACAGGAGGGCCCCACAACCTGCAAGGGCCCAAAGCCTAAGTCGGAATGCTAAGGAACACTGAACAAAGGCAAAACCTGGCAGTCCTTGGTTCCAAGGAAAACAAAAAGCTGTGCAAAAATAGGAAACGTGCGCTACGTGGTTTAGCTGTGAATAATACAGACAAAGTCATAACTATGCAAATTCCCAGTGCCAATGCAGCCAAAAATTACACAGTAACTACCATGACGGGGTGGTGGGGGAGCTGAGGGGAGCAGAAGGTCCCTGTGTGCTGGGGACCCTCAAGGCTTAATCCCCCCCGCCTCCCGTGCTAGGAATTTAGTCAATAACATCTAGACTCCAGAGTCCAGGAACAGCCGCCTCTGCATGTTATTTTGGGGCAAGCAGGAAAACATCAGAAGAAAAAGCCAGAATTCAAAGCCATACCCTTAGGGAGTGGGTCAGAAGGGGGGAGGGGAAGCCTCCATGACAAGCCTGCAGACCAGGTTTGTTAGAACTTGGGACACGTATGACTTCGCTACACATAGATTTTTTTAAGGCAAAAAAAAAAAGAGGAAAAAATAATCCACAAAGAAAATACGCAATGGGTGAAGTCAACCTGGTTCAGACGTTTTAGCCCGAAGGAGCGCACTAGCTCAGAGCATCAAACAAAAGGGCTGCCATCCAGAAGTTTCTTCTGAGCCGGTGACAACTCCTGCTGAAGTGTGCCTTCTCTGAGTCACAGTATCAGATGCAGGAGTTCAGGTTTTGCCCTTTCTTCTCTGTCGTCAGGTACGGACCAGGCTGGGTTGTCGAAGGTGGCAAGGTCATGGTGGACGAAAAGGAGTGTGGTGTCCAACAACGAGCAGGCATCTCTGTCTTAGCATCGGGGAGACCGTGGACACACCCCAAGAGGCCCCACAGCAGCAACAGAAAATGGGGGGTGTGCTGGGGCTGGCACTGTAGCACAGTGGATTTGCCACTGTTCTCCGATGCCGGCATCCCGCAGGGCAGTGCCAGGCCAGGTGTCACGTGCTCTGCTGCCAACTCAGCTTCTGCCTGATGCACCTGGGACAGCAGCAGACTGGCCCCACGTGCTTAGGTGCCTGCCCCCCACGTGAGAGACCCAGATTGAGGTGTCTAACTACCGTGGGCATTTGAAAGTGAATCAGCACGTGGAAGGCCTCTCTCTCAGTACCTTTCAAATAAATAAATCTTCTTAAAATTGGGAGATGAACTCCCAGCAATAGCACGAAAAATGTTGCCCCTACTCTCCAACTCCTCTTGTGGGTTCTGGAAGCAGTGCAGTCATTCAAGCAAACGGGTCATTTGTCCAGTTGTCCAGTAGAGATTTCCAAAACATACTGATGTCGGGAGCCGATGTTTAACCTGATGCTAAGACACCCGCAGTCCACCCTGGACTGCCTGAGTCAGGTTCCCAGCACTGCTCATGCAGCTTCCAGGGTCTACATCAACAGTGACAGCTCAAGTAGGTGGGGTCATACGACCTGTGCGGGAGCCCTGGATGATGATGCTGGAGCATAAATTAATCCTTTTTAATATTTGTTTATTTTCTTGGGAAAGGCAGATTTAAAGAGAGAGTCAGAGATAGATTTTCCATCCACTGGCTGCAACAGCCAGAGCTGAGTCAATCCAAAGCCAGGAGCCAGGAGCTTCTTCTGGGTCTCTCATCAAATGCAGGATCCAAAAGAATTGAGCCACACTCTGTTGCTTTCCCAGGTCACAAGCAGGGAGCGGGATGGGAAGTGGAGCAGCCAGGACACGAACCAGCATGTATATGGGATGCCTACGCTAATTTAAAAAAAAATAAAGTATTCAAGATTCAGAAACAGTGAACTACCGTGGGCTGGTTCATTCTGCTAATGCCCTCCATGGCTGGAGCTGGGCCAAAGCTGAGAAGAGGGGCTAGGAACTCCATCTGGGATTTCCACATTAGTGGCAAGGCGTCATCAGCTAGCAGCCACGGCTTCCCAGGACTGGAAACAAGAGTCAGAACTAAAGGTGCCAGGATCTTACCTGCTGGGCTCCAAGTTATGCTGAGGGAGGAAAGCCTTCACTCGGGGGCCACATGATGCTGGCCCGTGCTCAGGGCAGGAGGCACTCATCCTGACACACTTGGCCAATGGGGCAAAAAGAAGCACCGCCTCCTGCCTTGGCCATCCACGCCTGAAGCAGAGCATCATGGCAGGGGTGGAGAGCTGGGTACTGCAGTGGCTCCACAGCCAAGACTGTGGCTCCCATGGCAGGGGCATAGGTCCACGATCGCTCCCAATGAAATGTGGGTGCATTGACCTGGTTTCCGATGCAAATTGTGGGCATCCTACCGAGCCCTCAACTCTGCGAGCTATGTGCACCTGCACCTGGGAGCCCCAAGCACAAACTAGCCGTCCCCTGCTTCAAGGCCAGTACCTCCTCCACGGCGTGGCTTCTAAGTGAGAGAAGGACAGCTCTGTGTGGCTCTGTGTGGACAGCAGCCTGTTGCTGGGGTGTGGTCCAGAAGGAAGCCCTTGCCCCCACCCTGGGGCGGGGGGCTGCCTGATGCCCTCTGGGGAGACCTGCACCCAAGAGCCAGACCCCATCCCCTGCTGCAGCTGAGAGCGGGCAAGTATGGTGTGCACAGTGTCACTTAGGGTGGAACTGACCCCCTTTCTCACCCTCCACCCCCAGAGATGAGTTCCTCACAGCCTTCCCACTATGCCTTGGGTGAGTTTGTTCTGCCAGCCCACACATTCTCTGGCATAATAGGGGAGGCCTCCATGACTCAACAGTCAGGTGTCCTGAGCAAGGGACTGAGCCTGGCTGGCCTCAGTTTCTCAGTCTGTGGAATGGGAACACTACCACCTCACGCAGGATAAAAAGGAATGAAACCAACTAAATGCCATAAGCCCCCTCCGATGAATTCCCCTCACCCCCTCAGCAGTGGGAGTCCAGGATGGATAGTATCAGCACTTGGCCCTTGTTGAGCCTGTGACCCAGTCCCCTCCATGCAGACTTCCTGTCAACCCCGTCTCCACTGTTTCCAGTCCAGGGATAGAATCCCATTCCTGAAACAGTTGAGCTATTTGTTCCCAGAAAAGCCTGGGTAACAAAGTCAACCTAGAAACACGGGGCCAGGTCTTGGGGCCACCCCAGGTGCTGTAGGGACCAACCTCCAAGGGCTCCCAGCTCACTCAACCTTGAACTACCTCCCCGCCCTCAGCCTGCCACTAGCCTAGCCTCTGCTCCTGACACATCCACAAGCGTCCTCCTACTTACTCCCACTTTCTGCCTGTGTCACCAAGAAGCACCCCTCCCCCTGTTCCTGTCAAGAGCTGGTCCTCAGGGGCTAAGACTTGAAGACAACCAGTGCCTTTTGTGGCCCAGTGGCCCGTCCCCACCTCCCCAGGGTTGCCACTGCCTACTGCAGGCTGTGCCCACAGCCCGCAGGCTCCCACTGAAGCTGGATCCCTCCCTCCTCTCCTGTGCTTCCACAGAGAGCTCCCCATGGGGCAGGAGGCTTCATGGAGCAACCAGCCTCACACCCAGGAAGAGACAAGCAGCCCTCCCTGGGGCTCCTACCTCACCCTGGGGTCCCAGCAGCCCTCCCTGGGGCTCCTGCCTCACCCTGGGGTCCCAGCAGCCCTTCCTGGGGCTCCTGCCTCACCCTGGGGTCCCAGCAGGCCCTGATCCTTGCTTCCGATGCACCCCGTAAGCACCACTCTCATGCAAGCTGCACTCGGCTGTGGGGTCCTGGGCACCTGAGGCTGTGCAGGGGTGGGGCATGCTGGGGAGGAGAGTGTGCCTGTGAAAGCCCTCTCAGGCTCCCCCTGTGTGGACCCAGGTCCCAGACTTTAAGCTAGGACCCAGTCCCTCTATCCTACTTTGTTTTCACGCCTGCCTCCAGATCCCTATTTTGGGCGATCTGGTAACGCCCAGGGGCCGGGAGCCCAGCTTGCCCTTGGGGTGACTTCCTGCATGCTCAGAAAGGTACACACAGCTGTGTTCCAGGCTCAGGAGGAGCCTCCTGACCACTTGGCAGCACCCCCTGTGGGCCACGCTGGGTATGTGGCTTTACTCACAGGCTCTGGGTCAGGAGCCCAGATACCAGATGGGGCATACATGCTAACACTGCTCTTAAGGGCCTTCTGTGGCCACTAGGACAGCCAACAAACCAATCACAGACAAAACACATTTACACCTGCTGGAGGCATACCCTGTCCCAGCGTGCCCCATCCAGGGCTCCCTGGCTCATCTTCCCTTTGTCAAGCTTGCCACAGAAACCTCCACCACTGTCCCCACAGTAGAACTAGCGGTTACCATCCCTCCTCCACCAGATCCTCACACCTCCACTAGGGCAGCTGCTTAGTGACCCAACCAGGGACTGCTGTGCCCCTGCAGCCATCCTCACAGCTCCCCAACCCCACACTCTCTGGGCTCTCTGCTGCCCCCTAAGATGCCCTTCCAGCAACACTCTTGGCTTCATTAAAGCCCTGGTTCATGCCATTCCCATGCGTGAATGCAGGCCTCCATTCTGAACCGAGACACATTGGCAGGGGCAGCAGCAGCCCACGTGCCCAGCTTCTCAGCTGGAGCCCTGTTAAGGAGCCTCATTCCCACTGTAGCCCTGGACCTCCAGGAGACCACAGCAGCCACAGCCAGGGCCCCGTGTCCATGGCGGCAAGAAGGGGCAGCCAGCAAGGTCATTGTTCTTGCCTCAGTGGCTAGGGCCAGGCGGCCCTTCCTCCAGCAGGAGAAACACAAGGCTTACTGTCTGAGGGGGTCCCTTGGCCCACTGCACAGCTCCCTTCAAGCAGAATTTCCCACATGACCTTGCTGAGCCCTGAGCTTTCCTGCCTCCACAGCAACCACAGTCTCCCTGCTTGGTTCTGGGGCTCAGTCCAGAAGGCTTAGAGGAGAGAGCAGGGAGGCCTGGGTTCCTGGCTTCCAGCTACTCTTCCAATGGGGCGCCATGGGGCCCCCACATCCTCAGGCCATCCCTTTGCGCCACACAGAGCTGAGCATGGCCAGCACAAGGTTTGGAGATGCCTCAGTCCTCACCAGCCTAGCCTCAGATTGGGGCTTCCAGCTGGTATGTTTGGCGCTTAGCCTCCAGGGTCAGGTGCTGCCAGCTCTCTCTGCTGACGGTGGCTCTGTGTCTGTGGCCTTGCACATCTGCTGTTCTGGGCCCCCAGATTCAAGACACCAGGAAGAGAAAATATTCTAACAGCAAACAGACTTTTTCTCAGCATTAAGCGGCACGGTATAACAGTTCTTTGCATTGTATTTGCATGGTTTTAGGGATTTTAAGCCACCTAGAGATGCTCAGTGCATACGAGATGAGGTACATATTCTAGTGGCAAATACGGTAGAGTGTTCTGTCAGGGACAGGAGCATCTTTAAATGTCAGTGTCCGTGGGAGCTGGAGGAGTGCATGACTGTTCTGAGCTGTGCTGACCACTCTCCCCAGCAGACCAGGCACCCAGCCTCTGAGTCCCAGGCAGCTGTACCCTACTCAGAGCCTTCCTCTGACCCTCCCGCCAAGCCACCCAGGACTTTGAACCTGCTACGTCTTGCTCATGGCCTCCACTGCAAACACCAGGCTGCCCACCTCTTTCTCCCAACCACTCCCAGGGTCAATGCGCCTGAACCAGAGTCTGGCCAGGGGTGATGGGAAAGCATTGAACCCACAGGAGAGAAGGAACACAGAGACCCTGCTGGCAGCCTGGCTCCCTGTTCCCTAGGCTGCTTTAAAGCAAACCCTCTGCTTGCCCCTGTGGTCTCCTCACATCACCCCTTCATCTTCTACAGTCTGAGTCCTGCACACAGAGGGGGGTCCTACCGCTCCCAGGCTAAGGTGCAGAGGGCTTTGTGTGGCCTACTGGGGTCACCCTTGCATGTACACCTGTCATCCCAGGAGCTTTGACCCACTGCTGGCCAGGCTCCAGCTCGGGCCCTGTCCTCAACTTTGGACTTGATGCTGATCTTTGGAGATCTGGCCTTGACTTCCAGCTCAACACAAACGTTGCCTTGGACTTGGTCCTTGGCCTTCTACTGAACTGCCCAGACCCCTTTCCCTGGATGCTTGGTACTGGGACAGAGAATTGTTCTAGAGGAGAAGGGGCTACTCTCAGGGTGGGCCTGCAAGTCGTGAACTTGACAACCTCCCTGTCCTGGGGACACCGTGGCCAGGCCCCAGCAGTGAAGGCCTGCAGCAGACACAAAGCACACAGCAGATGGCGGGCTGGAAGCTCCACCCCGATGCAGGTATACCCTGTCCCATACCTGCCTGGGCAGCCTCAGGCCCAGCTGGTGATAGAGACCAGAGATCCACGAAGGATTCCCTCAGGACATGGCACCTGTTTCATCTCTCAAGTGTTGGGCAAGCCATGCAGGGTGACTAGACACAGCACTTACTCAGTGGAAAACATCAGGGGCAAGCAGATCCAAGGCCTCCCATCTGCTGAGGGTGCCCTACCGATCCCACATGGGGCAGCCCATGCTCCCCAGAAGGACCCCAAGACACAGCTGGGCCCCTCTCTACACGACTGGATCGCACCAGGATGAGTCAGGGTTGGAGCTGGGTGGGCTCCAGGAAGGATGGGGACCCCTAGAGGCATACACCTAGGCCTTAGAGCAAGAAGGCCCTGCTAAGGACCCTCCTCCAAGGCAGCAGTGGTCCCAGAAGTGTTCGACAACCCAAGGTCATGGGTGGAGAGCCCTGGGGGTGGAAACAACTGCAGAGGCCACCGTGGGCATCTACATGGGGCCTGCTTCATCTTAGCCAAGACAGCACACATGTGGGACAGCTGCGAGACTTCCATCCACCACTCAGCAAAGCGGGCACGGTGTCAGGGCAGTGGGCCAGGGCACAGCTGCCATCTTCCCATGCCGCATTCCCACCTGCCATGGAAGGGTGGAGACAGGGTACTTCTTCTGAGATGTCTGCCATGAAAGAACTGGCTCCTGCTGAAGCTGGGGCCTGTGACCTTTAGGCACATTTTCTGGGGAAAGAGGGGACATGACTTCCTCCTCCTCTTCCACAGGAGGCTCTGGCTGGGGGAGAGGGGAGCAGGAGAAGGGTCTTAAGCACCTGAAACCCATTGCCAGATCAGGACAGAGCAGGCAGAGACAGGGCTCCTCTGTCTACAGCCGCAGGAAGCACACAGCTTGGAGTCTTCGGAGTCTAGCAGCATTAGCAGCAATTGAGAGCACTGCCCTGCTAGTCACAGGAGGTAGAGGGTGCCCTGGAAACAGTGTGTCAATGACAAGGCGAGAAGGGCAGATTTACACACAGCAAGAGGGTCCTTCTCTATGCTATGGAATCACTAAGTATGTGTCATCGCACCTGTCCCTGGAGACACTGAGCAGGTCCAAGGGCAGAGGGTGGGCTCCTGGCCCCAGTGTAGCAGAGCCTCCCGGAGCTGCCTGGGACTTGCTGCAGGAGTGCCAGGGTTTGGATGAAGCTGGGTCGCTGTCCTGCCTGTCTAGCCAGAGGACTGGCCTGGTTTACACAACTGCTACCCTGCCTGAATGCCTCCTCCTCCAGGCAGGCAGCATCCAGAGAGCACCTTAGTGGGGTGAAAAAACTGACAGGGGTGGGGGTAGGGTGTTGGAAAGGAGCGTGCACTGAGTACCTCCTACATGCCCTACAGCTCCATGCAGCTCAATGCAGGACGCCTGGCCACCTGGGAACCACCACGGCAGAGGGGCTAGAGGAGGAGCCACTGACCCAAACTGCGGCTGCGCAGTGCCTCTGGTGAGCCCCAGCCACACATATGCTGATGGGAGAGTATGGTGTTGTGGTGCTGGGCATGGCAGATTGCGTCAGCAGAGGCCCAGAGAGGCTCTGCCTGCTGCCCCTTCTAGAAATGTCCCTGTCCTCCCCCTCGACTGAATGCTCTGAGGCTCTGACATTCCCTCCCAACCTAGCCTGTGGTTGAGTCGTGTGTGTGGTGTGTGTGTGTGCGCGCGCACACAAATGTGTGCATGCATGCACACACCAAAATGCCAGGTCTCTCCCAACCACACTCTCACTGCCCAGGAATCATGCTCAGGGATTGGCTGAATCATCCTCCAGGCACCTCCTGTGGGATGATTCCCCTGGTTTGTTCAACTCCAAGGCAAGTGCTATTGCGACACGGAGACATGGGTCCAGTTGTGCCCAGAGCAACCAGCTCAGGTGCAGCTGTACAGGGTTTCCACAACCCTGCCTGGCCACAGGGTTAGTGCTGTGGACCCCTGGGCCAGGTCACATCTACAATGATGAGCTGTCGAAGAGCAGGCATCCTTGAACTTGTGACATTCCCAGCGCCTCACGCAGTAAGGGGCATACAGTGAGAGTTTCCTGCATATTTATCGAAAGAGTGAATTTACAGATACTCCCTAACACCTGGCCAATGGTTTTACAAATCACCCAAGGCCAACCACACCATACTGGTACTCTTCAGCATAGCTATTGGGGTGTGGTGAGGTGGGCTTGGTGGCAAGTCCTCAGATCACTGGGTGGCTCTGGCGATGATAACCTGAGTCTCAGCTTTCCTGCATTTGCTCCTGCACACACACACACACACACACACCATCCCCTCCTCCTGCCGCTCACCGCTTTGACCAGAGCCAAGCCAATGGGATCACCCAATCTTGAACTTCTGAAACTGTGAACTAAATAAGCCTTTTTTTTTTTCCTCTACAAAGGCAGCTCCTCTGCAGTTCTGTCATGGCTGCAGAAGGCTGACTGCTCCAGCAGGACGTAGGTGAAGGTCACATCAAACAGCCCTGTTCAGGCCTGCTGGGTCTGCATGCGTGGTCAGGCGAGTCTGGCACTCCGTGGGAGCCGCCTGGCCACCTTGCTAAATTGCACGGCTTCACTGATTCCACACGTACTTGTCAGAAACCGCATCACTGCAGATGAGCACAGCGCAGCACGGCGAAGGCCCTGCACCGAACCAGGTCTATGAGTGCTCATACCACACTCAAAGCGACAACATACAGCTCCACCTCTGACCAATCTTTCTTTCTACCCTCCCCTTATCCCTTGACTTAAAAAAAATATTCTTTTATTTATTTGAAAGGCAAGAGTTATAAAGACAGAGGAAAGACCAATCTTCCACCTGCTGGTTCAATCCCCAAATGGCCACAACAGCCAGGACTGGGCCAGGGCAAAGCTAGGAGCCAACAATTCATCCGGGTCTCTCCCACAGATAGTCTGCCATCATCTTTTGTTGCTTTCTCAGGTGTATTAGCAGGGAACTGGATAGAAGCCAAGGATGCTGGCATCACAGGTCACAACTTAACCCACTATACTACAATGCCAACCAGCCTTCCTTGCTTTTTAAACAAAGTTAGTCCCTCAGCCCAAATAAGCCCGTCATAAAGGGCTCAGAGCAACTGAGTTGTGGCTCTTCCATGGATTTCATGGTTTTCCATGGGTTTCCATGGGTTTCCCACCTCTACCCCTTATGAGCTGGGTGGCCTGTGGCAAGAGGTCCCAACCTGTGACTTGGGCACAGGGACACATGCCCCCAAAAGGCTGTCATGAGAATGAGTAAAATGCTGAGACCGAAACCCCCAGCAAGAAACATCAACACTCTCCCCCGCTGGAGTCGGTCCTATTAGCCCTTCTGCCACCCTTGGGTGGGCTGTCCCTGGTCCTGCCTGCCTACCAGGCCTGTTACTGTGCTTGTCACAGCGCTCTGATGTTCTCGCCCCCCCCCCCAGAGGCTGTGCGTGCCCCCTCCCACACCAACAGTGCTTCCTTAACGGTCACCTTGCCCTGTGTATAAATAGCACCAGCTTCCAGCAGGCAGGCCAGGATCCTGGAACTTCTGCACAGCATGGCTGCTGCTTACCCAGCCCAGGCTTCCCTAAGCTCTCATTAAGGGTGATTAGGAGCAGCAGGAGCCAGGCAATGACCTTGACCATGTGCGTGTGTGTGTGTGTGTGTGAGTTTGGGAGCAGCCAATGTTTGTGCTGGAAAAATCAAAACGGAGGCTGGGACCGGAAGTCTTGGACCTGGTGGTGTCATGAGCTAATTAAAGGCGTCAGGGGTCAGACCCCAGGGGGAGGCCATAGATGCTTTTTTCCTTCATTCCCTGTCCCTCTGCTTGCTAATGGGACACCAAAGAACTTGCTGAGAGAGTCTATGAATGTGTTATAAGTGCACACAGAAGTGCCTAGAGGGGAAGAGGGCGGGAGGGTGTGTGGCTATGTAGGGGACACATCCCAGAGACCATCTGCCTTCAGTGCGCTGGGCCTTCAGAGCTGCAGCGGGGAACCTCTAGGTGGGTATTGATGGGGGCAGAGAGAGGGCAGGACGATGTTCAAGACAGTTCTGTCTGCTTCTCCGCTGTTCAAACACACTAAAATGTAAGGATGATTGGGGGCAATGGAACGTGGTTTGATAGCCAGGGCAGAAGCACAGCCTGGCCCCGGGGAGCTTCCACTGTTGTTTTTTGCTTCTCAGGTCCTTAGCCCAGCAAGCAGCTGGGTCCCTGAAGGCATTGGCTCCACCTGCCTTCAGCAGGTGAGGCCCGGAGCATCCCACATGAGTGGGTGAGTGACAGAGCTCACACCTTTGTACCTGGGGCACGACAGCACCGTTGGGTATCACAGCTGTCAACCGAACGCTACCTCTACTTACAAATGCCCAGGAGTCAGTGCAGGTGCCAGGTGGGATGCCCACATCCTCCCACCTGAGTACCTGGCTTTGCTCCCAATCCCAGCCTGCTGCTAGAGTACAGCCTAGCAGGTAGCAGCTGATGGCCCAAGTGGTCCAATCCCTAATCGCCATATGAAGGACTGGATTGAGTGCCCAACTGCCATGTCTGCCCAGCTCAGTCCTGGGTGTTGTAAGCATTTGGGCAAGTAAAACTGCGAAGGGAATGCTGTGTATGTGTGCACGCACACACATACACACACAAATCCACTTACACGCAGCACCTCACTGTCTCTCTTCAATATACATAAATAAATCTATCATCAACGCATACACTGAAGTCTTTCCCATGATCTTCCCTGGGTCTCAGCCACAGCTCCCAGCACCAAACAGATGGGCTCAAGTCTGTTGCTCATGCTGAATCTGAAGTGGAGGCTGCACCAGTGCAGCCAGTGAAGCCTGCACCCGTGCAGCCAGTGAAGCCAAGATTTGCAGCTTCGGTTCCATTGAGGGATCCCAGCCAGTGTGTGTGTGCACACCCAGGAACTAGCTGTACAACTTCTCTGGGCTTGGGGGTGGGGGCTGTCCTATGTGGGTGACCTTCCCAAGGAACAAGCATGACCCCCAGCTACCAGGGTCCACTGGAAGCCCCCATCTCATCCTCTACCTCTAGCTGGGACTCCTGGTGGAGGCAAGTGCCATCCAGGTTTGATTAACATGTGTCCTGTCCAGGACTGTGCAGTGCCCCTACTCAGTGTACCCATGTGGCCAGCCCCCCTCTGCAAACCTAGGACACCTTTTGCCCTCTTGCTGGAGCCCCGAGGTGGGTGGTGTTAGAGGCAGGCCTGCCCGTGGTCAGTGAAGGATGCATGGAGTACTGCAGTACGAGCCCCTGTCTCCCGTGGAGCCTGCCCTTCTCGCCCACATTGTGGAGGATGAATGCCCATGATTTTGACAGCAACATCACCCAGCACAGACCCTCCCTTTATGCGACTCCTCTCTACCTTCCCCATGCCACCCACACATCCCAGAAGGAAGCCAGCCTGGCTGGGCCTGTGTCTGTCCCCTGGAGTGACAAGGACAGGGGTAACACTTTCTCCAGCTCCTGAGAGAGGCAGCAGGTGGGCCAGAGAGCTGCAGGGGGACTCTCAGGTGGAAGCAGACAAGGATCCACCTGTGTGGGCAGGTGCAGCCAAGGCACAACCCCGTCGTTCATTGGTAAGATGGAAGAAGACCCTGTAGATCCTGACATGTGAGGGTGGGGAGCATCCGACCGTGTGGCTGGCGCAGATGGCGCCTGGCCACGGTAGAAGCTCCCCCAAAAGGCAGAGCTCATCAGCAGCGGGCACCACCTGCCCTCATGGTCACTGTCATCAGCATCGCAATCACCATTCACCCTCCTCACCCACTGGGCTGTCCGTGCCTGTTGGGAATCTCACACCATGACGGGACAGCAGCAATGAATGCAGATCATCTCAGAGTCTCCAAGCGCTAACCACCCTCCTGCCCTCCCTCCCAGCACTGCTGGCAGGCCGTGGAGGTCACTGGCTTAATGAAGACGGATGATGTCCCCCATTGCCTGAGGGAGCCCTGCGCTGAAGCCGAGCTGAGCATTTAATCAGACGCGCTCTCTGCTCGGAGCTCAGTAATTGGAGGCAGGTGTTAAGTGCAATTGCAATAAAAGGCTAAGTTAATATGGATGGCCAGCACGGATGTTACACGTCCCCTGTCCAACTTTTCCACGGCAACTTGACGGCAGCTTGGAGGGTGGAGAAATTGTGACTTCATGTCTTAAACTTCTCTTCAAAAACAAGTCCAATGAACTCAGGTTTCCTTATTTTTTTTTAAACTTGAGGTTTTTTTATTTTTTTTTTCATGCTTATGATTTAAAAATAAAATGGTCTAAAAACTAACAAACACGTCTAAAGTGACCCTATTGCAAAATACCGGATGTCCGCTACCTACTTGGCTCCAGCATCCTGCTGACCCACCTTCCTGGCCAGCTCCGCCTCTGCTCATCCATTCCCACCCACCTCCAGCAGGCTGCATATGGCACTGCCCTCCAGTGCCACTCTCCAGCCCTAGAGGCTCTTCCCTCCTTTCTGGGAACATTGGTGGCATCCCTGTGCCCATAGCCCCCAAACACTTGCTAACACCATACTTCTTGCAATTTGATGTTATGTCTTAGCCCTAAGGCTAAAAGATCCTTCAGTGGGGAACTGCCATGCCCAACCACCCATGTGCCAGCGCCACACGCTGGGCCTCACAGGATCCCATGGGAGGCAGAGTCTTCCTGCCCTGGGCCATCCCCATCCCTTGAGGTGTCCCTAGGAGCCGGCATGTTCCTCTCAAAGTGGTGCAGGCGGCTTTTGCACGACCCCCTGAACTCTCTCTTCATCAGCCAGCAGAGCCTTAAAAAACACTTTGCCCCCCCCACCCCATCACTTAAGACCCTAAGAACCAGAGACGACCCAAAAGGCGCAGGAATGGAAGGAACAGTCATTTAGCCTGCCAGGAGTGAGAGACCTAGCGACCCCAGTGACGTGAGAACGTGGGTGACATGGTGACTGAGGTCATCTGGGGCTGGCCTTGGACCTGCGCACCTTGCCGCTGCCACACAGTCCATGCGCCCGGTGGGACGCCTGAGATCTTCGCGGGGTCCTAGCAGAGAGGAGTCCTCCCCTCCCAGACCCAGGCAGCTCTGTGTCCTCAGGGAGGCGCCCTGCAGTGTGCACTTCCGTCCCATGGTCCCTCCCTTTCCCACATGCTATCCTAGGCCATGATGAGGTCTGGCACTGCACACATCACCCCTTGTCATACTCAGACCAAAGTGAATTCAGGAAAGAGCCAGTGTCTGCGATCCTCCTGGCCCCACCTCTGTCTTCCACAGCGCCCACAGCGTAGTGCAGCCCTGGCACCATCTGTGCCCTTCTCGCACCTTCCTCCCATGCGGTCTGCAGCAGGGCCCAGCCTTGGCACTGTCTATGCCCCTCCCCCCCCGCTTCCTACAGCAGCCACATCATGGTCCAGCCCTGGCACGGTCTGTGCCCTCCTCATCCCTGCCTACCATGGTCTACAGTGAGGTCCAGCCCTGGCATGATCTGTGCCCTCCTCACCCCCGTCTACTACAGTGCCCGCAGCATGGTCCAGCCCTGGCATCAGGCCTGCATCTCCATCCCAGTGCTCACAAGGCAGCTCACACTCGTCATGTCCCAGGTTGAACTCATGGCCATGTCCTCAAGACTCCGAGCCTGCTCCCGAGCTTAAAGCTTCCCATGCCAGAAACCTGAGGACAGCCTGAGGTGGCTCGTGCCCCTGCCTGCACCCTGCCAGTAAGTTAGCCTTGTGGGGTATGATTGCACAACAGCTGGCAAACCCAGCCCACCCCAGCCCCCCACCATCATTTCTCTGATGTTATTTCACCATCATCTTTCTTGTGAGTGGTTCCCACACCTGCCCTTACCCCTTCCAGTCCAGCACGGAACTCAGCATGGTCTTTCCAAAGGTCCCAGGTCACTGTGTGACATATCGGCTCTGAATACAGCTGCAGCACACCTTCAGCTTGGAGGAGAGCTCAAGCTTCACGAAGGTTAAATGTGAGAAAAATTCATGACCCAGGCTGCACCTGCTCCCCCCCACAGCACTCTGTGTGTTTCTCTGGGATCCTTCTTGCTCTTCTATGTCTACTCCCGAACAGGGGTTGGCACCATAACTCTCAGACTTAAGCGTTCATGAGAACTGACTGTCAAGAGAACAGGCACTGTGGCACAGTAAATGAAGCCACCTTTTGCAATGTCAGCATCCCATAGGAACACCTGTTTGAGTCCTGGCTGCTCCATTTTTGATCCAGCTCCCTGCTAATGCACCTAGCAGGCAGCAGAGGATGGCAGGATGGTCCCTGCACCCACATGGGAGATCCAGAAGACGCACCTGGCTTCTGGATTCAGCCTGGCAGAGCCCTGACCATTGGTCGGGAGAAGGGAGTGAACCTGTGCATGTAAGACCTCTCTCTCTCTCCCTCCCCCTTCTCTCTGCTCTTCAAATAAATCAGTTTCTGGAAAAAGGAACGGTCACTGCTTATTACACCTGGGACCTCCCCAAGATTTCTGATGAATGATTCTTTTGCAGGAGTCTGGGCATTTACATTTTCAAGGTCAAATTCTTTAAAAAAAAAAAAAAGGCTTATTTAGCCGAAAGGTAGACCCTCCACACACAAAGAGAAAGGGAATCTTGCATCTGTTGGTTTACTCCTCAGATGGCGATGGTAGCCATCAGCGGACCAAGCCAAAGCCAGGAGATTCTTCTGGGTCTCTCACATGATGGCAAAGGCCAAAGCACGTGGGCCATCCTCTGCTGCTTTCCCAGGCGGATCAGAAGTGGAGCAAGCAAGATTCTACCTAGTGCTCATGCGGGATGCTGACAATGCTGGCCCAGTCCAGGGTCCAATTCTTAACGAAGCTGCCATCAGTGTGTGCAGTAACCACTGCTTCGGAGCTAGATAGCATGCAAAAAGGACTCAGTAAGGGACTCGGCATCGTGATGCAACAGTCAACATCACCACCAGTGTCCAACGTGGGCACTGGTTCCAATCCAGCTCCCTGCTGATGTGTCTGGGAAAGCAAGGGAAAACGGTCCAAGTGTCCGAGTCCCTGCACCACATGGGGGAGACCCAGGTGAGGCGGTAACTGGTTTTGGTCTGACCCAGGCCTGGTTTTTGTGACCACCTTGGGAGTAAACCAGCACATGGGAGATCTCTCTGCTTCTGTCTCCTCCCTATTCCTAACGCCACATGGATCTTTGAAAAACAGAAAGACTAAATACATGTCAGCTGGATGAATGAATTAATGAATGAATACCTGTGTATGCAGATGAGGGACACATACTCTGACCAACCAAAATCTTGCAGCCAATCCCTGGGACTCTGTCAGCTGTGTCTGATGTGTCTGAGTCATCTTGGATGGGATTTGTGAAAAAGTTAAAATCCACGCAGCGACATTGACCTCTGCCACATCCCCAGGGCCCACGGGCTGGGCTCCCGCTGTGCTCGCGGAGGGGGTGGGATCGTTGCTGGGCACGGAGGTGAGAGAGGCATGGACACAAGGCCTGGGGCCTCTGACTACATTCCCCAAAGCCCTGATCCCTGCGAGCATGTTCCGTTTCCAGGCGATCGCCATACAGAGTGACCACACGCACACGTAAGTAGGCTGACAGGTGCACACAGCACACCCCTCCTCACAGGGAGAGCTTTAGCACTGGAGGAGAGGGTGCGAAAGATCCCTCAGAGAATGCCAGCTCTCCCCAAGGCTGCAGCAGGTGCCAGGCGGGGTCAGGTGGGGCCAGGTAGTCACCAGCAGGACTCCGTGTACTCCCAACAGGAAGGCCCAGGGACCAGCACAGCCATTCTGGCCCCTGCTGGTCCCTTGCCATGGCCACCGTAAGGCCCTGGCTAACTGTAGGATGGTCATTAACGCATTCCTCAACTCACCTGCATTAGGTCCAGGGGAGAGTTGGCCATCCACTGGGGTCCAGCGCCCTGTCTGTCCAGGGCCCTTCAAATGCAACTAAGGAGACCGTTGGGGTGGACCCTAATCCAACATGATTAGTGTCACTATAAGGAGAGACCAGGGGCCTGTGCCACGGTGCAGCAGGTTGAATCACAGCTTGCGAACCCACATCCCACCTTGGAGCACTGGTTCGAGTCCCAGCCGCTCTGCTTTCAATCCAGCTCCTTGCTGATGCTCTTTGGAAGGCAGTGGTAGATGACCCAAGCGCTTGGGCCCTGCTACCATGTGGAAGATTTCTTACTCTCTGTTGCTTTGCCTTCTGAATAAAATAAATCCGAAAATATTTTTATTATAAAAATATGTATCTGTTTATTTATCTGAAAGAGAGAGCGAAAGAAATTCTATCTCCCAAAGAAATTCTTGCTCCCCAAGAGACTGCAATGGCTGAAACTGGACTAGGCTAAAGCCAGGAGCCAGGAGCTTCTGCTGAGTCTCCCTACTGAGTGCAAGGCCCAAGCCCTTAGACCATCTTCCGTTGTCTTCTCAGACACAATAGCAGAGAGATGAATCAAAGTGGAACATCCAGGACTCAAACCAGCACCCATATAGGTTTTGGTGTCACAGGTAGCAACTTAACGCACTGTGTCACAGTGCCAACCAGGACCCACATGCACAGGAGCACACAGGGAGGAAACAGCCACCTGCAAGCTAAGAAGACAGCCCACAGAGGGATCCAAGCCCCAGACATCTTGATAAAGACTTCGTTCCCCCAAAGCTGCAAGAAATAACATTTTTGCTGTGTGAGCTGTACCATGCTGCTTGGTGATGTTAGCAGGATGTGACCGCGCCAGGTCCCTGGGAGTACTGGCTCACGTAGCCCTCTCTGCTGAGTTGGAGGCACGGGCTTACGAAGGACTCTGGCGAGAGGCACAGGGCTATCTCTGGGACAGGCAGGGCTCCAGTCTCTTCTCACCGTCCCCCTGCCCCCCGCCTTTAAGCAATAGGGCAGGGTGTGGAGGTGGCAGTGTGTGGGCAGGCAGCGCCACCTAGTGGCCATATGCTGACTTGGGTTGCTGCAAACAGGGAGAGTTTCTGGCCATGTGATCCAGGACATAGGGAGAAGTTAGCTCACAAGCTTACTAGCCCCCCACCCTTGGTCCCACCTTGGCTCTGACCATCAGCCACCACAAAGCCACACTTCTCTTTTCAAACGCCATCTCGATAGCCATGAAGACAGCCAAGTTGTCCGGACAGGAAAGACCTGAGGTCACACTTGCTAAGGACAAGCAGGATACGCTGGGCTGCAGCCTGCAGTCCATCCAGGAGACGGTGCCACCATCACACAGGAAGGGTTAGGAATTTACCCAGGTGCACCTGGCCAGCGATGACCCCAGAGCCAGGGCTGTGCAGCTGCCTGTATTCTCTATGCACACCACAGAGGATCAGTTTGGGGTTTTTGTTTGCTTTTAAAGATTTGTTTTTATTCGCGTTACAGAGAAAGAAGAAGAGACAGACATCTTTCACACACACCCCCAAATGGCTGCAACAGCTGGAACCAAGCCAATTCGAAGCTGGGAGCCAGGAATTTCATCCAGAACTCCCACGTGGGTTTCACAGGCCCAAGCACTTGGGCCATCCTCCACTGCCTTCCCAGGCCGTATCAGGGAGCTGGATCAGAAACAGAGCGGCCAGGACTCCAAGTGGCACCCAAGCAGGATATTCATGCCGCAGGTAAAGACTTGGTTTACAACGCCACTGCACTGACCACAAAGGACCCCATTTTTAAAATGTCATGTCCACATCCTCAACTTCCTTCTTGAGCCCAGGCTTTTGTTGCAATACAGTCAGTGGGGCTTATGTGTCCTCTCTAATTCCATTTCTTTTGTTCTTTTATATTTTCATTTGCTTTTTATTTGAAAGGCAGAGAGTTGGAGACGACCGCAGACAAACAAATTCCATCTGCTGCTTCTCTCCCCAAATGCCCGAAACAGCCTGGAACTTCATCTGAGTCTCCCAGACCGACGGCAGGCACTCCACTGCTGGAGCAGTCACCGCTGTCTGCCAGGCAGTGCATTAGAGACAGCTGCACTGGAGGCAGAGACGGGACTCGAACCCAGGCACACTGATGTGGGATGCAGGTGTCTCTTGGGACCTGCTGTTGTGTCAAACAGGCTGCTTCCCCCGACCAATCTCTTTCTTTCCTTTTTAATATGTATTTATTCACTTGGAAGGAAGAATGAGAGAGAGACTCTACTGGTTCCCTCCACAACACCCAAGGCTGGATTCTTCATCCGGGTCTCCCACACGGGTGCAGGGGCCAGCATCCTCTGCTGCTTTTCCAAGCACGTTGTCAGGGAGCTAAGTTAAAAGTGGAGCAGCCAGGACTGGAACCAGTGTGCATTTGGGGTGCAGGCACTGCAGGTGGAAGCTTTACCTCCTGTACCACGATGCCAGCCTCATCCAAGATGATTTTCTAAGTCTCAGCGGCCATTGTCACTGATTGTGCCCGCCCCTCCGCAGCGTACGCTTGTGGTTGTGGTGTCTGTGCACTGTGTATGCATGCATGTGTGTGAGTGCTGCATTTGTGCGCATGTGTGTACTTATATGTAAATGTGGTATGTGTGTGTGTACGTACATGTGTGGTTGAACGGTGGTTGATGGCCTAGATACTGTACTTGGAGAGAGATGGGGTCGAAATGTAGCTCTGGGGACCGGTGCTATGGTCTAGTGAGGTAAGCTTCTCCCTCCAACACTGGCATGCCTTGTGGGCATCATTCCAAGTTCCAGCCGCTCCGCTTCTGATCTGCTGATGTGCCTGGGGAAGGCAGCAGAAGATGGCCCCAGGGCTTAGGGTTCTGCACCCATGTGAGAGACCCGAATTGAGTTTCTCACATTTGCCTGACTCTGTCAGCCATCTGGGGGAGTGTCCAGATGAAAGATTTTCTCTCTCTCTCTCCTTTCCTCCTCCCCCTCTCTCATGTCTTGCCTTCCAATGTTAAAACTAGATCTAGCTCTGCCCCAGGGTCCTGGGTGCACCCCTTTTATCTCATGCTTGTGTCGGTGCCACACTTTGACCCTGAGTGACCCCGGCTCGCTTGTTCCCCTGAGTAGAAGCCAGAAAGAGCTCAGTGGAGCCTTGGGGTGAGCACGGCGCCCACTGACACCAGGAGCTGCCTGGGAGAGACGCTGAGCCAGGTGGCCCCATGTGTCACAGTGTGATGCGACAGGTGCCATGAAGGGGCTTTCTGAGTGAGGTGGCAAATGCAGTGATGGTCAGAGATCCTTGTTCTCCCAGCTATAAAACACATGAAATACAGAACTTGGCACTCAAGAAAGAAGCACCACAGCCTTGTCACCCGCGGCCACCTCTAATCAGCACCAGTTCAAGGCTGGAGGCTGCGAGCCCACCCTCCCCAAGCTGCAGAGCAGACTTACAGACATCAGCTTGAGGCTCCATGCTGGAAGATAGGAGGCAGCCGCCCACCTCATTCCCAGGCTAGCCTGCTAGCAGGTCCAGGGGAACCATGAGATCCCTTTAGAAGCAAAGCATTTCCTCTGGTACTGAGTAACAAGGCAGTGGGGTGACAGAAGCCTAAAGGCACTTGGGGGCTTCATCTTCGCTGAGCTGGAGGTGCCTGTGGGACCACAGCCTGAAAACTGACCCCACGTGTCAGCCAGCCACCAGGCAGGGAACTCCAGTGCCCCAGCCACAAGGAACTGAATTCTGCAGACAGCCAGGGAGAGTCAGAGGTGGGAGCCCCGGCAGACAGCTCAGGCAAGCCTGCAGAGACCTGGTGATGGTAAGCAATGGATGCTGTTGAAAGTTGCACAGTTTGTCATTTGCTACCCAGCAATTTAAAAACAAAATAAGGATGATACAATGCTAGTCTTTGGTTTCTAAACTCTTTCCTCCCCAGGGATAACTTTCCTTGTTTCTTTAGAGACTGAATGCAGCAACGCGCAGGCCTTCAAGCAGAGCTGGGCTGGGATGGAGGCAGTAGAGTAGCATCCCCTCAGGAGCGGCCACGTGGCCCTGCCTAGCCCTTTAGGGCTGCGAGCTGTGGGTCTTCTTTTCTAGGAGTAAAGTGGCTTTCTCTGCTTAATTCACCTGCTCACTGGCTGCGTGTCTCCTGCCATGTCCACCATTGACTCTTACCCAGAGTGTGGATGGCTCTTCGCATGCCCAGGGTCTCCTCTACTACTATCCTCCCTCCCACTCCTCTGAGGCCGATCACGTGAGAGACCCCCCACCTTGTTCGGCCTGCCATTAGCCCAGGACACTGCACTTTGCACGTGAGTGATTTCTGCTCCAACGGCCTCAAACTAGGAGTCAGAAGCTTCTCCGGTTCTCCCATGTGGGTTCAAGGACCCAAAGAGGATGTTGGCTCACCTCAGTTGCTTTCCCAGGCACATTAACAGGGAGCTGGATCAGAAACAAAACTGCTGGGACTCCTATCATCATCCATATGGGATGCCAGCACCGCGGGAGACGGCTTAACTTGCAACAACACAGTGCCAGCCCCAGGTCACCACTCCGAAGGACTTCAACACTTATTCTGTACATGACCTTTGTCTTCCTAAGGTGATGGATCAAACACCCCCACCTTCTCACCCTGTAGTACCCATTACTTGATCCTCTTCCTTCTATTTTCCTTATCTCATCCCACACCTTGTTCTGTGACTGGGTGCCAACACTTGGAACTCTCAGGGACATCACAGCTCACCTCCTATTTTGAGACATCCCCTCCCCTCGCTATGGCTGCACCATCCTGCCTGCGTTCACCACATTCTCAGAAAACAAGGGCAAGACAGCATCACCAGCACCCCCTAATGACCTCCACGCCACTCTGAACCCAATAGTTCCTTTCTTTTCAGAGGCTGGGCCCAGTCCCGCATGCCTGCTCACTCCGGGCCGGGTCCCTGATCCCCCGGGCTTGGAGACCACATGGAGGAGGAGGCGGATAGGACGTCACCGTCCACACAGGCAGCTGCCCCAGAACTCTGTTTCCCAGCTACCCGTGCCCCTGCTTCTAGTCCTTCCAGCCGCACTGACACACTCTCTGTGGGTTTCCTCCACAGTATCTTCAGCTACACAGCTACGCCACCACTGCCCACAGCCCCCTGACAGCCATGCCCACCTCTGCCCACGGCCTCCCCTGGCAGCCATGCCCACCTCTGCCCACAGCCTCCCTGACAGCCATGCCCACCTCTGCCACAGGCCCCTGACAGCCATGCTCACCGTGGCCCATAGCCTCCCTGGCCTTCCACCTCTGCCCAGGCCCTAGACTTGTGTCCTCGTGTGTTTCTCCTAGGGCAGGCACTCCTGCCTCTGTTCTCACACGCAACTCCCAATCCCTAGACACGCCCCGGCCCCCAATGCTTGCCTGCCCCCAACTTATCAGGTCCCCATCCTGGATAAGCCCATCTCCCCTCCTGGTCCCCGCAGCATGGAGTTTTGGGAAATTGTGCAACTGTGTACCTTGGCTCCATGCTCACCCCCACAGGCCTCAGGGCTGCTCCACGGCCCAGCTCCCCATCCCCTGCCGGCTCCCCAAACAGGTCCCCCAGCAGCTGTTCCCAATCTTCCCTTTCCTCCCAACCCACAAGCCCACCCCCACTTCCTGAACTCTAATTTATGGGCAAACTCACCCGATAACGACGCTCTCACCTCCTCTCTCCTCCCCAGAATGTCCGCTGGCTCCCCCCGTGTGTCTTTTCCTGAGACACAGTCTCTCTCTTTCCTAGACAAACTTCTCCCCCTGGACTCGATGCATCCCGTACTTTCCCGATGCCTTCTGGACTGCTCTCTGTTTTTCTTACAACTTCTTATTTCAGAATTTCAAACTTCTTTTAGCTTTATGGAAGCATAGTTGGGCTACAAAAGTTGCACATAGTTGAGGCATGCATCTTGACGGATTTGGAGGCAGGAACACACCTGTGACACCATCACCTCCAGAAATGTCCTCGATTCCTTTTGAGAGTCCTTTCTTTGGGGGTGAGAAGTGTGAGCTCTCTGTCCTCTGACCATATCTTAGGCTGCACAAGGCCAGTTTGCTAACTCTAGGGCCTGCAGCGCACAGCAGGTCTCCACAACCCAGTGATCTCAGCTAGCACAAAATCTCTACCCTTGGAAAAACAAGTCTCCATTTTCCCTTCCATTCGATCCCTGAGCAACCAGCTTCCTGTCTCCTGCCTCTACAAGTTTTACTATTTGAGATAACCCCTGCAGTATTTGCTTTGCTGGGCATGGCTTAGTCCACTTGGTGTCAAGCCCTGCATGCACTTTGTCACACAGAGCAGGACTTCCTTCTTTGTAAGGCCGAGGACTAGGCCTTCACGGATGTACGTCCCACCTGCCTCTTTATTCATCTGCTGGAGGTGAGCAGTTCGGCTGGCTTCTGTGTCCTGGCTACTGTGGGAAATGCTTCAGGGTGCACAGGGCATGGATGTGCTTTTGAACATCCACGGCAAGCATTGTTGAACAATGTGGAGCCCATGGTGGGAGGTTCTGAGCAACCTTTGCTCTTTCCCACGGGGGCTGCACCTGCCGTGAACCCCTCATTAATGTACTGTTTTAGTGCACTTGTGCTCCCATTCCTCCACATCCTGCCTAACACCGGTCATCTTCAGCCTTTTAAAAATATTCATCTATTTATTTGAAAGTCCCGCCTAGGTCCTGCTCAACCGTTTGGAGCCAACCTACTGTGGCTCATGCTTTTCAAATGGGGTGACATGGAGCCCTCACCCCCACCCAGGGCTTCCTGTCCAGGGCCAGGGAATGGCGGGGGGGGGGGCTACCACAGTGAGGTGTGTGCCAAGCAAGTCCACCTGGGGTCTAGGCACTTCTCTATGAAGGTGCAGTTTTTCGTATGAGGGGACTGAGAGTGTGTCTGTGTGGCCTGCAGCAGCAGCAAAGATCCAATTGACCCAAGTTTGTCCTTCTGGCCATGGGGCTTCTAGAACAACAAATGGTTCCTCTAAAAGCAGATGGGCAAGGAACTGGGGCGAGGGCGATATGCCAGGCTCTGTACTGAACAACACTCCCCCCCTTTGACAGCTCATCCCATCCTGACAGCCAGCTCATCACACAGGTATGTTTTTAAAATATTTCAGTTTACTTGCTTTGAAGTGCAGACTGATAAAGAGGAAGACCAGGGAGACAAGAAAGAGAAATCTTCTGTCTGCTGGTTCACTCCCCAAATAGCCACAGCAGCCAGGGCTGAGCCAGGACATAAGCCAGGAGTCAAGAGCTTCTTCCAGGTCTCCCACATAGTGTGCAAGGGCCCAAGCATATTGGCCATCCTCAGCTTCTTTCCCAGACACATTACAGGGAGGTAGACAAGAAGTGGAGCAGTCGGGACCTCAAAGTGGCAACCAGTTGGAATGCCATCATTGTAGGCAGCAGCTTAGCCAATGATACCACCATAATTCTGGCTCCTAGCGTGCACTTCTTACTGCATGACAAGGTGCCCTTGGGCATGTAGAGGCCACTCAGGATTCCTGAGTTCGGAACTGTGATTCATCCGCCTTGTGTTGATTCAAGCGATGCTTGGGCATAGGGAGGAGAGAAATGGACAGTGATTGAGTCTAGGGACCAATACCTGCCCCTCCATCCAACTCTGGAGGGCCCACCCTGGGAAAGAGGCTCAGGCAGGTGGTCTGGGAAGGGGCTCTCACATGCCCGCGGGACCGTGAACAGGAAGTACATGACCCTCACCTTGGTCGGGTATGGCCGCTCACCACCTCAGAAGGGGGTAGATGAAAGGATTCCCAAATATGCTTTCAATTTGTTACTGTGAGCCCTTGTCACAACTTACGGTCACCTTAGAGACAGCACAGCAGCCACCGGCTGGTGAAAAGAGCATGAAGATACAGCTGCCCCATGCCCATGAGGCTGGTGGGATGCGTGATGGGTGGGAGTGCAAACCTCACTCCCCACCCACTCCAAGCATTCCCAAACACAGCAAAACTGCCTCCTGGATGCTCTCAGCCCCCCAAATGATGGTGTTTTATGATGTGTTCAGTTTGGGATGGGAGGGAGAAAACCCCTCCAGCTGTGGATCCTCCCAGCTGCAGGCAGCCCAGGGTTGGGGATTTATGAGCTGCTGAATGCTAGCAGCTTGCTCAGCTCCAGCGAGCACCTGGGAGGCAGTTGAGGGTGGGGAGAAGCCAGCCTCAGGCGCCACACTCACTCCCCAGGGGCCACAGCCACCAAGGCCCTACTGGCCGCCAACATGCTGGAGCTGTTTCTGAGCCCTTAGAGCATCGATCTGTTGTATCCCTGTCTCCATGACAGAACTTAGTGACCCACAGCGATGTCTCAGGGCCGGGCCTGGGTCCCTGGAGAGTCTTCAGCCGGAAAAATGACTTTGTCAAATGCAAGCTGCCGCAGCCCCAGTGCCCACTACAGCAACCAACCTAGGTCCCCTCTCAGTGCCCTGGCCAGGGTGAGCAGGGTCTGTTGGTTGATTATAGAGACCAACAAGTGACTCCAAGGACCTTTGTTTCCAGTCACACTCTCTCGACCTAGATGGGACACTGCTCCCCTGCTTCTCTCAACAAAAGGCCGAAAGCTATGCTGGTGAGTCAGGCCCAGCCGGGGCAGGTGGGAACTTCCCGCTTCCGGGCTCAGGAGCCAGAGTAGGCGGTTAGCAGAATCATCTCTCCCCATCCTGCTCATTCACTCATTTGAAAGATGAAGCTGCAGAAAGAGAGAGAGAGAGAGAGAGAGAGAGAGAGAGAGAGAGAGAGAGAGAGATCTTTTATCCATAGTCACACCACTCCCCAAATGGCTGCAATGGCCAGGAGCCTGGACCTCCATTCAGGTCTCCCATGTGAGTGCAGGGTTCCAAACACTTGCGCCATTTTCTGCTGCTTTTCGAGGTGCATTAGCAGGGAGCTGGATCAGAAGTGGAGCAGTCTTGACTTCAAATGTGTCACTGACAGCAGCTTAACCCTCTGCACCACAATGCTAGCTCCTGAGCCACTATTTTCATTCTAGGACCATTGCGTTCTCACTGCTCCCTGCATCTCATGGTGGATTCTTCCTTGAGAGACTCTCACTGCCTTGAAGGAGGGGTTTGAGGCCAGGTTCCCAGAGAACAGGAGTCTCGATCAGCTTTCACCTTCACAGAACCTCCTCCAGCTCCCAGCCACAACCCCAGGCAACATAGGGACTTCAAGGTATTTGGGCTGCAACTCTCAGAAAAGGCCATATACTGTTACATTATCTCTTGCTTTATGCTTAATCAGGAAATCATTGGCCTGTGTACTCAGCAAAAGCTGATGAGCAAAATGGGGATTTCGGAATTCAGGAGGACTGACTCAACATATTTCCCAAAGGCTTTGTACATGTGATAATGTGGGTCAAAAGGTAACGTCCACAATTTAACATCTCCGCGCATCGGCAGGGGACTGGAGGAGACCTCTGAGATCCCAAAGGCTGCAGGTGCTATGGCCTAGGTCATGTTAAGTGGCATTGTATTTGTACATCCCTGAGTGTACCTGAAAGCATCTCTAGATTTCTTGTACTATCTACTACAATGTAAATGTTATATGAACAGCAATTATATTGTTTTGTTTGGGAGATGGTGAGATAGAGTCTGTACAAGTTCAGTACGGATGCAATCTTGTTCAGAATTCAATCCACAGTTGGTTGACTTTGCAGGTGCAGAGTGTAGGGGCAGTGCCTTCACTGTCCCCAGCCAGCATGTCTTACAAAATGGCCTGGGAGGACTGGGACCCAAGGTGCCATTCTATCTGGCCCTGCCATCTAATTAACAATGGTAGTTGGGACTACAGAGTAAAAATGCAAATCTCTCTCTTAAGATTTATTTATTTTTATTGGAAAGGCAAATACACAGAGAGGAGGAGAGACAGAGAGGAAGATCTTCCATCCACTGATCACTCCTCAGATGATCACAATGGTCAGTGCTGAGCCCATCTGAAGCCTGGAGCCAGGAGATTTTTCTAGGTCTCCCATGCAGGTGCAGGGTCCCAACATTTTGGACTGTCCTCTACTTGTTTTCCCAGGTCACAAGCAGGCAGCTGGATGGGAACCGGAGCCGCTGGGACATGAACCAGCACCCATATGGGATCCTAGCATATACGCAAGGCAAGGACTTTAGCCTCTAGGCTACTGCGCCGGGCCCAAATGTGTCTCTTTTATTCCATTACAAAGGAAGACTTCTGGGGACCCTCTGTGACAATATGTACACAATTGGTTCTTGGACCTTGGTGGCAATCAGTCTGACTTAAAACCAGAAGAAGCACTTGTAGCAGCCTGCTGAAACACTGGGGAAATGAATACAGCAAGTAAGGTCTTTGCACATATTCCCTCTAAGCCAGCAACTGCATGGATGTGCAGTGAGGACCTGGACCTGCTTGAAGACCACGTTGAAAGCAGAGCTGCCTGTAGCTCAGTAAGACTATTCAGCATCAGTTGGTAGACGGAGGGTGGAGAGTGGAAAGGAATGACAAACGCAAGGACACAGAACAAAGCAACAAACAGGAGGCAACTGGAAATCACACCAGATGACAGCTGCAGTTTCTTCAAAGCAGGAGCAAAGGAGAGAGAGAGGCCCTCCAGAAAGGTGATAGAACGGTAAAGAATTTCAAACTGAGGGTGTTTGTGCTCTGGGGGAGGGATGCTTGCCCTTCAGTACTCCTGGCCCACCTGGCTCTTTTTGTTTCTCTGCTGGATCAGGCACAAAGGAGTCCGGGGGAATAAGGAAGGGCGCTCACTCCTGCGGGGTGAGAAGTCCACAAGTACACAAGGGTTGCATGGCTCAGAGACAGTAACTGACATCCTGCCTAGGGAACTGTGCAAGAGAGAGAGAGGGGACACAGGCGTTTGATACAGAATCAAAATGTCATTCACGTATAAATGCATTTCAGACATGCTGAAAGTCAAGGACCAGAGAGAGGATCCTGAACCCGGCTGGCGGGGGAACTCTGCTCAGCCAGGTTATGTACAATGCACTTCCTGCACAATGGCTAAGGAGACAAAAATGAGCTTGGCATTAGGGCACAGGCCATCACCCGTGATGCCATCCAGGATGGATGGCTGCTCCACTTCTGATCCAGCAACCTGCTTGTGTTCTGGCAAGGCAGCAGAGGCTAACCCAAGTGCTTGGGTCCTTGCCACACACATGGGAGATTCAGATGGAGCTCCAAGCTCCTGGCTTTGGACTGGCTCAGTCACAGCCATTGCGGCAATCTGGGGAGTGGACCAGAGGATGGAAGATTGATTTCTGTCTCTCCTTCTGTCTGTCTTCTGCTCTGCTTTTCAAATAAGAAAACAGAAAAACAAAACAGAGAGGCCAGTGCTGTGGCACAGTGGGTAAAGTTGCTGCCTGTAATGCCAGCAACCCATATGGGCACCAGTTTGAGTTACAGATGTTGCACATCCCATACAGCTCCCTGCTGTTGTGCCTGGAAAAAGAGCAAAGATGGCTCAAGTGCTTGGGGCTCCTGTGCCTACGTGGGAGACCTGGAGGAGACTTCTGATTCCTGGTTTTGGCCCAGCCCAGTTCTGGCTATTGTAGCCATCTAGGAACTGAACCAATGGATGAAAGATCTCTCTCTTCTGTCTCTCTCTCTAACTTTGCCTTTCAAATAAGTAAATACATATTTTAAAATAGCAAATAGCAAAAATGTGGAATGCATAAAGTGATTTTTTTAAAAGGCAAGAAATCTGCATACATTTCATGAATTATTTCAGTTTGACAGCAGAGGGATTATGGCTAGAATTGACTCTGTCACTGCCCACTGTACTTACCAGATATGTGTGTCAAAGGACAAATGGAGTGGTGCCCAGAGCTGCATCCCTGCAGACAGGCACACGTGCCTGTGTGTGCACAACACAGCCCATGCAATAAAAGGAATGAAGCGTCGAAGCCTGTAAGTCCTGTCTCTCTGGCTCTCCATTGCAAGAATGCTCTGCAGTTCATAGTGGGATTTCCTCCTGACAAGCTTGCCGTACGCTATAAGTGAAAAAAATGCATGGACACCCCTATCCGACCCAAGAGCCTAGCCGGGCCACACAGCACACTGGAGACTGCTGGCTGCTTCTCATCACAGCTCCAGGCCTGGCTGCAAGCTGAGCTCACTGCCTCTTCCCAGCAGAATCACACAAGCCTTTTAGAGGATGTGGTTATCCCAGAAAAACACCCACATTCTAAACTCAGAGTGCGTGTGATGCCTGCCTGTGGCCCGTCACTTTCTCACCCTCGCAAGGTAGCATATCAGCCAGATGGAACTACTGTGAAGTTTGATTTGTCTAAAGAGCCAGACCAGTGCTAGACCACAGCCTCCTCGCTCAGGCACTGCTTTCCATCCAGTCCGTGTACGGTCTTGCAGTCTGTCTTGCAGGGTCAGCCCGATTTTCTTTAGCTCATTCATGCTCCCTCAGTGGTGCTCTCCATTCCTGGTGGATTCCTGGAGTTCTCACTCTGGTTTCCTGGGCAGGACACTCCCAAGGCTGCAGATGCATCTGCTGTCAGGCATCATGATCAGGAACTGAGGGTTCCTGTCTCAACAGCCCAGGTCCCCCACATCTTTTGTTCTTACACTCGTGAAATTTTCACTTGCTTTACTTGTTCATATCATCAATCCTGCCTCAACGTGATTTTCCCTGAAGGTCTAATCCAGAAAGGAAATCTGAGGAACTCTGGTTAACCCTGGGCTGCAAAGCCCTTATTTATGGAAGCTGCCAGGAGCCTTGGCAACCTTCATCATCAAGGTTCCCCCACCTCCCTGGAACTTGACCTGAGAAGTTAGGCAATGGTTGTTGGTATTCAAATACCATGGCAAGCAGAACACCGCTGCCTTCTTGGGTGCATTAACAGGGAGCTGGATAGGAAGTGGAGCAGCTGAGACTCATCTTGTCAAATGGGATGCCAACATCACAAGTGGTGGTTTATCCTACCACATCTATAATGCTGCCCCCTCTATTATTCATTTTTATATATTCAGATTTCCTAAACATTTAAGTGGCTTGTTTTCAAATAGCTTTTATAACTTCATTATTCCTACTTTGGAAGTTTTCTGATTCTGTTCCACCCACTTTCTTTGAAAAGTTCCTTTTTTTTTTTAGATGTATTTATTTGAAAGGCAACATGACAAACAGATTTTCCACCTATTACTTTATTCCCTCAAATGGTCACAACCACCAGGACTGGGCCAAATGGAAACCAAGAGTCAGGAACTCCACCCTGGTCTCCCAGGATGGCAGTGACCCAAGTACTTGGACCATCCTCTCTGCTTTCCCATACACATCTGCAGGGAGCTGGACCAGAATCAAATAGTTCCAATCTGTTAAGCTCTCTTTTTAGACGGGGACAATCGCCATTCAGTCTCAGCTTCCATACTGTTGACTCTGTTTTTACGTTGTGCATATATATAACAGATAAATCCGCCACTACAGTCTCAGAAGCATGGCTGAAGGAATCAGGGGTGAGGAGAAGGGACAGGGGCTTCGTGACGGGGAGACTCTTAGAGCAGGCCAGGAGGGTCAGTCAGGATGGGAGTCAGTGTTGAAGTGCACTGGCCCTTGGCCTCCACCTTACTTAATCAGAGAATTCATCCATTTGCATGCCTTCAAGCATCACTTCCAAAGCAAACATTGCCCCAGATCCGACTTTTCAGATCAAGAATCTTTTTACATCAAATTTGTAGAATCCATCAGAGATCCTACAGATAAGAGTAAATTCAATGTGTCCCAAACCAAGTGCATGACTTCCCCTTCAAGCTTGTTCACTGTATCTAACAAGTTTTGTTTACTCTGTTTAGTGCAGAATATTTTCTTTTATTTCTATTGCAAAGTCATATATACAGAGAAGAGGAGAGACACAGAGGAAGATCTTCTGTCCACTGATTCACTCCCCAAGTGAATGCATCGAATAGAGCTGCGCCAATCCAAAGCCAGGAATCAGGAACTTCTTCCAGGTCTCCCACATGGGTGCAGGATCCCAAGGATTTGGGCCATCTTCTACTGCCTTCCCAGGCCACAAGCATGAAGGTGGATCAGAAATGGGGCTGCCAGAATTAGAACTGGCACCCATATGGGATCCCAGCGTGTTCAAGGTGATAACTTTAGTAGCCGTTGGGCCCCGTGCAAAATAGTTTCTTTCTCCTCTTGTGATCTTCTCAACACATGGATTATTTATATGAATACTGTTTAATTTTCAAATACTTCTGAAATTCCCTATTATTGATTTCTGGCTAATCCCATGCGTAACTCTATGAGTTCCATTCTTTTGGATTACACTGAGACTTCCATAATGATCATAAGCATTGTCTGTCATGAAGCACTTAGAAAAAGTGTACACTGGACCATAGTCTGCTGTAGTGCCTACAGATATCAACCAGTCAAGCCGGCTGACAGCAAATTTCTTTTTTTTTTTTTTTAAGATTTTATTTTTTTATTTTTATTACAAAGTCAGATATACTGAGAGGAGGAGAGATAGAGGAAGTGGAGCTGCCGGGATTAGAACCAGCGGCCATATGGGATCAAGGCGAGGACCTTAGCCACTAGGCCACGCTGCCGAGCCCCGACAACAAATTTCTTATATCCTTGCTGATTTTCTACTTGTTTTGTTTTTTGTATTTAATACCTTATTTTTATTTATTTTTAATTTTTTATTTCATCTGCCCCCTCTCCAAATCCCCTTCCCCTCCCCACCAAATTCCCCTATATTACTATAGCGTAGCTCTTCATAAACAGTCACATGTTCATCATTGCGGGCGTGGACAATGGCAGAGTGCAACCTCCCATTGTCAAGACACAGCTAATAGTTTCATTAGCAGTCCATGTTTGACCTGGATGTAGAGATGCACACTGCACTGCATCCTCACATCTGGACATGAGAGTCTCCATTACACAGTCACCATACATCCCTCTTAAATGAAAAGCCACAATACAAAATCAACTACACGAAGAAAAATAGAAATTTACAACACCATGAATTTCTCAAGAGGTTTTGATAGTCCAACAGTCCTGAATTGCTGGTGAACCCGCCACTCCAATCATGATGAGATCTCTGCCAAATCCACTGGCTGCTATAGTCCACCTTAGTGTCTCCGTCTGCCAAGATCTTCACTGTCAGTGATTGTGGGGGTAGTTGATCAATTTGTTCTATCTTCTATCCTCTGCCATATCCTCCATGTACATTTGGATATGCTGTCCTCTGCTCTGTCTGAACCACTGAAGAGGCCCAGCTCTGACACATCCACTCCCACAGTCAGCCCTGGAACCTGAAATTCTCTCCATGGTTAGGGTTCTGAGTCCAGCAGTTCAGTTGGTAAGCAATCGCCCAAAAAACCTCCTCTGTGGCCATCCCAGACCTGATTCTTGTGTGTGTTTGCCAATACAGGGTCCGGCACAAACTGTCACCCAAATCGGCCTATGTTCACACACTGGTAGCTGCAGTTGCTGGGTCAGTTTTGTCTCCAATCCCATGTTTTACGAAACACGAGGGTGTTGGAGCCCAGCCCAGTCCTGCTCACCACATACTTGGCCTTCACATAAACCAGTGGGAGCTGCAGTCTAGTCAGAGCAACCCACAAAAACCCCCACCAGGCCTGCTCCTGCCCTGGTTCCCATGCTTGCCAGTATGTACAGCAGACTGGTCCCATCTGTCCCACATTCCATTCAACTCTCATACATGTCGATGGGTATTGAAGCCCAGTGTGTCTCAACCAGCCCCACTATCCAGTCCACAGTGGATGGTGTATTTGAGGATATAATATTTCATTTGCTGCTTCACTCCCTATATGTCCACAAATGGGACTGGGCCAGCCTGAAGCCAGAACTTCATCCATGTTTCCCATTTTTAAATGAGAATTATCAATTTTAACCTAACCAACACAGGTACTCATTCAGTCAAAAGAAAACAATAAATCTCTTAAAGTTTAAGATCTGTAAGGTACTACAAATTTTCTCAACACATCAAATATTCTGATCTCCACTGAGATATATACACTATGTATACACAGACAACTATTAGTTGTTTTGTAGTTTATAAACAGTCTGGTGACCCAAACTCCTGGACCAAAATAGCATATAATTATATGAGCCTATGTTTTTTAAGAAAATGAATGTGACAATGGCCAACTCTCTCCAGAAAAGGAGTATGGAACTTTTCATTTTACATCCACAAATTTGCTTTTCCTGAATTTGGCTCCCAAATTCAAATTCTAAATGTTTCAGCACAGTGGAGTAGTAATGGAAAGAAATTACTTAATGGACTTCGGTGAAGAGAATACTGTAGATCTTGATCTGAAAACAATCCCATGTAGAAATACAAAGAATGACTCAGATTTATGTAATAATCCTTATATCAAAGTTTATTGGTTAACTAATGGGCACAGTAAAATGCAATTAAAATACAGTATTTGCTTTTAACAAAGCAAACTGAATAATCTGCTAAGTATTAGGGTGGGACTGGAACAAACTCAAGCAGGCAAACATTTCCTCTTGGATTTCCTATGTAAACATCTATTTAGTTCTGGACTGTTCACCAGGGTGCCTGCAAGACAGAGACGAGAACTCTGTCCACCCGTGGAATGTTTTTCATGCCAACAGGACCTTGTCCAGCTGTGCAGAGAAGGCAGCTCCTCCTCAGAGTTCCCTGGAGCCCCACAGGAGTGTCTAAAACTGAGCAAAAGGAATTCTACATGTGTCCAAAGTTAATCCACTAATTGGACTCTTTTTGACTGGGTTTCTCAAACACCAGCTGGAACTGCAGACTCTAGCTAATGAACATGGATGAATGTTTGTTTGAAAATGCCTTTAAAAATCACCAAGTGAACCTATGGCTTTTTGGCCCCATGTTCTCCCAGAATAAGGGCTTATAAAAGTCTCAGAAATCTTCAGCTCCCTTTAGTCACTTATCCAAATAAAATTTTAATGAATACAGTTTAGGTTGTTTATTGGGCTCTGTAACCCCATCAAGCAAATAGTTAGGCCGTGTAACCTCTGTCTCACTGGAAAGCCTGGGAGAGACTGTGGAGCGTGTCTAATGAGACACACGGGGAAGCACTGCTCACCCACAGCAACCGACGCTGCCCTCAGGGAGCTTTCAGAAAGAGAATCTGTGGACCTAGGAAACACACTCCCATGAACAAGGCCTTTGGCACTGCTCCCACATGTCCTTTGCGAGGAAGTTCCAAGCCACTTCATCATCTCAAGCGAGAGGCAACAAAAGTCTTTTTTAACCCAAAGTGAAAAGTTTCTGGAGAACTTCAAGCACAACTTCGTAACAAAAGCTATACTGCTCCTATATATGCACATATGAGAGACAACAGAATGTTAAGTAATTTTATACTGCGAAATACTTTCAAATGACACATTTGTAATTTTCAACCACACGACAAAGTTCCTCAAATAGAAGAAGCAAACAATTAACTATAAACACTTAAACAAGTGCTTATTTATGCAGATACATTTTAAAAATATAAGTAGATGAAACACCATAATATAGTTTTTGGTCTTTTGTTCTAGAGCTAATTAACTGAAGGTTTAACTGAACTGCGGTGAAAGGTTTGATCTCAATGTCCTTGCATTTTTCTTAGCTAACTCAAGTTCTAAGAAGTCTCCCACATTAATTAGTTAATCATATTATCTTGATCTTCTGATGATTAGTAACTAATCTGTGGCATACATGATATTGCTATGACGTGCCAAATCAGCATCTTATCATCTGAGTTATTAAAAATAACACTTTCTCTATGACTTAGAGAACCTTGCTATGGAAAGGGCATGCATTTGGAGACCAGGAGACTTCAGGTTCAGTTCTGGTTATATCCCAGCTGTCTATGGATCCTAATGACAGATATCCTCTCTTTGAACTTGAAGTACTTAATCAATAATGTCAGAGCGCAACTAGTATCTACCTCAAACAGTAAGGCTTCAATTGGACCTTGCAAAGTGCTAATCAACGTGAACCGTTACATTCTTTTCTCTTACTACAATCTACGGGGTGAACACTTACCTTCGTTTGAATCATGCCGTAACGTTGTTCTCTCATTTGGGCCACTATATTTGAGATGCTGAACTATTAATAAGATGACAGAGATTTTGTATTAGACATGCAATGGATAACACACAATGAGATTACCAAATAATTGTGCCATACCTCTCCTTCCAGTGAAAGACCTCAAGACTTAATTGTAAGTCTTAATCACAACAACTATTGTAACTGTTGTAATATAGTTCAGTGAGTAAGGAAGCACCCACTTCCAATGAGAAATGCTCACCAAGGGAATACCATTTATGTCGAAGGGAGAGCCTGAAGTCATGCTGTAATTCTGGAAGAGCACAGGAGACTTCCTCTAGCCACAAGAGTGGTCTAGCTGTCTCTCACATAAAGAGCCCTGTGGCATCCAGTGGAAACCCTGAGCAACCACCAGCCTGGCCTAAGATTCTGCACAACTGAGGCAGAATGCACACCCATCCGTGAGGACTGCCCACAGTGGGCTGAATCAGGAACTGTGGACTTGCGGCAGTGTGACACTGAGACAGCACTGAGGAACGAGAATCACACAGCAGGGTACAGACCACATCTCCTGTGCCCAACGTGTCTAAAAAGTCATGTGTGGTATAGTCTGAGGGCTAGCCATACAGCAAGGCTGTGCTGACACACATCCACCTGAAAAGAATTAGTACCAGAATACGTCAGCAACTTAACACACACACACACACACACACACACACACACAACCAGTCCAGTTAAGAAAGGGGCAAAGGACCTGAATAAGCAACGGCGAAAGAATACATTTTTTAAAATGCTCAATGTCACTCTTAGGAAACACAACTCAAAACCACAAAGAGATATGACCTGGCCCCTGTCAGAATAGTTAAAATCCAAACAACGTGGGGAAAGAGGAACATTTGTACTCTGTTGGTGGGAATGCACAGACGGTTCTTTAAAACACTGGAAATCGACCTGCCGGATGACACAGCAATTCCACTTCAACCAAAGAAATACTTGCACCATGTGTGTAAACTCAAGATTTGGAACCAACCAAGGTGCTCATTATCAGATGAACAGATAAAGAAAACGTGGTATATAGACATAATGGAACCTTATTCAACTATAAAAAAGAATCAATGATTATTTGCATAAAATATATATAACTAAAGGACATCATGTAGAGTGAAATAAGCTAGACACAGTAAGACAAATGCTGAATGTGAAAGCTAAAATTTAAAAAGGGAAAAATGAAAAAGCAAAACAACAAAATAGGAATATCTGTACCAGTATTACTGCCAAAACTATTGTTATCACGTTATTTTATACTTTTTACAAATCAATGACTACTAAGAGTGTTATATTACTATAGTTTTGATGACCTTTGGTTACCTAAAAATTCACTGTATTTGGCAGAAATAATCATTCACTAAACTACAGGTTTGGGTTTTTTATGTTTTTTGTCTTCTCTCTCTCTTTTTTTAAATTTACCTGTTACACTTCTTATTCTCCAGATATCAAGCTTTTTATTGTAATATAAATTTAAAATGTGTTATTTCAAAAGCTATAAAAAGGAACAATGAGGAAGAAGGAATGAAAATTCTGAGAATTTTATCTAAAACCAGATTTTAATATGTTAAAAACTGAAAAATTTTTAAAATATTTTTAAAAACCTTAAATCACTGCTTTGTCATTTTAATAATTTAGAATTTTAATTTTGTGAAAGATGTATTTTATACACAGGAACTAAAAAGGTCCTATAAATTCTTCATCCAGTTTCTCCCAGTGACACCACTCCAAAATTAGCACTGACATCAGACCAATCCATAATCTTAATCGAACTTCACCAATTTTACAGGCAGGTGTCTGTGTATGTGTGTGTTGCTATGCAGTCTTAACACTTGTGGAGTGTCAGATAACTGTAACCATAGACACAACACGGAGTTGTTCCAAAGTCAGACTTTTTTGTCCTATTCCTTAAAAGACACGTTGACCCATCCCAATCCCTTATTCTTGGCAACCAACAATCAGCTCTCATTCTACACTTTTGTTATTCCAAGGGTATGTGAATACAATCATACAATGGATGAGCTTTTAAGGTTGGCTTTATTACTGTTGTTCACTTGACATCACTACCTTGAAATCCATCTAAGTCACTGCATGTTATCCAATCCTTTGTATTGCAAAACAGTATTCTTTTGTGTGGATGTATGCCAGTTTGTTTAGCCATCAAATTTCTGAAGGACATCTGGGTTGCTTCCAGTGTTTGGCTATTATTAACACAACATACAATGAACATTTGTGTGCCATTTTTTGTGTAAACATACATTTCCATTTCTGCACACTAAATGTCCAATGTTCCCTCATAGGGTTATGTGATAAGTTTCATGGGCAGTGTCTACTCTGCACCATTTTACAATCCCAATGTAAATAAAGTATGAGTAGTTCAATCTCTTCAAATCTTCAGCAGCATTTCGTGCCAGTATTGGCTGCCACTGTTTTCTTCTCATCATGGTTTTAATCTGAAAACTAATGAAGCTGAACATCTTTTCACATTCCTTTTTTGCATTTCTAATTGGTTTATGTATGGTTTTCACTATTGACTTCTGAGAGCCCCCTATTGAGTCCAGATAGAAGATCTCTGAGGATTTGTGATTTGCAACTAATTTCTTCCATTTTGTCGCTTCTCTTTTCATCCTTGTCATGCAGTCTTTCACAGGAAAAATCACTTAATTTTCTAAGATCGGTGATGGCAGGAATATTTGCTGTCACCATTTCTATTTAAGAGAAGATTTGACATCCTAGGCAAATCAGTAAGGCCAAAGATACACATGAGGCAAAAGAGTAGAAAGGATGAGGTAAGTCTATCTTCAAATGGCATACTTGTCTATGTAGGAAATCCTAAGGATTCTCAAATTTCTAGAAGTCTCTTAGGACTAATAAGTGAATTCCACAAGGTCATAAGATACAAAACCAACACACACAAGAATCAATTACATTTGTATATACTAAATTGCTGTGTAGAAACTGCAAGTAAAAACACGACATTGTTTATAATCACTCTAAAGAAAGTAAAATAGGATAATACTACCAAAACGCAAACAGAAAACGTATATCGTAAACAAAACAATGATACAGAAACTGACAAGGAAGATCTAAACAAACAATACAGAAATGCTACGTCCATGCTTGGGATGATTCAACACAGTGAAGAAGTCAGTTCTCCATAAGGTGATCTGTACAGAAGTGAAAATAACTTATATCAAAATCACAGTGAGTTATTTAGTAGACAGCCGTGCTAATTCTAAAATTTATCTAAGAAGTCACAAGTTCTAGACTAAGTAAAAATAATTATGACAAAGAATATTGTGAGAGAATAAATTGCACTGATTTGCTTTCAATTTCTTTTTTTTTTTAATTTTTGTTTTATTGTCATCATTGTATGATACAGTTCCATAGGCCCTGGGATATTCCATACCCTCTCCCCTAATCTCCCCTCCCAGTGAGTTCTCCCGTATCATTACAACAGCCTAGTTCCTCATAAACAGTCACAAGTCTATCACTGTTGGCATGGACAATGGCAGAGAGTCCAGCCTCCCTTTGTCAAGACACATCCAACAGTTTGACTGGGAGTCCATCCTTGATCTGGAAGTAGAGATGCACACTGCACCGTATCCTCACATCTGGACATGTCAGTCTCCACTACACAGTCATTAAAAATCTCCAGTGAAAAGCCACAACAAAACCAACAACAGGAAGAAAAACAGAAATTTACAATGCCATGAAGTTAAAGAACATGACACTGGATATGATACTCTTCATCATACAATTACTATATATCCCCTCAAATGAAAAGCCACAAAGCAAAATCAACAACAGGAAGAAATAAAAAAGAAATTAACAACACCATGAAGTTAAATAACATGCCACTGAATGACTAATGTGTCAGAAATGAGAAAGAAAACCAAGAACCTTCTTGAAGGAAATGATACTACTGTATCATCTATGTGTCATTACAGAATTTAATGAGAAAAAAAATGTGTTCTAAAGAGATGAAATTGAAAACATCAAAATCCATGAGACAGTTTCTACTGATCTTTGTTGGTGAGATGTAGCTCCTGTAGGCAACAAATAGATGGGTTTTGTGTTTTCAATCAACACTACTAATCTGTAATATTTGATTGATGGGTTTAAGCAATTTACATTTGGGGTTAATATTAATGGATTAATATCTATTAATATTAATGGATTAATGGTATTTTGATTAATTACTATTAATGGATTAATGGTAATTTGGTCCTGTAATTTACAATCAGTTGTTCATTGTCTAATGTTTCTCTGTCTGTCTCAAATTATGATGTTAAAGCTTACAGCACAATTATGGTAATCCAAAGTACAGTACTAGCAAAAGAACATAATCTAACAGAACAAAGAATAACCTCAGAAATACGTTCATAGAAATAGCCCAATCAGTTTCGACAAATATACAATAGCAACTGAACAATTAGTTTTGAAAGACTGCATATAACCACAGGCAAGGAAAAAAAAAGAACACCTAAATCTCATGCCTTTTACAAAAATATATCATGAATGAGAACAAGATATAAATTCTTAGAATATAGAAAACACACTTCAGGATGGCGATTTTTTTAAAATCAAAATCAGAAACCATGTTCTTTTGACATTCATCTGCCCATCAATGGGCACCTAAGTCGATTTTATAGCTTAGCCACAGTGAACATGGGAGTGCAAATGTTTCTGACATAGCAAGTTCAGTTCCTCTGGATAGAGAGCCAGTAGTAGAACTTGTGTATAAGAACAGTAGTTTCTAGTTTCAATTTTTTTCATACTATCTAAATAGCTGCACATCTACCAGCAGTGTGCAAAGTTTCCTATTTTCCCATGTTTGTGTTGGTAATTTTATTTCTTTCACTTCAATTGGGGTGAGGTGATAATTGCACTGTGATTCTGATCTGCATTTCCAGGATGATTAGTGTTGTCAAGCAATTTGTCACGTCCCATTAGCCACTGTATGTCTTCCTTAAAGAATATTTTATTCAAGTCTTTTCACCTATATTTCGGCCAGATTGTGTGGATTTTTGCCATTGAGTTGTTTGATGCCTAAGGAAACAGTCTGGATATTAATCTCTTGTGGGACAGATAATTTGCAAATGTTTTTCTGTAGGTTGCATCTTTACTTTCTTGATTGTTTCCTATTCTGGTACAGAAGTTTTTCACTTGGATGTAATTTCTACTTTTCTACTGTCTGGTTTTTGCGTTCTTAGCCAAACACTCCTTTGTCCAAACCACTATCATGAGGCATTTCCCCTATGTTTTCTTCTAGTAGCTTCGCAGTTTCTGGCCTCCAATTTGCATCTCTAATCCATCTGATTTTATTTTAGCACAAGGTAATGGAGGTAAGGGTGTATTCATGGTCTACGCACAGGTATCCAGTTTTCCCAAGATCACCTATTGAAGATACAACATGTGTCTTTTCCTTCAACATGTATTACTAAAGAGCTTTTGTATGTTTCTGTTTATTCTGTTCTACTGGTGTGAGTGTCAATTATTTTCTAATAGTATGCTATTTGGTATAGCATTGCTTTTTAGTATGCATTTTTTAAGGATTCATTTCTTTTTATTGGCAAGTCACATTTACAGAGAGAAGACACAGAGAAAAAAAAATCTTCCATCTGCTGGTTCACTCCCCAAGTGGCCACAACAGCCAGAGCTGAGCTAATCCCAAGCCAGGAGCCAGGAGCTTCTTCCGGGTCTCCCACATGGGTGCAGGATCCCAATACTCTGGGCCATCCTCCACTGCTTTCCTAGGCCACAAGCAGGGAGCTGGAATGGAAGTGGAGTAGATAGGATATGAACCGATGACCACATGGGATCCTGGCTCTTACAAGACGAGGAATTTAGCCACCAGGCTGTAGTGCCAGTCCCAGCTTTTTAGTATATTTTGAATTCAGATAGTGTTATACCTTTAGCTTTGTTGTGGAACAGAAGATTGCCTTGACTGTTTGGAGTCTTTTGTGGTTTCATATAAATTTTAGACTGTTTTTTCTATTCCTGTGAAGAATGTCATTGCTATGTTCATAAGAACTGCCTTAATCTTTAAATCATTTTGAATAGTATAAATTGTTTAACGTTAATTGTTGCAATCCACACAGAATATCCATTTATTTGTGTTCTCTTCAACTTGTTTCACTGATATTTTGGTTTTCATTGTAGAAATTTTACATTTCCAAAATGTTACTTTTTGTTGTTGTTGCTAATGTAAATAACAGTGCTTTCTTGATTTTATTTTTTCATATAATTTGTGACTGACAAATAGAAATACTACACAATGAAATACAGTTCAGACATTTAAAAAGAGAATAGAATTCTGTCATTTTGGGTAACACAGATAAACCTCTTGAATTAAAGAAACCAAGCACAGAAAGACAAATACCACATTATCTAGCACATTTGTGAAATATAAAAAGCTGACATCGTCCCCTATGCAGTAGATCAATGGTTACCAGAGGCCAGCAAGCTTAGGAGGGAGGAATAATGGGTATAAATGGGTCAATTTGTATAAAATTAAAGTTAGGAGTAAAACTTTATATTCTACAGGATAATCAGGATTTTATAGTTAACAATATTGCAAGGTATATTTAAAAATAGAAGACTATTCTAAATGCTCATACCACAAAAAAAAATGATAAATGTTTGAGGTGACCAATATGCTGAATAGTATGATTTCATCATTGCAAAGTGTGTACATATATTGGAACATCACACTGTATTTCAAAAATAGATACATACATATCAGTTAAAATAAAAATTAAATTTTCTAGGAAAAGTGACATACAATGCTGGAACTTCACATCTGCACATAATGCTCAAAAGAAATGAATTCAGGGGCCTGGCGGCGTGGCCTAGTGGCTAAAGTCCTCGCCTTGAATGCCCCGGGATCCCATATGGACGCCGGTTCTAATCCCGGCGCTCCACTTCCCATCCAGCTCCCTGTTTGTGGCCTGGGAAAGCAGTTGAGGATGGCCCAAGGCGTTGGGACCCTGCACCCACGTGGGAGACCTGGAGGAGGTTCCTGGTTCCCGGCTTCGGATCGGCGCGCACCGGCCATTGCGGCTCACTTGGGGAGTGAAACATCGGATGGAAGATCTTCCTCTCTGTCTCTCCTCTCTGTATATCTGACTTTGTAATAAAATAAATAAATCTTTAAAAAAAAAAAGAAAAAGAAATTAATTCAGTATCACAGAGAGACACTTGAGCTCCCATGTTTTTCAATCACTATTCAAATAACTCAGATATGGAAACTGTATTAATTTTCACAAATATTGATGTATGAATGGACAAAGAATATAAAAATATTACATTTGGAAGGAATAAATCCAGACATTTGTCATGAATCTTGAGGACACTCTTCCTAATAAAATAAGCCAGACTGAAAAAAGATACATACTGTTTTATCCAAACTTCCATGTAGAATCTTTAAAACGTCCAAGTCTCAAAAGCAGAAGGTAGAAAAACAACTGCTTAGGCCTGATGGGGTGGGGTAATAGGGAAATGTTGGTCAAAGGGCACAAATTTCAGTTTTAAGCTGATTAGGTTCGGGGGATCTAATGTACAACATGGTAACTATCGTTATTAATACTGTTTTTTATAATGGTATTGTTTATTGGCAATTTTCTGTCAGCAAATCTTATGTGTTTTCCCCACATGCCATCCCTTATCCCCTCAATCACACACACACAGTGGTAACTAAGTATTAGTTAAATAACCTGAGAAAATCAGTTCCTATCATATGTGTACATCAAATCATTGATTGGTATGCTCCAAAAATAAAACAAAACATCATCAAATCAGTTTGCTGCTTTTATAAAGGCTTTTTAAAAGAATCTAAACTCAGCATTAGGCAAACTATGAAAGTAAACTTGCATTACTCATTACGCTAAATGTACTGATGACAAATAAGCTTTACTAGACTGTTGGGGTAAATAAAAAATATATAGCTTTCTGAATGTGGCTGAAGTGGTGACTAAATAATGCTGATGTAAGTTATGGAAAAGAAGACAAAATGTTTTGTATTAATTTTACCTGAATTCCTTGTGTATTCAGTTTTATAGTCATTATGGATTATGAAGAGTTAAAACCACATTGTGTTATTTGTAAAGATGCACTGACTACCAAAACACAGAAATGATTTGACTCATTAGTCATTTACATAAAAAAGTAATTGAGAAACCAGAATTATGTTAAATAGTGTGTGTTGAAAAGCTAACAGAGCTGATGGTTGGTACCTGGCATTAATACTCTGCAAGTTGTCTGTGAAACTACCTTGACTTGCTAAAACTGAAAAATCATGTGGAATTGCTAAACAATCATGAAAGACTTATTAAAGAGGTTTTCTTGGAAATACATGGCAAAAACGATAATTATTTTCTAGTTATACTACAAGTTGATAAACATGAGCACTAGCTAATGATGAGTGGTGTCAAGTACAGAAAACACAAAAAGATTTATGATTTTATCACATGATGTTCAAGTCACACATGTACTGAAGAAATTATGTAGCGATATCTGTACATTTGTTAGATTACAATGGTAAATATTCTTTTATATTTTCTGTACTTGACACCACCCATCACTAGCTAGTGCCCATGAAGTGCAAAGCACTGCATTCTGTCAATAAATGTGATGTGATTTGAAACTTAAGTTCTGTGTAGGATGATGTTCTTGTAGTAACTTTGCAATGACCAAAGGGGAAAAAAAAGGAAAGAAAAAATTATATCAGCAGATAAACCAACACTTCATTTATAAAGTCTTGCCATTGATGTAGTTCAAATTTAAACACACTTAATTAAAAATTAAATGACCATAAAAATAACAAAGAAGCACAAATGGTACCATTTCTGCAGACTTGCACGTCTTTAGAATAACAGTTGAGAAGCAATCTTGAGTCACCAGGCCATAGCACATCCTTTCTACACAGCATGCCCCAAGAGAGACTGTCCATCCGTTCCACAGCACTCGGACTGGTCTGTGCCCTGCTCAATACCATCAACCCTCTGATCACACACTGGGGCTCCACAGCAACACATCAAAATGCTCCCAAAGGTTCTAAAAGCTTACTCTCAATTTCTGTTTGTCTTGTTTCAGATAACAAACAAGTTCTGATAAATAAAATTCCTGAGAAGAATGGAGAGGAGCATCAGTGAAGGCACTGAGATTGGTGATAGTTCAAGGTTCCATGGAAGGCCAATAGACAAAGGATGTATTTTCTAGTTCTGAATCACTGTAGCTCATTTAAGTGTACTTAATTATAACTTATACTGTCATTTTAAGTACCAAATATACTGACAGATGACTGATTATAAGACACATTTCTAAGTAAAGTGTTCCTTGAGGACGAAATATGGCATTCGCACTTTGTATAGTTTTTACAACAGAGTTAAGAATAAGAATAAACAAAAAGATATGATAAATAAAAGCTAAATCAACTACAAAATGCATTTTCTGCTAAAAAGAATGAAACAATATTACTCAAGGAACTCAGATTCATACTATTTTCAGGATGTTTGAAGATGTCTATCATTTCTTGGCCACCCAGTTGATTTTCATTATTTGTAATGACAGTCTCTGGAATTTGCTCTAAAGATCATCCTTCTTTCTTTCTTAACCATATGGCCCACACTTGTCCTGACTGACCCAAGTGGAAAGTAACACTCTAAGTGACTAGATCAGAGAAGGGGCTGAAACTCACTCAGCAAAGTGAAAAGCCGGGAGATGCTGGTACAATCTTCCAAAACAGACAAGGCTCTTGTGTGCTCACGGGAGTAAATTAGACATTTTTTTTTTCTACTGGAGTCTGAGGAGTGCTAGAACTAGAACAGCCATTTTGCGGCCATGGTGCAAGACCATCACTTTTGGGGTATGCCTGTATAAGGTCTTGAGAGGGCAGAAGATTTGACACTTGTTCTGGCATCAGCATAACTGCAAAATATGCACAACAGGGCAAGTTTTTTGCCACCTCTGTTTTCTAATGGATCTTCACATTCCTTGTAAGTCATCATAAGAGCACCTTTTCCCTCAGGGCGTGATCAGTAAGCAAATATTCTACCTCCACGCTTCTGCAGCACAAGGAAAGCCTTTTGGGACAAAAGCTTAAATCACATTGCCTAGTTGGTTTAGTCAATTAGTAAAGGAAATAACCACGTGTCTGATTCCTGTGTCTGTTTCCTAACTGACCGCAAATTCTGGGGAAAAGTAAATGATTATCAATGACGGCTGAAACCCAACAGTAATATTATCAGTATTTTACACATGAGAAAGCTGGACTTCAGAGAGGATAAGCAATTTAGACTGAATCACCAGAATCTAAAGTATGTGGCAAAACTGGCAGCCAAACCCTGGCACCTCTCATTAACTCTAAACTCTACATTTTTTCCAGTGTGCTCATGTGTATGTTATATTACATTCATTAAACACAGACCCATTTCATCAACATTTACTAGAAAAATTCTGAAATCCATGTGTGCCAATGGAGGGAAAGAAAAGGAAGAGGAATACACATTGACTGTATTCTATGATGTTCCACATCTTGTCCTAAGTCATTTATTTACACAGAATATGTTAATTCTCACAGTGACCTCCAGAAACCTTCAGCAAAGTCAGTGATGAGCAGGTGTCCAAAGCTTATGTGCTTCGCATCATCAAGTTAATCTGGGAGGCCAATCTTCCCATACTTGCAAGCTCTGAGGAGCAGTGTGTTTACAACAGCATAAGCACCTCTGTTTGGGTCACACACTTACAGAGTAGTTCTTCTCGATGGCACAGAACACAACATCCAGACACAGGAACACCCCTGTACGGCCTACACCAGCACTGCAGTGGACAACCAGGGGTCCTGTAAGGTGGCTCTTCCTCACATAACGAACAAATTTTATGAAATACTCTGCTGAGGCAGGAGTGCCATGGTCTGGCCACTTGATGAACTGCATCTGTTTTACAAAGTGCTTAGTTCCTGTCTGTTAGAGAGAGACAAAGAGGTATTCATCAATGCCTTACAATAGAGATCTCATTCAACTTCTACTACGCCACTGCTGTCACTAATAATAATAATGATAATAATAATAATAGTCATACAATGGTACCTTAAGTGTAGTGCAAAATAACTAATAACTTAGCGTGTATTTCATGAACAAATACAAGACAGGTGTTCTAAGCCTCCAAGCAGACGGTGAGGTCAAGAATGAAAAATGGTAACCAACCATATTTAATCAATGTGCCCTGTATACAAAGACTGAAATGTCACATGGTTGACCATACATACATGCAATTATTAACAAAAGCTTTTTAAAATTAAAACGTTTCAAGAAGAATTGGATTTTTAAAAGTTGGGACATCCATATCCATAATGGAATGCCTGGTTTTAAGTCCCAGCACCACTCCTAGCATTCTGCTAATGCACACTTAGAAGCAGCAAGTTGGGTCGAGCGGCTGGGTGCTTGCCATCCTCATACGAGCCCCAGAGATGGCTCCTTGCATCAGCCTGCTCCAGACCCAGCAGCTGCCAGCACCTGAGGCATGAACAAGCAGATGGAAGATCTCTCGTTCTTTCTGCCTTTCAAATAAAAGGAAAAAAACTTATCAAACAAACTCCATATTATGAAAAAAACTATGCAGGGATTTCAAAACTAGTCTTGCAAGAAAAATCGTAGTTTTAATTCAATCTTCCCCATTTTTTTAAGTACTGTTGGAAGGTATTACATTAGTATCAAAAAGAGTTTTCAAAAACTAGATAAGCATCATTCTGATGCTTATAAGAATTCTGGAAATTTCAGGAATAGAAGTTTTTCTGCTTTTACAAAGGAACACACAATAACAGCAATAAGAGTAACTAATGAGTAACAAATATTGAGCATTACTATGTGCCTGCTGCCTACTACTAGGGACATCACATAAATGATCTCATTGAGTCCCACATCAACCCTTCGTGGGAAGCAGTTTCACCCTCGTTTTATAAGGGATGGGGTAAGGAGGCCTGAAAGACATATGCTTGGTGAGAAGAGTCACACGTTTAAAGCTGGAACTGTAACACAGGACTCCTGAACCCTCATCTACTATCTTTCTTGGGAACAGTTGTAGAAAAGTGGATGTTTCAAATCACTTAAGAGTAAAAGGTGGGACGGGATCATTATTAATGAGACAAGAGACAACCTATCAGCTTAAATACTATATAGTACATTTAATCAGAATAAGTAGGTCCCTGATCAGGAGAGGGTATGAAGAGACTATATGGAGTGTGATTAATGACCAGGACACAGTGATGCCTACTGCTGTGCTGTGACAAAATAATGAAACTCTCCTCTGGTTGACACAGAAAGCATGAATAAACCAAGGAGGACACCATCCTCTCCCAAGTGTGGGAACTTAGGGGGGCGGGGAAGGAAGCTGACCTAAGTTCCCTTAATCAAGATGTTGGTGCTCACAACCCTCTTCTTGTGTTAAATAGCTATGGCAATTTATGCTGGTTAATTTTATGGGTCAAATTGGCAGGGCACTAGTACCCAGATATTTGGAGATTCCAGACATTTCTCTGAAGGTGTTTATTTTTCAGGTGTGACTAGCATTAGGTCAAGTAGACTGAGTAAAGCAGGTTACCTCCACAATGCTATACCCTGGCCAAGGTTCTACAGTCAGTCTTGGCGCTGTAATACTTACAGACAGATCACCCAGTGTCTCCCATTTGACCTATATTCCCCAAATGCACACATCATTTGGAACTGACTTATTCAGTGTCTTTCTTCCCCAGTGATATTTTAAGTACTCTAAGAATTACAAGTGTGTCTATCTTCTATCCCCAGGATCACTTTTTTAACTAATTCATATTTCTTCTCCTGGAATAAAAATCCCTCTTCCTTTTGAATTTCATACCTCTTGGCTTCATCTCCACCATTCTATCACATCATGGCCAAACCTCCACATTCTCTGACAATCCCAACTTTCTCTCTATCACAGATTCTGACACGAATCAAGCCAACTCCATTGTCTTAATAGCCCAACAGATACTCCAACCTCATACTTAATTCCTCTCTTGCAGGAAAGGCCATGGTCTTTCAAGAACCCCCAATGAAGAACACTCACCATCACTTATATAAAAGCGATTTCGCAGTTCTACAATTCCAATATCAACTTCTGACCAGAATCATTGTGGCTGCCACTTCATGTGTGCTTGCCTTTCACAAGATGCTCAAATGGTACTCTCTAACTTTGTGCCCCCATTTACTCCTAGTAGACTGGCCTCTGATTCTATTCACATCTTTAGGCAACTCTGGACTGACAAAACCTTGATCATTTGGACCTCACCACATGCACTAGACAACATTGTACCTTTAGCCAATCCCATGATTTTCAGGAATCCCGTAGTTACACTGCTGGAAAGAAAAGATTCACAGTTTCATATCTTGTTGCTATTGCAAATTCATGAGCCCAACCTCAGCAATTCTTTTCCTGGTTATTGTCTGTGTTCCAATCAACTTTGGTGATTATTCTAGACTTCACTACCCATTACTGCTGTTGACCATATGCTATCATCTACCTGATAATCCTCCACTAGAGAAATTAAACTGATCACTTTCTCCTAGAAAACATCCCTTTTCTACTTTACAAATCAGAAATACATACTATTCTAGACCAACACTTCCTGGTGGAATTTCTATACTGCTGAAAAATGTTCTATATCCATACTGCCCCAAATGGTAACAACTAATAATATGAGACTGGTAAGCATTTTAAAAAAAGTGCCTATGCAAAGGAGGAACTGAATCTGTCATTTTATGTAAATTTAAATAGACACATATGGCTACCATATTGAACACCATAATTTCCCAAATTTCCTTCTGTCACTTACAAGTCACAATTACAAATCATGTGTAAGTCTGCCAATTTTATCTGGAAAATAAATGTTTCTGTGCTTTTCATCTCAAAGCCACTGCCCTGTTTGAGCATGCCACTCCCTTCTCAGTGTCTCCCAACTGTCTTCATGCTTCTCAACTGATATTTGCCATGTTCCTACTTAATTTTCTTAAAATTTTTTTAAAGATTTATTCATTTTATTACAGCCAGATATACACAGAGGAGGAGAGACAGAGAGGAAGATCTTCCGTCCGATGATTCACTCCCCAAGTGAGCCGCAACGGCCGGTGCGCGCCGATCCGAAGCCGGGAACCTGGAATCTCTTCCGGGTCTCCCACGCGGGTGCAGTGTCCCAATGCATTGGGCTGTCCTCAACTGCTTTCCCAGGCCACAAGCAGGGAGCTGGATGGGAAGTGGAGCTGCCGGGATTAGAACCGGCGCCCATATGGGATCCTGGGGAGTTCAAGGCGAGAACTTAAGCTGCTAGGCCACACCGCCAGGCCCTCTTAAACTTTTTTTATGGGAAATGCAGAGTTACAGACAGAAGGAGAGACAGAGGGAAAGATCTTCCATCCACTGGTTCATTCTCCAAATAGCCACAACGGCTGGAGCTGAGTTGATCTGAAGCCAGGAGCCTCCTCCAGGTTTCTCACACAGGTGTGCAGAGCCCCAAAGCTTTGGGCCATCATCCCATGCTGTCCCAGTTCATTAACAGGGAGCTAAAAGGGAAGTGGAGCAACTGGGACATGAACCAATGCTCATATGGGATCCTGGCATGTTTGGGAAGAGGACTAACCAATTGAGCCATTGCACCCAACCCCTGACTTAATTTTGATGGCCTTGTCTCATCTCTCGCTACTCTTATAATTCAAATTTTACATTCCCAAACCTTTACATGCCTACATTTCTCCAAACATAGCTCATGCTATTCTATGTTTTGATCTTCTGCTTCCTTTATCTTTCTTATTTGGGTTATACTTAGTTCTGATACTGCCTCCTCCAGTAAATCTTCCCAAGCCCCCAAATAATGTTAAATACTTGCCTTCTGAGCTCCAAGAGTATCCCATACAGAGCTCAACTATTGCTACCGAACACAATAACTGAATTGCCAGTGAGTGACCCAAGCTCTCCACTGCTCAGTGAGTATAAGTATTGTTTGGCACATTGATTAGCCATCTTACGTAGAGAATGTGCTCATATCTGCCACAGAAGCAGTCAGTGGTCACATGGCACCCAGATCACACAACTTCCAATCTTCATGCTCCCTGCCCCACCTTTCCTTGTCCGTTTTTCTTTCTTTCCAGTCAGAGTTTGGTTATGCAGAAGCCAGAAGTGGTGGTAACTTAGTTTCTGGGTGCCAGGAGGAAATAAGCATGACTTTACAAAACATCCTCAGTCGAAATTTCATCCCACTCATAACTAGTCCTTACACATCTACATGGTGGTGAAACACAGATCTATTACTGAGCCTTAAAAACTTACGGACTTCTTCACAATTTGAAACACTCGAATGATGAAGCATTCAAGTATCTGATAGTTCTCCAGGAAGATGCGAAATTGTCTCAATTCCAAAGGCTTCTTCAAAGAAACAGGCCAGTAATGATGACATTTGATGGTTCCACCTTCTATCTCTCTGGTTATCATAGCTATAATATTAGCATTGTTTTCCAAAATCATTTGCCAAAAGTCTTCCGTCGTTTCTGGCAGTGGTCCTTGCGCGGCAATATACAAATACTCTTCTCCATAATTGACTATTCTAATATAACTAGCATTGATGTAGTCTTTGTTTTGTCCCAGAGGAACTCGTGTTGAATCATCTATTATAGAAACAGAAATATCTGGTAGACAAAGGAAAAACAGGAGATGCAGTACAATTCAGACTTCAGGAACGCATTTCATACAGGTAACTCCATTATTTATCTCTTTGATCAATAGAGGAGATGACATAACAATGTCTTCTCAAAAGGGTTATTTGAGTCTATGAGTTTAAATTTTTCCTTCAAGAACTTACTGATATACTCTAAGAAAATTATAGGGAAGTTTTTATTTTTAAAAAAGACAGTTTTATGAATTTGTATGATGAATGAATCTATGAACTACTTCATGAAGCATGGTAAAATGAAAATAAATCGCTTTGAATAAATTGTACATTAGGTAAATGATTCATCTAAAATATTATACAGTATAAATGCAAAAACAAAGTCTGTGTAATTTGTAGCATTATGTGAAATTCACAACACAAAATTATTTTGGAATACATATCTTATTATTAAACAATTTGTAACATTAAAAAATTAGTAAAACTACTATTTGACCACTATAAGCATAATAGAAAATTTAAAGGTTGAAAAATAAGCTTTCTTTGAAATAACAGTTTCTGACCTTGAATCAAATAGAATACCATTTTTAAAACAAACTTTTTATTTCAGAATAGTTCTAGATATACACTAGCCTTTAATAAACAAAGAAGAAATCTGTATTCAGAAACTTTGAGAAATTTGCTGGATGTGATACAGTCAGGATTAGGCTGAGAATCTACTAGTTTGCAACTGAGTACAGCAAAACATGAGCCCTTTGTGGTAGTAAATGAATGACATTCTCCCCCAAATCAGGGAATTGTGCAAGGGAACTGTGATAGTTGACTGTAGAAAAATGCTAAGATTAAAGGAATTTCAAAAATACACACACACACACACACACACACACACACACACACACACACAGAGCCACCATCTTTTGTACCCACTTCAACCGTCACCTGGTGGAGTGCTGATCAAACTAAAGGTATTGTGGTAAAAGCATTCAGTCAAGGGAACTTGCAGCACATGACGGAAGGCTCATTCACCTTGGACTGTAAGAGCCAATATAAAGGAAAACCTAGCTACTGGGCCCACTAGTAACCTTCCCAGTCCAAGGACATGGAAACTTGCGGGGGCGGGGGAGGAGGCTCTGTTGCTTTTCCTTCTGCACAGGGAGAACAAAACACACACACACACACACACACACACTCTGAAGGAATGCATTCTCTTCCACCCAGCACCATCACCAATCAATATTCCTTACCACCCAGAACCACGCAACTACTTATCCATAAACTATGACAGCAGCAATACAATGAGACGTACACGGCTTCTGACAGGAACCTTCTCAAATTGCATCATAGCACAATCCCTTGTAAACAGGAATGGGAAAGGAGGGGGGGAAATTGCCACGTACAGAAAGACACACAGTATTCCAAAAAGGGAAACCATTCTGAGAAATCACAGCAAATATTTTCCTTTTCCTAAAGCGGGAGAACACATTATAGGCTCCAACTTGCATTTTAAGCAAAACTCAAGAACAGTATTTTATTATTTAATAGGATAATATGGGGCCCTGCGGCGTGGCCTAGCGGCTTAAGTCCTCGCCTTGAACTACCCAGGATAACATATGGACGCCGGTTCTAATCCCGGCAGCTCCACTTCCCATCCAGCTCCCTGCTTGTGGCCTGGGAAAGCAGTTGAGGACAGCCCAATGCATTGGGACCCTGCACCCGCGTGGGAGACCCGGAAGAGATTCCAGGTTCCCGGCTTCGGATCGGCGCGCACCGGCCGTTGCGGCTCACTTGGGGAGTGAATCATCGGATGGAAGATCTTCCTCTCTGTCTCTCTTCCTCTCTGTATATCCACCTTTCCAATAAAAATAAATATTAAAAAAATAGGATATTCCCTCTGTAAGCTGATAACTTATAATAAAGATGGATTAATTTAAAAAAATAGGATAATATGTACAGTTTACTGACAAATACATGACTGACTTATAAAGAAGGTAATGATAGCATTAGTTGGGAACTTTCACTATATATGTATAGTTATGTATATATAAATAACTTTTACCATATATATACATACATATGTAATATCTATCAATAATCACAATAAAATTGGAAAGTACTCATCAAAATGTCAGCAGTAACTATTTTATCATCTGAATAGTATATTTTATTTCATAATGAGAAATTTTTTAACTTTGAAAAGGGAGATTAAATGCATGAAAATTAAACAACCTGATATAATAAAGGATTAATATAAATTTTTAAAAACCGCAGTTACTCAACCCAAACCTCTAAATGAGAAGTCATCAGAAAAAGAAAAACAGATATTTTTAACACTAGCTTACAGAATGCTCTGAGATCCAGCTGTAGGCAACTGCCTGGGCTTCCTTGTACCTAGGCAAGTGTTATACTACTGGGAGAGACGCAACTAATAGTTGATGGGCATTCCGGACCTGGTTACTGCCAAATTTGTTTTAACTATACCAGTATGTCACCATAGTTGCTTGCTTTTTTTTTTTTTTTCTTTTTTCCTTAAAGTTGCTGACCCAGGCCACTGTACTTACAAGTAAACAAAGGGGCGGAGACCAACTGGTTTGGAGGAAGAAAACGAGAGGAACTTTCTGGGTCATACCAATGCACCTGCCCACATGGGAGACCTGAACTGGGCTAGTTAGCATAGACCACTGTCCACCAATGTACAGAAAAAGCTAGGGCTGAGGGGGCCTGCCTGACAGGGCTAGTCCACAGTACCAACCCAGTGAATGTCAAGGCAGGGGAGTGGGTGACGCTAGGCTGGGCCATGACACTAACCAGCATGCAAGACACCTGGGCCTGGCAGCAGAATTTGTGGGAGATTCATGTACTCCCCACTGTGGGACTATAATATCTACGTGTTTGCTTAAGAGCTGGGGATGGAAATGGGCTGAGCCATGCATGACCACGAAATCACCAACACTTATGGAAACTGGGTTTGGGAGCAGGTCAGTCTGGTCCAGGCTGCAGCACCCACAGACATACTCAAGAATTGGGTGTGGGCAAGCAGGGCTGCAGCATCCATCAGCACACACAAAGGCCAAGATTGGGGGATGAACTATGCCGGGTAGGGGCCTAGCATCTGCTGACATGTGTAAGATCTGGTTCTAGGAGTGGGCCTGTTGGGGGAACTTGGGAAACTTCCATACTGGACAGTAGCTCCCACTGGTGAGCATGTAAGTCAGAGCTGGGTGTGGTCAGGCTGGGTAAGGCTGCTCCACTTGTTGACAGGTATGTGGGTTGACCCATCAGCATACCTGTGGGTCAGGTCTGGGGGTGGACCTTGTCTGGGCCAGTTCACTGTATCAACTGGCAGGTGCAAGAGTCAAGATGGGATATAGGCCAGCCTAGGTTGGGATACAACACCTACAAGTTTATATGAGAGCTGGGACTGGGGACTGGTCAGACTGCATTAGGCTCTAACACCCCCCAGCATGAGCTGGGACTGGGGGCAGGCTGAGCAGAGCCAGGCTGCAGCACTCACAGGCAAATGCCAAGGCGTGATGGGCCATGCCAGACTGGGCCACAGAAGCAAACCTGGTAGAAAGGCTAAAGGGGCTCCCCTGCTGGGCCACTGCTCCTACTGGCAAACATGAGAGCTGGGACTGAGGCAGACTGGGCTGGGCAAGGCTTCAACAACTCTTGGCATGTGTGTGAGCTGGATTTGGGGGAGAGCCAAACCACAGCATCTACTGGCACATGCAAGAGCCAGGATAAATGCCAACTTGACAGACTTTGCCACAGCATCCATGCAAGTGCAAGGACAGAGTGTGAGTTGTGTCAGACTGGATCACAGTACCCCTTGGAAAGTGCAGGACCTGGGAATGGGCCTGGTAGGGAGACTGTGGACACTCCCCTGCTGGGCTGCAGCTCCTGCTGGAATGCATGACAGCCAGGGCTGGGAGTGGACTGGGGTGGACAAGGCAACAGCACCCACTGGCATACGTGTGGACTGATCATGGGGTTAGGTCAGCTGAGCTAAGCTGCAACACCCATAAATATATTTGAGTGCCCGATTGGGAGGCAGCACAAACTGTTCTAGCACTGGCAAGTGCAGGAATTGGGGTTGAAGACAGGCTGTGTGGAGGTTATTTGGAGTCGCCTCAACTAGGCTACATTTTCCATTGGTGTGCACAAGGGCCAGTTCTGTGGCAGGCTGGGTTGGGCTAGGCCACAGCACCCATTGGTTTGCCCAGGACATGGGTCAGAGATAGAACTGACCTGGCAACTACAATCAGTGTGCATAGTCTGATGCAGGTGACAGGCTGAACTGGACCCTAAACTTGCTGGCACAGACAGGAGTCAGATCTGGGGTCACCCCAAGTGAGGTTTCTTAGGGGACTTCTCAAGTTGACCACTGGACTCAAAACTCCAACTATAGGGAAGATCATAGGATTTGTGGTCTGATCTTGGAATGCATGTGTTGGGACTGAGCCTCCTTGATTCCTGATGCCTGTGCAGTAGATGGCATGCCCAGGTGCATATGGGGGACGTGACAGCCAGCTCATCTGGACCTGCAGAGGATGGTGAGTGTAGTGTCAGAAGGTGGAGAACAGAACAGGTTGGACAACTGTCCTAGCTGAGTCTTGACAACAAGTATATGGGTGAGTAGACACACTGGGGGTGGATTCGGTCAGCTAATGGTCCTTGGAAGGATTTTCTCAACCTTGGAGCAACAAATCCAACAGCATCTGAGAACTATCAAAACTACTCAAACAACACCCTCAGAATATTCTCCACACTAGAATGTCTAAGATGGGGTGAAGTAAATGTGCCCCATACCTGAGTACTGGGGTAGTTTGGCAGCTGAGAGCAGGCCCTTCCCCTCATCACCACCAACCTCCCTTGTCCCCAACTACAGCCCAGTTATAGGAAAAAAGCGAAGAAAAGGAAAGCTGGAAGCATTTATCCCACCCACCTTCTCCCATGCCTTGACCCTCCCCACCCTAATCACTGGTCCTCATGGGCATGCATCCTTGCCCACTAAGTAAAAATAAAATTAAAAATAAAATTATTTTTTTAAAAAGAGAACATCTCCAGAACTCAGGAAAATGTGAAAAAGATGAAAATACTAAACGAGTCATTAAAGTAATAAGCAGAATATATCAAAGAAATTTCAGAAAAAAAGAAAACTAAGATAAACACAGCAAGAAATAACCCAAACCTCCTAAACTAAAAAGATGATAATGGAATGTAACTCAAGCATGCACAGCAGCTCCCTGCAGCCTGGAGCTCTACATTCATTACCTTGTCAACCACAAAATAATTTTTTTCAGGAGCTTCTATTACATTAGCACTTTTCAAAGAACCTGCACTAAGTATTCATTCCCTGTTATGAAGCAATTCTTCTTGACTCTACAACCCAAGTAAATCTAGGCTTCATAACCCTCAATTAATTCCATGCTCTGCTGCTTCTCTGGAATAAACTCAAATGTGCAGACAGCCTAGTTGGATGTCACATAACATTCATGAAAAGGCTAGTAATACCTCTGGGCCAGAAGAGCATTTGGTCCCAGGAGTAAGAAGTAAAAACTGTACTAGTGGATTATCAGGAATAATAATTGACTGATGCCATTCCCAAATCCCCTTCTTGATTCCTAAATGCCAGCTATAACACAAATAGCTGCATCTATTAGATGCTGACTTACAACATACACAGTCCGCTATAGAACACTGCCCCAACTCTGCAAGGTATGACTACCTAGCTGACACTGTGATTGAGTCCTCAAAAGCCCAGTCATTCTATCGAGTCAGCTGCTCAGGATTATGAGTAATATGAAAATCTCTGTAAAAGTCATGAGCCTGAGCCCATTGCCACAAACCATCAGCCAGAGCAACGAGCTCCTTGATGAGAAGCAATACCGTGGGGAACAACACCTTGATGGATACAAGGCATTCTGTAGGTCCATGTTTGGTATGTTTGGTAAAAGCATTTCTTCCAGAAAAGGACAAGTTTATATACAGGATAATTGTCAATTCTAGTAGCAAGAAAGTACTATTCCTTCCACAATGAGAGTGATCCACTGTAATCAATCTGCCATCAGAGAGTTGGTTGATTACTCCCAGGAACGTTAGCACACCAGGTTCTCATAGTTGCTCTCCATGGCTGGTGGACTGTGCACTCAGTGGTGACTAGGTTAACCTGAGTGGAAAGTCCTGTTTCTTAGTGCATACATTATCTCCAGTGTTACAACCATGAACGCATTGTTCATGAGACCCTTGGTGACAATAGGCACAGCTGTGAAAAAACATCTGAATGATATCCACAGAATTGGATGTCCGACCAACTTGATATTAAAGTCCCCTTCTGTTTGGATCACCTTTTGCAGAATGCTCATCAAAGAGCTCAAAGAGTCTTGGCCATTCAGCAAGGTCTAGCCATAGACATTCTTGTCACTGGTTTCCCAATCATGCCTCTTCAAGGCACCTGACCATCCAGCTAAGGCTCTGGCCACAGTTCTTGAATTGGTATGGATTTGTACCTCTGGTAATCTCTTCAAGAAAAATAAACAGCAAAGTGCCCTGATCAACATTGTTTCCAGTGAGAGTATTTCTTTTCACCACTATTCTTCAGAAATGTCTGATAAAAGGAGTGGTGGTTATCAAAGTATAGTAACTAGCCTTCCCATTTCTGTTAGTACCTATATATTGTACCTGTATAGCACGTCCAGGTCTTTTCTTCTTCTGCCAACTGATTACAGGGAGCTCCTCATAAGACAATAGGGTAGAGGCTAGAAAAGAGAAGGTAATATAGGAGGAATGGGGACCACGGCATTTGGGCAGTTTCTTCATTTAAATTCCTTGTGGCTCTAGGGTCTTCCAAAGGGCCTTATACAGATCCATATGAAGATGGAAGAACTGCTGCACATATCCACCTTCCCTGCTCAGTGGCCCACAGGTAAGCATGCTTTTTTCTTTCAGTTCTCTACTAAGCGGTCTTTGCTAAGGTTCAGTAGCAGGCCTAAAACTGTTCCTGAGAAAGAGAGTCGTCATGTGCAGTGGATGGCAGGGTTTGTTCAAAAATCCTGAGCCTGTGCTCATAGGAGCACACAAGTGTCTTCAACAGTATTCCTGTCAACCACTGACACCTAAGGCACCATTGAATGCTGGACCATATGACCCAACTGAAAAGAGCTTATACAGAAGCCTGGACTTGTTAGAGAGTCTTCTTTTGTTCTCAGCACCATTCGAAGCTAGTTACTTTCAATTTTCTCAGTAAGTGGGTCAGACTGACACAGTAAAATTAGGAATGTTTTGCTTTCTTGGCATTGTCTCTTTTTCTGGTTATAGGAGGAGCAAAATAATTAATCCTTCAGATTAGCATGGATTATCCCAACATGCCCATACAAGCAAAACACTTGGAAAGTTCAGTGACATAAAAAGCCAATGACTTCTGGTTATACATATTTCCCAGCACATGATGGACAAATCTCTTATGAATAAGTATAGTATTAATTACTTCTTGCTACTGGATCCAATCCAACAGCATAATATTATCATTGTAAACATGAGTGTGATAGCATGTGAAAAATGATTAAGATCCACGTCAACCAAGTTATGGTTGAAAGCTGGAAAGCTGACATACCACTGATGTAAGCCAATGAAGATGTGTTTATGATTTTTACAGCTGAATAGTAAACTGCTTCTGGTGGTCTTTACTAATAAATATGAAGAACAAGGCATTTGCCAAATCAACAGCTATAGGCCAGAAATGAGGAAATGTTGATTTTCCAAAGCAAAAAGCCACATCTGCTATAAGCAATTGCAACTGGAGTCACCCACCTGAATAAGCTTACTTTTCAGGAGCCAACTGCTTCCTGTGTGGGCAAAATGGGCGAACTGACTGGGATGTAACAGGAAATCAGCACCATTTAATCCTTTGAGTTCTTGATGATGGCTCCAATAACTGGAATCCCTAAGGGAACACAGTGTTGCTTTTGGTTTTCTATTTCCCTAGACAGAAGCAGTTTTAGCAGTCTTCAAATGAGCTTTCCCATGATAACAGTCCTCCATCAACAGGTCTAAGAATCAATGGAGATAGTTGACCAGTTGCTAAGTATGTCTATTCCAGTTATACATCCCAGAATTAGGGAATTGACCCCACGATGAGCTCAGAAATCTGCTGGAACCATTGAAAGATGAAATGGAACTAAAATTCCATTTGACACCTGACCTTCATAAAACCCAACTTTGACGGATGGGTGCCATTTTGGGTCTCCTCCAGGTCAGAGCTAGTCTCCAATAGTTTCTGAAAGATCAAATTATTTCCTTTTCCCCACTGCATAGCCACCCTGGTAAAAAGCTGTAGACACTGTTGGAGAAGGCTGGAAGAAAGATTTCACAAATTTCAGCCAGGAATCCAGAGTCTCTGTTCACAGTGGAAGTCTGGTCTCCCAGTCATTCACAGGGTTCTGTCTGGCGCTAGTCTGAGAAATGACTGAGGGACTGCAACTCCTTGTTTCTGATTCTAATTAGACTTTTGTTCACTTGATCTTGAACGTTCCTGCTTACACAGATAAATAAATGTAGTAGGTCCCCCCTCTAGTTCATTTCTAGGAACAGCATATCCCAGCACCACAGGGCTCACAGGTCCCACGATCCAGATTGCTATTTTGACTGCTTTCCTTGCCTCTGGCCGTTGAAAGCCAACCACAGGTCCCTGTCTCTGGGATCAAATGACTCCTGTATTTAGGTTTCCCATTTCAATTTCAATGGCAGCAATTTTCACTGTAATTTTTTTTTTTTTTTTTTTGTCTCGTCTCATGTCTTTACACCATACCCCTTACCCAGAACTTGACTTCTGGCTTCTCTAAAAATGTCTCACCAAGTCTTCTTTGAGTAGGGAAAAGGAAATATGTATTATTCTTTTTGCCTCGTATCTCTGTGAAAATTATTTCTTCCCCCTCACCTTTCAGTCCTCCTGGTTCAGATGAGGTTCCCTTCTTTTCAAAACTTTGCTAAGGGTGGGCATTTGACTCAAACTAGATGAAGTGAAGCCTTTGTCACTGTAACTTTTTAAAAACATATTGATAGATGTCCATGCCCACTTAGGTTTTCCAGCTTTTTTTTAAGATTTTATTTATTTTTATTGGAAAGGCAGATATACGAAGAGGAGAAGAGACAGAGAGGAAGATCTTCCGTCTGATGATTCACTCCCCAAGTAGCTGCAACGGCTGGAGCTGAGCCGATCTGAAACCAAGAGCCAGAAGCCTCTTCTGGGTCTCCCACACAGGTGCAGGGTCCCATAGCTTTGGGCTGTCCTCAACTGCTTTCCCAGGCCACAGGAAGGGAGCTGAATGGGAAGCGGGGCGTCAGGGACTAGAACCGGTGCCAATATGGGATCCCAGCGCATTCAAGGCGAGCACTTCAGCCATTATGTGATTGTGCCAGACCCATTGTAATTTCTAACGTAGCTCTCCAAGCATGCTTGGACTCCTCTCACAAATCTACTTCCTGAAGTCATGTGAAAGGCATGTGTGCTGCTCTGGGTCACCAAATGTTAAGTAATACAATCCTTCTAACATTCCAATCTCCTTAAGCTTTGGGACCTCTTCTGTTACAGTACGTGAAACTAATTTTGGAATTTTATCTTCATTTACAATAGTCCACTATTTGGACATAGTTAAGTCAACAAACCAAATAAACTCTTTGTCTTGGAAGATATCCAAAGTTTCTTCTTAGTGGATTCACAGAAATAAATTCAGCTTGACCCAACATGATATTTCTTCTAAGCAGTATTTGCTAAAGTCCAGCAGCAAGCCAAAAGCTGTTTCTCAAAAGGACAGTAGTCACCACAGTGAATGGCAAGGTTCGTTCCCGAATCCTATGAGCCTGTGCAGTGACTTCACCTGTAGGAGCACACCAATATCTTCAAACAGCTTTCCTATCATCATCCCCTACTCTTCATATACATTTTCAAAGTAATCTGCAGGTTCTCTATGAATACACTGGAATGACAATGTGGCTTTTTAAGTGTAGCTTGCCTCCTTTGGGATTGTAATTTGTACCTTACCTTATGGGTCTGCTTGAACTTGAGTGCAGATGCAGATCTAGAAGCAATGAGGAGTGGTGGCTGTTGAGTCCCGGGAAGAATCAGCATTTCTCTTGAGAGGTAAGAACCTGAGGGGAGGTCACAGAAGTTTCCTCAGGCAAAGAAAGATTAACCTCTTCAGACGAGGGTGAAGTGGCTACTTCTGCTGCAGAAGATCCTGGGAGGCAAGGGGTTCAATGCACCCAGATTCATCAGGGTCTTCCCATTTGTCTACATCCTAATGTTTAGGATCCCATTCCTTCTCGGTCACTCCCTCACTTTGATCGCAGACACCCTGCAAGGGTGGGAATACAAGATGTACTATAATTCAGAAATTTTTTAAGATGAGATTCTTGGTTTGGTTTTCAGCAACCTCAGCATTGCGGTTACAGGATGTAAGCACTTGCTTCAGGGCAGAAACTTTCATATTTTGCCTCTGAGATTTGAGATGGAAAATTGAATTCTTGAGTTCATTTTCTTTTCCCATTTTGTTTATTGCGATTAGTTGTAACTAACTAATCACATGATACTCACCAATCTGACCATAGTATCATATATAGTCACCCAGAACCTTAATTCTTCTAAGCATTTGAATAGGAGTATGAAATGCTACCATTCAGGTATCTCCATTGCCACATCACACCATGGATTATCAGTGCTCTATTTATTACTAGAAGGTCATAATGGCTTCGAATATTGACCCAGAGAACCAACTCAGACAACTGATCCTGAAGATTTTTTTCCTTCAACAACTTCAGTATGATCTCTGAGTTCCTCAGGATTCTCCAGTGAGGGGGAGGGGAAGATCCAATATTCTCCTAAGAATTTATTTTAAGGAAGTCAATCTGAGACTTCTAGCGGCTAGAAAGCCCACTCACTATCTGTCAGGCAGGTCAGAAGGCCAGAGACTCAGAGATCACTTGAATCCAAAGGCAGTCTGGGGGCAGAACTGCTTCTTCTGAAGACATCAGGCTTTTCTCCTTAAGACCTTTAATCATGGGCCTGGCGGCGTGGCCTAGCAGCTAAGGTCCTCACCTTGAAAGCCTCGGGATCCCATATGGGCGCCGGTTCTAATCCCGGCAGCTCCACTTCCCATCCAGCTCCCTGCTTGTGGCCTGGGAAAGCAGTTGAAGACAGCCCACTGCATTGGGACCCTGCACCCGCGTGGGAGACCTGGAAGAGGTTCCAGGTTCCCGGCATCGGATCGGCGCGTACCGGCCCGTTGTGGCTCACTTGGGGAGTGAATCATCGGACAGAAGATCTTCCTGTCTCTCCTCCTCTCTGTATATCTGACTTTGTAATAAAAATAAATCTTAAAAAAAAAAAAAAAGACCTTTAATCACTATCAAGCTTATTCACATTATGGAGGCTAAGCTAAGCTGCTTCAATCAAAGGCCACTGATCTAAATGTTAATCACAACTAAACAATACCCTCACAACAACACTAGACTGGTATTTGACCAAATCTCTTAGTTCTATGGCCTAGTCAAAACGACAAAATTGACAATGACACAAGCTAACTGGTTTCCTAAAGGCAAGTTAAAGAAAGGAAATTTTTAAAACTGAAGATACAAATTAAAAAGGCACAAGCAAACTACAAAGAGGCAGAAGCAATAACAACAACAACAAAAAAATTCAGGGACAAAATGAAAGCCTTAAAATATAGAACCAAAAGATCAACCATAAAGTCCTAGGAAGGAGTCCTAGAAACTTTCACACGGCTACAGGAAGACTAGCTTCAAGGCTCTATGAACTCTGGGTTAAGGCACACAGAGATATGATACACACGTAGAAGCAATTCTTGAATTCCAAGAAAAAAACTGTAAATTTCAAAATGGAAAAAAAAGTATTTCTTAAAAATAAAGTCAACCACATATTTCTTATCTAAAATATAGACAACTAGAACAAGTCAATTAATATCCAAGAGAAAATTGAGAGAAAAAGACTAAAATCCCAGAATTCTAAAATCTATTTGTTTATTTATTTCTTTATTTATCCAGATTGAACTTGTAAACAGGCACAATTTGAGATCACATTAACTACCTATACCACCTCTAACAACAAAGAATCCTAATGAATAAGAACAGACGCGTCAAATTAAGGACAGATGAAATACTAGAAGATACAGTGCAGAGGAAAACCTACAATTGACCTGGAAAAATAATTGATACAGAGAAGCACTACAGTGTTAAGCTTATTCTGGATCCCAGAGCTTTCTCCTATTTGCTATGTGACTACAGGAAAATAATTTTTTTTTTAAGATTTATTCATTTTATTACAGCCAGATATACACAGAGGAGGAGAGACAGAGAAGAAGATCTTCCATCCGATGATTCACTCCCCAAGTGAGCCGCAACGGGCCGGTACACGCCGATCCGAAGCCGGGAACCTGGAACCTCTTCCGGGTCTCCCATACGGGTGCAGTGTCCCAATGCATTGGGCCGTCTTCAACTGCTTTCCCAGGCCACAAGCAGGGAGCTGGATGGGAAGTGGAGCTGCCGGGATTAGAACCGGCGTCCATATGGGATCCCGGGGCTTTCAAGGCGAGGACTTTAGCCACTAGGCCACGCCGCCGGGCCAATCATTTATTTTTTTAACAACTTTTTTCTTTGGTAAAACAAAGATAATAGCAGTGCCAGTATCATCTGATTTGAGCATTACATGCTACTACCTTTGAGGGACTTACATCTCAACACACTGCCATCCCAGTCACTGGTGTAATAGCATTAACAGATACATACAGTGGCCTCACTAAACACAGGCATTTGTTGAACCTCTGCTTTAAAGGGAGTGTGTTTTCCCATATATCTAGATCATACTGGAAAACTGTACAAGTTTTTCAAAATGCAGTACACCTTTAGAACACACTCATAAACCATCTCTTTAACAACTTATTGACATATATTATCAAGCAGGTAGTCACATAAAATCATCACAATAAGGTAAACACTTGGGGGCCCAGCGCAGTGGCCCAGTGGCTAAAGTCCTCAACTTGAAAGCCCTGGGATCCCATATGGGCGCTGGTTCTAATCCCGGCAGCCCTACTTCCCATCCAACTCCCTGCTTGTGGCCTGGGAAAGCAGTTGAAGATGGCCCCAAGCTTTGGGACCCTGCACCTGTGGAGGAGACCTGGAAGAGCTCCTGGCTCTTGGCTTCAGATCAGCTCACCACCGGCCGTTGCGGCTCACTTCGGGAATGAATCATCGGACGGAAGATATTAAAAATAAAAAAAAAAAAACTACTTCCACACTGCAAAAACATTCTCATGCCTCCTTGGTATCTGTTCTTCTTGTTCCAATTCTACCCGAAGACAACCACTGCAATACCTTATGCTAATACAGGTTACGTTTGAAGCAGTGTGTTAGTTTCCTGAGGCTACCAGTAGGTTAAACAATAGAAGTGTATTTGCACAGTTTTGTAATTCCAATGGCAGCAAGTCTGGTCTCTCCTGAGGCCACTCTCCTTGGACTGCAATGGCTTCCTGCCGGTTGGTTGCTTTTTCATAGGGCTGGTGTCTCTGTCCAGTTCCCTCTTTGTATAAAAACACCAGCAAGACTGAGTTGGGGCCTCATTTCGTATTCATATTGCAAAGGCCCTCTCTTCACATATGATCACATTCTGAGGCACTGAGAGTTAAAACGTTAGCAGAACAAATGTTCAAAGAACATGGTTCAGTCCATAAAATACAGACACGCTTTTTGCCTGGTTCTTTCAATCAGCATGATTATCTTGAGATTCATCTATGTCGTCAAATGTAGCATTCAGTAATTTTTTTGTTTTTTGTTTTTTTACTGCTGAATCATATTCCTTTGTATAGAGGCAAAATGTGTTTATCCACTTTCCTGCTGGCAGGCCTTTGATCAGAGTCCAGTGCTGGTTTCCTGCTGATACACCTCTGGGCAGATTCCAATTCTGTTTTTGTATAAATGAAGTGTCTATGAATATTCATATATATCTTCATGCAAGGACAGGCTTCCCTCACTTTTAGGTAAATACACAGGAGCAGAACTGCTGAATTCTGTTGCATTGCAGTGAGTATGATATGTTTCATTGTGATTTGAATTTGTAATTTGCTTCTGATTAGTGATGTTGATCATATTTTCATCAATGTCTATATAACCTATTTCCTTTACATGGAGGAATGATGCTCGAATCTTCTGCTCATTTATGGTTGGGTTAATTTTTCCCTTGCCAAGTTGTAGGAATTATTGCATGTGCTCAGTACAAGTTCTTTATCAGGGAAATGTTTTACCATGTCTTTCTTCTTCTCTTTTTGTTTTCAGAACAATAGGCTTTGAAGAATAATTTTGATGAAATTCAATTTATTCTTTTTCTTTTACAGTGTTCAGATTGTTTGTTCAATTTGGAAAACAAAACAAACGCCATACCTAAGGATACTCAAATTTGTATTATGTTTTTCTTCAATAGTTTTATGTCTTTAAAATAACTAATAGAATTTATGTTACTGCAGTTTAGGTTATCAGAATAATCAAGCAGATAGTACACAGCATTCCATATACTCAATTCCTCTTCTCATACTGAGATATATTTATCTGTTGTATATTTATCTTGTGTTATAGTGCATTTGTTACAGTAAATCTACCAATATTGATTATTTTTACATAGTATGACTTTCATTTGCATATCTAGGTAAATATTCAATATTTTTATTTTTATCTAGCTGATATAACACCTTATTTACTAATGGGATACATTATCCTAAATCGATTCATGTATATAATGTATAATGATAAAATAATAATGGCAAGCATTTCCATATCTTTAAGTATTAGTATTTTTTGTGTATGTTGGGAAATTTTAAAATACTCTCTAGTTATTTTGAAGTACATAGTTAACTAAGGCAGACAGACTACTATTATTCACCCACTGTGCTATAAAATGCTATAAAATGCTATAACTATTTCTCCCACCCCCAAACTGTGTTTCTGCATCAATTATCCACCTTTTCACTCTACCTGCCCTCTCTCCCCTCTATTCAACTCTCAACTTCTACACTTGATCTTAGCCAAAAGGCCGAGAAGCGATAACTCTCAACTTCTATGTGGTCAGTTCTTGAGCAACTTGGGACCCATGTTGTGGTATGGCGGGTGAAGCTGATGCTTGAGACTCTTGTATCCCCTTTCAGAATGCCAGTTTCAATCGTGGCTACTCCACTTCTCATTCAGCTCCATGCAAATATGCCTGGGAGGAAGCAGAGGGCCTTCAAGTACTTGAGTTCTACCATCCGAGTGGGAGACCTGTGTGGAATTCCTAACTCCGGGCTTCAGCCTGACCTAATCCTGTAAACCAAACCAGCAGATAAAGAATTTTCTGTTTCTTGCTGCTTTGCCTTCCATGTAAATAAATAATATCTTTAAAAACATTTTAGTGACCCATATATTGTTTATCCAAGCCCTTATTTCACTTAACATTGTTTCATGCACAATGATACAAATGACAAGATTTCTCCTTTTCTAACGACTGTTAGATTCTACTGTTTTTATAAATATATATATAAATATGTATTCATATATATATATAATTTCTAAAATCCATTCATCCATCAGTGGACATCTTGGTTGACACATACCCTGACTATTGTAAACAGTACTGCAATAAACTCTATGCATGTCTCTCTAATATAATATTATTTCCTCTGGATATAAATCCAATATGAATTTCCTAGATCATCAGTCCATTTTTAAGGGTTTGTTTTTTCTTTTACCACTTTGCCAAATACTTCACATACTGCTTGCATATGAGTAAAGGAGAAAAATTTCGTTTTGTGCCATGTCTTGGGGACAAATTTCATCTTTCCCCTATTTACCATGAGGTTCACTAAAGGTTTATAACATGCAGTGTCAGTGTTTACTGTTTCAGGCATATTCTTTCTATATTTAATCTATTGAAAAAAATTTTAATCATGAATGGATGCTGAATTTTATCAAATAGTTTCTTATATCTATTGAGATGTCCATACTGTTTATATCATTCAGTCTGTTGATAGGCTGAACTGTCTATTGAATTACATAAGTTGAACCATCTTTATGCATTCCTAGGGTATTACCTTGTATTATATAGCTGTCTTGTATAATGTTTTTGTACTCTATAATATTTTTATAGCCTGTGAGCTTTGGTTTTCTAGTTTTTTGTTGAGAATTGTTACAACTATTTTCATCAATATTATTGGTCTATAATTTTCTTTTCATGGTGATCCTTGTGTTTCATTTTTCTCTTTGGAAGGCCTAAGACAGATAAGTTCCATAACTGGGTGGGCAGGGGCTGGAGACACAGGGAATACCATTACCTCTACCCCACACAGGGAGGCAGTGGGTGAAGTGAGTTACTTTGGAGATCATCAAAGGGCAGCATCCTATTGAAGGACATACTGATAGACAGCTTTGTTGTCCAGGAAAATGTTGTCAATAGTTCCATTACATTTGTGTGTCCAAACAAAACAACCAAGCAAGCAGATCAGGCATTGGGATACTGAAAGTGTCAGGTGTATCAGATACTGGACTTTGGGATGGTTCATGGCTGAGAAATAGCAATTCCTGAAGGAATGACAATTGCTCCAGAAGCACCAGGAATAGGAAATTTAACGTTCACCGTGGCTTGGCATAAATCCTACAGTATGCCAGGATCGCCACTCACTGCTAGCTATCAGAACTCCGTATCATGGTCACATGTAAAAATGCCCATACATGAAGCCATGCAACCCTTTCTTTACCTTTTCCCAAATAGAAACAAGAAAATAATCAAAACCATTTTTAGCTTACATGGAAGAATATCTCGGTATCTGTTCTTTTCTCTGTTAATTAGTTTACTCCCATAGGTGAACTCATTCAGCCGATTTGCATATTCTAAATCCTTCAAAAGGTGAAAAACATAAATAGATCATATAATCAACAAAGAAAGACAAAAAGTCTGCCTCTGTTTAGTATACCAGGTCCTTAAAAACCTATGTCATGCTCCACTATTTACTGTTTTATAGAGAAGTCAGAACTTCATTTTAACAGTATTATTTACAACCATATACACATTCTATCCATCTCAAGTATGAGATCCCAAGCCAAGCTGCTTGACGACAAGACAGTAAACTCCTTGAAGATATTTTTTCCTCCTAATACTTTTCCTTTTTCATAAAGAAAATACAGAATATTCACTTCTTAGGGCTTATCTAGAAATCCATCATTCATTAAACAAAAATATTTAACAACAACAACTTAGAAAACTATAAGCAATCTTATGATTTCTCTTGAAGAAATTATAGCCAGAACATTAATGAAAGAATTCTTCATTTTAGACACGAGACAGCTGAATGGTACCTCATAGCCATTTTAAGGTATATAGCAGCCAGTCCTGTATATAAACTAAAATTGAAATGTTAATGACTAATCATAGGTTGTGGTTAAGAACTTGCTTTTTTTTTTTTTTAACATACTGGTTACTCAAAACCATGTCAATTCCATAAGGTTGCAAATTGTTGTTGATGTTATATTGGGACTCTTAATTGACTGGGATGATATTCTACCAGCTCTAACTTCGGACCAGAAATGGTCTGCCCAAGAAACTGTTCAACCCATCTGGACAATAAGTAGCTGGATTCTATGCTTGATATACGTTTGCAAGGAAAGAATCTTGATTGAATTTGAACTGTAATACTACATCAAGGTGGAGGAATCCACCAGGGGGGAGGGGCGTGGGGAGGGGTGGGGGGAATTCCCAGAGCCCATGAAACTGTCACATAATGCAAAATAATTAATTAACAAAAAAGAATTCTTCATTTTAAAAAGTCCTTACTAAATGATTCAAATATTTGTTGTGCATGTAGCACGTAGTGGATATCAGAATACAAATGTGACTCAGAAAATGGGCTCATCCTTAGGACTACGTGAGGAAACGGAAGGAGAAATAATCAAATACCATGTGACCAAAGCACAGAGGCACTAGAAAAACAGGGAAGTAGCATGGTGGGTAGAGCCACCACTTGCAATCCTGGCATCCCATAAGCACACCGGATCGTGCCCCAGCTGCTCCGCTTCAGATCCAGCTCCTTGCTAACTGCCTATGAAAAACAGCAGAAGGCAGCCCATGTGTTTTGGACCTCTGCCACCCACGTGGGAGACCTAAAAGAAGCTCCTCTCCTGAATTTAGCATGGCTTAGCCCCGCTGTTATGGACATCTGAGGAGTGAACCACACAGAAGATCTGTCTCTGTCTCTTCCTCTTTCTCTGTAACTCTTCCAAATAAATAAATACATCTTTTAAAAACATCAACACTACATTATGGAAGAAGCTCAGGAGAAGGAAGCAGTCCCTGAACTTGGCCTAGGGTAAGCCATCCGAAATCAGAGACAAAGGGAAGAGGTATCATTCTCAGTGGAAGTCATGTATGTACACACATCCTCTAGGAGAGAAAATGCAGACTTCGTTCCAGGACCTCTGTGGTTACATCTGTAGATGCTGACATCCCCTGTATAAAATGGCAGTGTTGTGTATCATCTACCCACATGCTCCTGTATTCTTTGATCAGATCTAGATTAGTTCTAATACCTGATCTGATATAAATGCTGAGCACAGAGCCGTTGTATGCTAATGATTAGGGAAAATTAAAACAAAAAATCTTTAGACATGTTCAGTACAGATGTAATTTTTACCCAGTAATATATTCAGGCTTCAGTTGTGTGCATCTAAGACAGCTGAAGTACAAGTATGGAGGGTCAACTACACCAAAGATAGTGGGATGCATCAGAAGCACTCTCTTTGAATATCTGTGGATAAAAGTCGAAAACCTGCCCATTGTAAAAGAGCTTTGGTAACTGTTGGGCAGACAACCTGGTACCATCAGTCTTTAATTATTAGAAAACAAAGTCTGTGAAGGTTTTAAGGAGTAGGTTAATAGGATCAGATCTGTACCTTTTAAATCTTTTAAATTTTTCTAGAAAATAAGTTTTAAATTACAAAAACGTTTAAGAATCAGAAAATTATCATAAAACACGAGTAACAGAGAGTAACCTTAAAACACACAAGAAGGTAATATAAAATGACACTCTTCAAAAGAATTTGGCTCTGTGGGGGCTTGGCATCTGCTAGGATGCCTGCATCCTCTGCTGAGTCACCTAGGTGAGGCCCCAGCTTCCCCCTGGCTTCCCGCCACTCCTGGGTGAGACCTGGGTTGAGTTCCCAGCTCCTGGCTTTGGCCCAGCCCAGTCCCAGCCACTGCAGGGCAGTCCTCCCTACTTTGTTTCTACTCCTCTTTGCATCTTTGCTTTTGGAGTAAGCAAACAAAATGTTAAAAAATGTAAAGATAAATTTGATTAAACGTACTAAATGAAATTTTAGAAGAAAATGATCTGGTATCAGAACATGAGTAAGAAAATCAATGAACAAAGTCCTCAAATAAAATATAAATGGGATTTCAGTATGTAACAAAAGTAGCATTTTACAACACCAAAGAGAAGTTTCGGGAGTCTTGGAACAAGGAAATGTACATAAAATATTGAGTCCCAGTCAAATACCTTAAATTCTAGCTGCATCAAAGTATTAAATACCAAAAAAAATCATGAAACTATTGTAAGAAAATAAATTAATTATAATCTAGAATTAAAGAATATGCCCTAAGAACAAACATTCAGAAGCCCTTAAAGAAAGGCCCAGCATGCTCGACCACTAACAGCTAGCCGTGGTAAATAGGTAAATGTGTGTATGTAACACAAACTGTGGGGAAAATATACAAAACACATGCAATACTATTACTTCTTCACTGTATAAAGATGTATTAATCAAGAAGGAAAATAGCAAACTGATAAACAAATCAACCTAAGAGCTCACCAAAAATTAATCTGAAAGGCCTTCCCCGTACATGCACTGGGAAGGCATCAGGAGATGGCCCACGAACCTAGGCCTCCACCCACGTGGAAAGCCCTGATGGAGTTCAACTGCTCCAGCCATTGTGGCTATTTAGGGAACCAACAGATGGGAACTCTTTTTCTGTCACTCTGTCTTTCAAATAAATATTTAAAAAAAAAAAAAAGAGCTAAAAAATTATGGGAAGATATTTCTCTATTCACAAATAACTGAATGCCAGCTAGATCATCTAGAAATTGTGAATTAAGTAATGAACAAAGATCGAAAAAATCTGATAGCAACAAATACTGATGGCATTCACAGGAATGTAGTCTTAAAAATCCTGACATACATACATACAGTCATATGAAAAGGGTGACTGTCATTTTTTAATAGCAGAAACCATAGCAATCTACATATACAACACAGATAACTATTTAAATATATTAAGCTTTTATATATAATTAAGTACCATGCAATACTTAAAAGAATGAGATAAAATGGAATATATATTTGAAAATTATATCTTATGTGGAAGAATTTTTGAAAAATAGAAATAGATGGCAAAACTTTTGTAGAAGTTTTCATGGCATATTTATTAGTCAAAAGGAGTCCTGTAAAGTCCAAAGGGAAAGAAGTGGGAGGAGGTTTTCCAATTCAACTTATACCCTTTCATGCTATATGACTTTTGGTTACCATGTAACATATTGCTTTAAAATTTATGCAATACTTGATGAAGTTGAAGAACAAAAGTTTAAAAAGGAACTGAAGAAATAGAGAAATAGAAATAAAAACCATAAAGACTTTTGTTAAGAACAAAATATTTACCGTAAACTCCTTGATGGTATCATATTCTGCTACTTTTTTCTCAATCATTTTCAAACAATCCTTGATGGTTGTTTGTTCATTAAAATTGAATATTAATGGTTGGACCTTAGCCAGCTGAGCTAGCTCCCCTTCAGAAACAATTCTGTGTATATCTAATAAAAAGAAAAATTCACACGCATAAATGACTTACATGTATGTGAAGGGAGATTTTTATTGTTCTCTCTTTTGTAAAGGCATTGCCATGGAATAGCCAATGAAAGTTTACTTTTCTATCATTGTGAGACAGATTACCTTTGTTTCAGCACAATTACAGATCTGTACCTGTGAAATTACACAAAACCCACTATTTTTGGTGAGCATTGTTTAGCATTATAAACATAATAGATGCAGGAGGTTGGGATATATTCTGTTTTAAAATGCAAATTTGGTAGATGAATTAATTATGTTAGGACAAGAATGTACAAGACTAAACTAGGAAAATGAAAAAAAACTGCCTGAGACCAAATGTCTCTAGAAAATCCACCACAGGTCCTATTTATTCTAACACTGATCATATACACAAACACACACACACACACACACATCCACAACTTGGCATAGAGAGGATCTGCAGTGTAATTAATAAAGCTGAATAATAGATATGCATATATGGGTACGTATTACAGTCAAAAGTAAGAGAACATACTCTACTTAATAGTAGATACAGAAGTTTGTAAATGATGATTTCTTAGTCTTGCTGACAACCCAAGTTCCAAATGTTTGAAATTTTCACATTATGGCCACTGACCAAATTGCGCTAACTCTGCAGAGTCAACAGGAAGGGAATATTTTAAAAGTTTCAAAATGCTATTATAATATATTCAAGTAAAACTTATTCTCAAAATTTGTTTCCAAAGCTAAATAATATGTACAAAAATTAATAGAACTAAATTATACACACAAGAAGCAATCAAACAATTCAAAAAAGAAACCGATGGAATGTTCTAAAAATCTACATGTTGCTGGGCAACTTGTCTTGGCCACTCACTCTATTCAGAAACTCACACTAAGGGCAGGAGTGAGTGCCTGTTGATTGGGAGAGTCACAAATTCTGTAATTTCTCACAAACATGTCTAACCTTAGTGTCAGAAAAGGTCTAAACAGCCAGAAAAGGGGACATGAAATTCTCCTAAGAGTAAAAGCCATTTTGACCGTCTCTGATTCCCAACAGTAAAAAACAAACAAACAAAAAAACAGAACAAAACCCAACCCTTAAAGCTTCCATTGAGCTCCAGATTTCCTGGGAGGGGCAAAAACAAAAAGGAAAGACAAACTAGAATGACTGTAGTGGACGGACACTGCTGTGAAACCCGCAACATTGATTCTACTCTGAAGGTTAGTGAAAGTCACTCAAATCATCTCACTGCAGTAATAGCTTCATCAGAGATCATTCAAATGATCAATGGGGAACAAGTTCATCCATAACATACGGGAAAGACAAGTCAGCTCTCTTCTACCTTACCCCTCTATCAAGAAATACACAAGGTGTAAGGTCCTAATTATCACGAGCAGTTCTCTCATGCCAAGAAAATAAATGAGTGGTGTACAGTACACATGAAAACACAAAGAACCTTTTTAAACGGTCTGAGATTCGCTCCCATTCATAGGGTCACTCCCCAAGCCCAGCAAGGGCAGGAACTGGGCCAGGCTGAAGAGGGTGGCTAACACAACCCATGTCTCCGATATAGCAATAGGAACTTAAGCACCTGAGGCTATCTCTGCTGCTTCCCAGGGACTTCATTAGTAGGCTGCTGAGGCCAGGCACCAGTACTAGCTATTGGATGCAGCTATTCTGAGGTGGAATACGTGTTCTAACTAGTGTTTTAAATATTAGGCTAGAGAAGGAAGAAAGATGGCCAATTGGGGCAGAAAGGTGTGGCCGTGAGTAGGGAGCGAGCCGCAGAACCAAAGTGAGTGCTGTGCAGGCCTGGAGCAGGAAGGTCTGTGGAGAGAAATGGGAGCTGCACGGATGAGAAAAACTGTGGAAAACACCCAAGGTTGAAGCCTCAACCCCTGTCCCAACATCCACGACCCTGGGAGAGCAACGAACCCCCAGTGTACCAGTACCCTGCTGGAGCCCACAGAAGCACAGCAGGGTATTATGCCACCAGGTAGCAACAAACAAAGGGAAATCTACTTAGAAATCCAAGGAATCCCTCTGCCTCCCCCAACCCCCAAAAACAAAGGGGGGACATTTCCTTGCTTCTTCTTCCAAGAAGTCTCCCTACTCATCTGCAGAAGACTCAAGGTAAACCAGGAATGACTCATTTGTACCCAAAGCAACAGTTACCCAATTACCAAGGAAGGCAGAGAAAGAAGAAACTATAGAGAAACAGCACAGTTTAAGGTAGTGGCAGTAGCCTCCCTGGCCCCATGCACCACTGAAAACACAAGTGAGAGAGAGAGCCTAGGCAGACAAAAGACTAAGAACACCCAGGCTAAGAGACAACTCCGAAGGCACAGGCTGAGGAGACCAGGTGAGACTAAAACATGGGAGTCCACCTGAGCAATCAGCACAAAAACCCCATCATCACAGCTCAGAAACAAACGGGAAACTGGGCACAGAATGGAAGCTGTAAAATCTACCTACAAAGGGATAGATCTATCTAATAAAACCATAAAAGAAAGCAAAATTAAACAAAGAGAAACCCGATGAATATATGACAGGAGCAAATCACTTCCTGTTGATATTAATGCTTGATGAAAATGACTTAAGGTCATCAATCAAAAGGCATAGATTAGCAGACTGAATCGAAAAGAAGGACCCAACTATTTGCTGCCTACAAGAGACACATCCCACCACCCAAGACACGTGGAAGCTGAAAATGAAAAAAATGGGAAACAGTATTTCACACTAATGGAAAAGAAAAATGAGCCTGCATAGCCATTCTAATATCAAATCATACAGACTTCAATGTGCAATGCATTAAAAGAGATGGATGCCACATAATGAAAAAGGGATCCACCCAGCAAGAAGAAATAATAATAAATAATAATGTATGCATACCAAATGCCAGGGCTCTCAGCTACATGAAACAACTATTGACAGACCATTGGGAAGATATAGACCGCAATTCAAAACCACTGGGGACTTAAAACTCCACTAACATCTGAGCCCAGAGCAGTAGCCTAGAGGCTAAAGTCCTCACCTTGCATAAGCCAGAATCCCATATGGGCGTTGGTTCTAATCCTGACAGCCTGCTTCCCATCCAGCTCCCTGCTTGTGGCCTGGAAAAGCAGTCAAGGACAACCCAAAGCCTTGAGACCCTTCACCCACATGGGAGACTCGGAAGAGGCTCTGGGCTCCTGTCTTTGGATCAGCACAGCTCTGACCATTGTGGCTGCTTGGGGAGTGAATCAATGGATGGAAGATCTTCCTCTCTGTCTCTCCTCCTCTCTGTATATCTGACTGTTCAATCAAAAATATCTTTTTTAAAAAAAAGAAAAACAAAAGCAAAATAACCCCAAAATCAGCAGTATAAAAAGAAATAATAAAAATAAGTGAAAAAATAAACCAAGTAGAGACTGAAAGAATGATACACAAAATCACTGACTCAAACAGTTGTTTATTTGAGAATATAAACAGAATAAATAGCACACTGGCCCAATTGATTAAAAAGGGGGGGAGGGAGGACACTAACCAATAGAATCAGAGATGAAAAAGGTACCGTAACAACAGGTATTTTAGACATGCACAGACTAATCAGAAGACAAGCAACTGCACACCAACAAATCAGAAGATCCATGAACACATAGCAACTACCAAACTGAATCATGAGGCAATAGAAAACGTAAATAAACCTGTAACCGGGATGAAACAAAATCAGTAATTAAATCTCTCCCAATCAAGAAAAGCTGCCAGGACCAGGCAGCTTCACTGATGAATTCTACCAAACATTCTAAGAAAAACTGACCCCAATTACCACAATCTATTTAAAATCATAGAAAGTGAGGCAATCCTTACAAACACCTCTATAAAGCCAGCATCACCTTAATAATAAAACCAGATAGACATGACAAAGAAAGAGAACTAGAGGCTGACATCCCTGATGAACATAGGTGTAAAACTCTTCAACAAACTACTAGCCAGAAGAATCCAACACATCACACAGATCATTCACCTGGCCCTGGCATGCAGAGAGGGTTTGATATACATTAATAAATCAATGTGATATGCCACGTTAACAAATTGATGAATTAAAACTATATGATCATCTCAATAGATACAGAAAAGGCATTTGATAAAATTCGACACCATGGGCCTGGCACGGTAGCCTAGTGGCTGAAATCCTCGCCTTGCATGAGCCAGGATTCCATATGGGCCCTGGTTCTAATCCTGGTGGTCCCACTTCCCGTCCAGCTCCCTGTTTGTGGCCTGGGAAAGCAGTAGAGGATGGTCCAAAGCCTTGGGACCCTGCACCCACCTGGGAGTCCTGGAAGCTCCTGGCTCCTGGCTTCAGACTGGCTCAGCTCTGGCCATTGCGGCCACTTGGGGAGTGAACCAGCAGACGGAAGATCTTTCTGTGTCTCCTTTTCTCTGTAAATTTGATCAAATACCACTTCATGCTAAAAACCCTATGCAAGACAGGCATAGAAGTAACATTCTACAACACAATCAAATCAATATATGAAAAACCCAAGGCCAGCATTATGCTAAACAGGGAAAGATTCAAAGCTTTCCTACTAAGATCTGGAACTAGATAAAGATGTCAACTATCACCACTGCTATTCAACATAGTATTGCTAAAGCTACTAGGCAAGAAAAAGAAATTAAAGCAATTCAAATTAGAAAAGATGAAGTCAAATTATCTGTTTGCATGATTCTATATATAGGAGAACCAAAAGACTCACCAAATAGACTGTTAGAACTTATAAAGAAGTTGGGCAAGGCACAAAATAAATCAACATAAATCAATGGCTTTATTATATACAATTAACTCGAGGGCTGAAAAAGAATTTGTCAGAACAATCCCTATTAAAATAATGGAGAACAACTTCAAAGGCCTTGGAATAAACCTAACTGACGATGTAGAAGACCTCTATGACGAAAATTAGAAAACATCTTAAAAAGAAATAAAAGAAGGCTTTAAAGATGGAGAAATTTGCCATGTTCCTGGATGGTAGAATCAACATCATCAAAAAGTCCATATTGCTAAAAGTAATGTACAGATTTAAGGCCATCTCAATATAAACTCCAACAACATTCTTCACAGAATGGCAAAAACATGACACAAAAATTCATCTGGAAACACAAAAGACCATGAATAGCCAAAGCCATCTTGAGGAATAATAATCAAGCTGGAAGAATCATAATTCCAAATCTTCAGTCATATTACAGGACAGCGGTAACCAGAATAATCTGGTACCACCAAAACTGTTGCCTCTCTATGCACTTATACATTGGCTAAGTGAATTTCAATGAATGCCCAAGGCCACAACAGCTTCAGGTTAAGTCTTGGAAATGTCACTTTTCCTGCCAACACCAACCAGAAGGTCCCCTAGGAAAAGGCTGTGGTGGATGTTGGGTAAGAGGATCTACATTGTAACCTACACAGTACCTGAGCTTTATCTTGCTTTCCCTTGTCTTCAGCATAGTCATCAATTTCTTAAGGTAAAATGTAGCCCTCCAAATGTAATTTATACAGGAAGGTAAGATGTGATGAGAAATCAAAAAGAACCCTTTCATATTCTATCCAAATTGAATACAGACACACATGTTTATGACAAAGATGAAAATGAAACATAAGATGCAGAAGAAGTAGTAATGCAATACAGCATGTAGAACACTTTTTAAAATATGTTATGAAATGGGAGATAACCTAAAGTCACCTTGTATACAGTATCTGTAACACAAAATGAATAAGAAAGGAGTTGCCGTAAATAGGAATATAAAATAGGAATGTTGCAACAACATGTCATGGTGAACAGTTATTTTGCAGAAGTAAGAAAAATAAAAACAGGACTCCAAAGTACATGATGATGGATAAGCAGCACATGATTAAATCAAGTGTTTTACAAAAACAAAGCAAGCAGTTGAAGCTGGATTTATTGACATAGGACAAAAGCATGTTTACATTAATCAGTGAACAGAAGAAATGAAAAACCAAAGAGAGGATAATGTATGCTGGCTAAAGAGTGAAGAACTTGAGAAATCCTCCCTCCTGCTATACACTCATAAAGAGCAGGCGAAAGGCAGCACAGCTCCTGTCACCCTGAACGCAGACGTTAAGGTCCATTTAAACTGGGGAAGGAGAAGAAAATACCCTGAACCCAGACCATAAGGTCTCTCCTGCCTGGACCACATAACTGAAAAGGCACTGCCTGAGATCCAGGGACACCACATCTTCCTAAAACTAAGAGTGAGCAAGGACATCCAAAAAATATTATCCTGAGCCCCATCATCAAGCAAGAGAAGTCTAAATACAGTTATCATTAGGAAACAGACAACCGCCCCCAGCCCCACTGTAAAAAGCTGCACAACTGATTTCTGCACCACTGCTACCAGAGATGGTCAGAGTCAGGGCAACTTTTGGGGCAGAGGACAGATCGGCTGCATCCTGCAACTCCAGGAGGGTTGCGGTATTACCCTCGGAGCTGCACTCAGTCACTCCACTTGACCCAGGAAGGCTGTCCTTAGCTTCAAGCTGCAGTAGCTCATAAAAATTCTGCTCTCATCCTGGGAGATCAGGACGCTGACTCCTCTGTACCCTACAAGATCATGACTGTAACAATCAATTCTAATTTCTTCAATCCCAGTGGCATTTACCACTGCAGCTAGGAAAGAACCTAACTGCATTCCATCTCTCTGGACTAGTAACTGCCAAACTGAAATCTTTTGAAGACTTTATGTGGTCACCCTGTTAAACTGGAGCAGGATTGAATTTCCATCCCCCAGCCCTAGGACTAGGGCTGCTGGTGTTGTAAACTGCAGCAACAAATGCATTCTCCCAGAAAGACCTAGCAAGACCTAACAAGAAACAAAGCAAAAGCAACAAATCAAGCGATAAACTGAAGTATAAACTCTTCTAAAACAACCTACTTCATGACGAAGAAAGAACTAACACACCTAATGTGAAGAGGCCAACACAGACACACAGGACACGTGAAGAAACAGACAGCATGACACCTCCAAAAGAACTCAGAAATCCTCCAGAATTAGATCCTGATCTGAAGGAAATCTATCAGATGCCAGAAATAGAATACAAAAAATCATTATAAGGAAACTCAATGCAATGCGATTGAAACTATGGATCAACGGATTAAACAAATGAGGGAAAAAAATCAATCAGTGACATGAATGAAAATATCACTCAAGAGATAAAAATCATCCGGAAGGGGAAGATACTCTGCTGACTCTGCCCTCAGACCAGAGAGGGTCTTCCCAATAAGTAGATGGACTTGTCTGGACTATGGGATGTTGGACTCTATGCTTGGCAAATTCTTGCAGGGAGGGAATTTCAACTAAACTTGAACTATGGTTATGCAGCGGGGTGGAGGAACCCACCATGGGGGGAGGGTGGGGGGGAGAATCCCAGATTCTATGTAATTACAACACAATGTAATTAATGAATAAATTTAACAAAAAAAATCATTCAGAAGAACTTAACTGAAATTTTAGAGTTGAAATCTTCAGCGAAATGAAAACTGAGAACTGTAACAGTAGTGCAGATCAAGTAAAGGAAATAATTTCTGACCCTGACAAGACTTTTGAATTAAAATGTTCAACAAAAACAAAAGAACCTGAAAGAATGAGGAGAGTCTACATAAAATTTAGAGTACCTTTAAATCACCAAATATTCATATTGTGGGTATTTCTGAAGGAGGAGAGAAGAAAAGGGGGGCATTGAGGGCCTGCTAGATAAAGAAACATGGATTATTTCCACGTTTTTCCATGGATTCCTACCAGATTTAGGAAACTTTAAGGACCCCAAGCAGACTCAGCCAAAACAGATCTTCTCCAAGGCATACTCCAGTCAAACCATCCAAAATGAAGGACAAGAGAATTCTAAACACAGTCAGAGAAAAGTGTCACATTACATGTAAAGAAAAACCAATTACCAACAATAGACTTCTGGGCAGAAGCCCTACAGGCCAGGCCTGGAATATTATTATTCAAAAAATTATGTATTATAGTTTTATAACTATGATTTAATATATTATATATTACAATATTGCATATTGTAATTTTATAATTATCAACTATATAATTTTGAATATTAGATGTTCAAAAATTCCAACCAAGAATATCATTATCCAGTGAAGGTATCCTTTCAAAGTGAATAAAGCATTTTCCAGACAGGCAAAATCATAGACTTCACCACCACCAGACCAGCCTTAGAATAAATTCTGCAGTCCCACAGTTAAAAACATATGATACCGGGCCCTGCGGCGTGGCCTAGCAGCTAAAGTCCTCGCCTTGAATGCGCTGCTCCAGGATCCCATATGGGCGCCGGTTCTAATCCCGGCAGCTCCACTTCCCATCCAGCTCCCTGCTTGTGGCCTGGGAAAGCAGTCGAGGACGGCCCAATGCACTGGGACACTGCACCCGCGTGGGAGACCCGGAAGAGGTTCCTGGTTCCCAGCTTCAGATCGGTGCGCATCGGCCCGTTGCGGCTCACTTGGGGAGTGAGTCATCGGATGGAAGATCTTCCTCTCTGTCTCTCCTTCTCTCTGTATATCTGACTTTGTAATAAAATAAATAAATCTTTAGAAAAAAAAAACATATGATACCCCCAAATTCACAGACAAATCAGGTAAAAACAGTATCCAATTGGAAAAATGACAAGTGTTAGTTCTTCTCTAACAATACTAACCTTGAATGTAAATGCATTAAATCAATTACCACACAGACTTAGGTTGGCTGGATTTAAAAACAACAACAGTAACAACAAGATCTTGCTATATATGCTTCACAAATGAAGATCCACATAGACTGAACATGAAAGGCTGGAGAAAGATATAGCAAGCAAGTAGAATCCAAAAAAGAGCAAGAATAGCTATCCCATATCAAATGAAAAGACTTTAAATTAAAAAAACTGTAAAGAGAGACAAAGAAGGATATTATAGTTTGATAAAAGGTTCAGTTCACCAAGAAGATAACACAAGATCACCTAGGTACCTACATCAAATACTATTAGACCTTAAAGGAGGGATAGACTCAAATAATAATGGTTGACTTCAGCACCTCTTTCTCATCAGTGGACAGCCTGTCCAGACAGAAAATGAGTAAGGGTGCAGCAGAAATACATTATCCAGCAAAGGGACCTAACATTCACAAGACATTTCACTCAAAAATTCTTCTCAACAATGCACAGAACATTTTCCGGGATAGCACAGGCATTAAGTCATCAATCGAGCCTCAGTAAATTTAGAAAGATTGAAATCACACCCTGTATCTTCTCAGACCACAAAAGAATAAAACTAGAAATCACCAAGAACAATAGAACACTCAAAAATACATGGAAATTAAATAACATAGGACGACCCAAAGCCTTGGGACCCTGCACCCACGTGGGAGACCCGGAAGAAGCTCCTGGCTCCTGGCTCCTGGCTCCTGGCTTCGGACCGGCTCAGCTCCAGGCATTATGGATGGCCATTTGGGGAGTGAATCAATGGGTGGAAGATCTTCCTCTCTGTCTCTCCTCCTCTCCAAATATCTGACTTTCCAACAAAAATAAATCTTTCCAAAGTTTTTTTTTTTAATTTTTTATGTTTTAAGCAAAACATGATAATAGTTAAATATCTGTAACAGATAAAAGGAGCAAAACACTTCTCAATGAAAGGTAACATTACCCTTACCTCTGATGCTCTCATGTGCCCTTCCCTGACCTCATTTTTTGTTCTTTTGGAATAATCACTGCTCAGAATTGCACTATCATTTCTTTTGCCTTTTTTTTTTTATCATATATTGCCTTTTTGCCAGTTTTATAGATGAGTGCCAGTGAAATCATAGTGACTTTTTAATCTTGGCTTTTCTGTTAAGACTGCACCTTATTTTATATAAATGCACCAGAAGCACTCTCACGCATTCCAGTGTTGCAGGGTACCTGAGCTGTTCATGGTTTATCACAGAAAAGCCCAATATGAACATTCCTGCCTGTATCTTCCGGTACAAAAAAGAAACAGCTTCTCTAAACTAAACAATGTGGTCAATGTAAACTGTCATTTCACTGTGATTTAATTTTTACTTCCTGATTTAAAATTAGGTTGAACAGATTTTTTTCATATTTCCTTTATATGGAGTGCTTGTTTATATACTTTGCCCACTTTTCTATTTGGCTGTCTTTTATGTATTCATACGTAGTGTTTTTTTTTTTAACATTTCTTGTTCATTAATCATTTGTCATTGTAGACTTTAATAACGCCAGGAGAAATCTAACCTTATTTCTAAACCGAAAAAGAAGAGTACTGAGAAAGAAAGAAGTCACCTTCTGTCTGCTTTTCCTTTACAACTGGCCTTATTAGTGCAGGTGAGTCGTTCCCTGTAGAAAGCAAACAAATTTCACTGAACATCAATATTAGCTGTCTCTCAGAGGTTATGAAAAGGCAAAATCAAATTACCAACATGTCTTCAGACCAGAAGAACTGAAAAGCACAGCCTCAGACATACTGACTGTGGTTCTTGCCATTCCATGACTTGGAACATCACTCCTTTCCCTTGAAAACCCCTGAACGCCAGATCTGGTTGGTTAGACGCAGGTCTGGAATCTGTGGCTTCTGCTGTTACTCCAGCAGCTGCAGTATGAAGGAGGCTTCCTTCTTTTTACCAACTCAAACTGGGAGTATTCCCAAAGACGCGGCCCCGTGGATTTTTACCACAGCACCGCAAACTATAAGAATAATTTTTAAGAACTGAACAAAGTGTCCAACACAAGCAATAAACTATAAAATTATAGTCAAGTCTCACAACGAAATATTCTTTTAAAATTGTAATGTGCATATTTGTTTAAAGGTCATGTCTATAGAAGAATGTATTCCCTTTTTATTTTAAAAATATGTTTATACTCAAAATTCTACTTTTGCCCACAATGTAAAACTGCAATGAATATCCCTCATACCCTAACAATATACACACATTGAGGAAACCCACTGAGAAATATTCCGCTGAACCCGCCGAAGAACTGGAGCTGTAGAGTAACCTAGTCACATGAAACATAAGGCAAAAGGGTCTCCTCTAGGAAATGACAAGACATGAACCGTGGCTCAATCGTGGTGCTTCATGGGATAAGGAAATGCCAAACACTCTATAAGTGGTAAAGAAGTTTCCAACACAACATTTAATAAGTGCTGAAGGTGACTGTTGGTGATGGACAATATAGCAGTCACTGGCCCCTGCAGATTCAACTTCACTGTCTTCCCACAGGTGCTCCTCAGGACAAGGAGCGAGGTGGGAGAGGGAAGAATCGTTCCTATGAGGAAGGCTTGGAGGGAAAGAGCTACTGCATGTGAGGAAAGAGGAAAAAGTCCTACCTATTCCAGACTACAGCAGGAATTGCAGCAAACCCCGTGGAAAACATGAGATCCACTGCAGCTGAGAAGTGGGGGAATGGAAAAGCCCTGTATTCCTGGGGGAGAGGCCCTGGCAGGTTCCCAAAATTCTGTACCAATGCTACCGCAAATCTCCAGCCATCAATCAAGAGGTGGCAAACCCTTTCCCATGATAGACCTGCCAAAGACAAAAGGCTGGGACTGACTTTACAAGGAGAAAAATGAGTATCACCAGCAAAGCCTGACCCCTGAAAAACAGAGATGGAGGCCCTGCCCAAGACAGAGACTGAGCTAAAACAGCAATCCAGCCCTCACCTCCAAGTTAGTTAGCACTAGCACATTAACCTAATGGTTACAGCAACACAAAACCAAAATCTAGTTCACACCCTAAAGACACAAAAAATCCTGCATCCTTGGCCAGGCAGAGAATAAGCATAACTTTCTAGACATAAAATCTACTTTCTTCAATCTCTAGTTCCCTGTTGCCAACACCAACATTCAGCCAGAAATTATAAGACAGGGTTGGTGTTATGGAACAGCACCTTGAGCTGCCACCTGAGACATCAGTATCCAATATGAGCATGTATTCCACTTCCAAGCCAGCTCCCTGCTAATATACCTGGGAAGGCAGCAAGAGATGGCCCAAGTGCTTGGGCCCTTGCCACCAAGTGGGAGATCTGGATGGAGCTCTGGCTCCTAGCTTCCATCGGACCCAGGACGGGTCACCAACCAGCAGATGGAAGATTGTTTCTCTGCCTCACCCTCTCTGTCTCTCTGCCTTTCAAATAAATTAGTAAATTGAAAAAAGAAAAATTGTAGGACAAAACATAGAATCAACAACAAAACCACTGTCAAAAAACAAAGCAGTATGAAACAAAAAAAGTCAGTAATGACCCTTTTGCTAGAGTTACCAAAGAGGACGGTCTAGGTAACCACCATTAAAATGCTTAAGGTCTTGCAGAAAAGGGGCGAGGGGAATGCCTCAACAACTGGAGAATCTGAACAGAGAGAATCTAAAAGCTTATATCAAGTGAAAATTTTATAAATAAAACACTGTAACAAGGATAAGAATGTTTTCCATGGGTTCAGTAACAGGTTCAAAACAGTGGAGAAAAGAATCAGTAAACCTGAAGATGGACTGACAGAAAGGACATTAACTGAAACACAGAGGAAAAAGAGCAGGAAGGAAAACAGCAAAAAGCAACCAGTAATACTGGCACAGCTCCCTTGGATTGACATTTGTTGGTGAGCTGTTCATGACCCATCAGTCCCACTCCTAGATATTTACCTTATAGAAATGGAAACTTATGTTTACACAAAATCAGTATATGAATGTTTGTAATACTTTCATCCATAAATGCCAAAAATCTGGAAACAACCCAATATCCTTCAGCTGGTGAATGGATAAACAAACTGGTGTGGCCAAACAATGGTATACTATTCAACAGAAACAGAGGTCAGGTATCAACGAATGCAACCACACAGATGAATATCAAAAGCTTTATGCTGGGTCAAAGAAGCTGGGCTCACAAGGCTTCATATTTGTGAGTCCATTTATGTGACACTTTGAAAAAGTGGGGTTAGGATTTGATTACAACAGATACAAGAGACATCTGGGAGGTGACGGAACAGTTCTATACCCAGATTGTGGTGGGTGACCTTGTCAAAACATCATTGAACAATATGCTAAGAGGATGAATTTGACTCAATGCAAACTATGTCTCTAATTAAAACTGTATTTTTCTTATAAACTGTTTTTGTATGAGACCTGCATCTTAATAATTTTATTATCTAAGTCTTAATGGATTTACAGGTTTTTCATTCAACAAGCATTACGAGAAAAGCTAATTTCTATACTTGATGCTAGGGCTGAATTGGATGAGCTCCAAGATCCTCTCCAACTCCAAGGTTTTGAGGTGTGCTTGACTCCCCAACTTCACAGTTTTATCTGTATATATCTACATACACTTATAAATACATATTCCTAGCCAAAACCATGTTTGTGTTACAGCTGTCATCCCCTGAATGACTGATCACATATAGAATGGTGATTTTATACGAGTGCATCACCAAGCAATGCTGCGGCAGTCCTAGTTTGTAAATTTGCATAATCACAAGATTAGCTGACAACACATTTCTCAGGAAACATCCCTGTCATTTAAAAATGCCTGACTATATATAGAGATAGATATAGATATAGATATAGATATAGATATAGATATAGATATAGATATATAGATGTAAATACACATACAACAAATTTTAGAATATACTTCATCCTCACAATTTATATTTTGTACATATTTTGTTTTTTCTCACAATATGTCATTATTAGGAATACAAAAATGTTTATTGCTTTATTTACAAAGTACATGCAGTACAATAAATTAAGAGAAATGAGAAAGCAGTTCATATTTTCAGGACTACGCAAATATATAATTCCTAATTTAATAAAATACAAGTCAACCATTTTATTAAATTGATATGCTTAATTGATTACTTGAAGAGAGGGCAGAAATTTGTTGTGATGATTGTGAGATGGGAATTAATTTCCTTCAGCTTTAAAAGAAAATTCTAGAAAACCATTTTTCCCATGTTTAGCACTTCCCGTAACCCTTTGCTTCATTTGTATTAGAAGTATCTTTGTGCATATCTTTCCAGAAAGTGGTACTACAAAATAGGATGATGTCATACCAGGAAGCACAGGGGAGACAGTCTTTGATGGCCCTGCAGGCTCTACATCATCACTGCTCGACCTGCTTGTGTCACTGAAACGCCATGTGTGATAATCATTCTCACTAGAAAAGAAGTGTATAAGTGGTTTTGGAGAATACATACATTCAACCAAGAATCTCTAATAATCTCTATTTATTATCAAGTTGCCATTCACCGCCATTGCAGTTCAGCTACGTACTCTTCTCATTTTCATCAACTACAACTGTGCCACTTCTGAGATAATTCCACAGTTGGAGTATCTCATCACAAATTCTATCTCCTTTCATCTTTACCAGAATTACATTAGCTATCTTGGGTTGGTTCACCAACTCTTCTCTCCTCCTTCACCTAACTCATGAGGGGGTCCCAATGCTTCAGACCATCCTCCATTGCCCTCCCAGGCCACAAGCAGGGGACTGGATGAAAAGCAGAGCAGCCAGAGAACAAGCACTGGCATCCATTTGGGATGCCAGCGCTTACAGGCGGAGGATTAGCCAATCGGACCACTTCACCGGCCCGTATCTTCTTTAAATTGTATCACTCCCCTTATAGTCTTTTCATTTTGTAACATTACTCAATTATCTCATCTTGAAAAGAGAAACACTGTAAGCTATGTCTTTATACAGCTAATACATGCCTATGGATGCTATACAAATACTAGCTCACACTCACTGTTTCTTTTCCAATATTTCACCACTCAGTACTCACTTATGCTATATGCTTGGCCCTTGTTGCACCTCCATTAACAACCCGTCCAGCAAACACCTCCTAACTTGACTTCTGCATCAAATTTTCAATATCTAGGAAAAAAATCTAAAACACAAATCTTATTAGATCTACTACAGAGTAATTCAAGATCAGCTTCCAGGTAATCTGAGGTTCTATACCCTAGTCATCTGACTCCAGCCAACTTCTTCAGCATCATCCCAGTAACTTCTTAATATACTTTATGCTTTACATTAACAAAACAAATGCCTTTTTCTTTTGCTTCTGTGGGGAATTTCAGATTACTCTTGTTTCCTCATCTTTAATGAGATTACTGCACACATTTAATTAGTTTCCATTTCCTTCTACAACAGGCTAGTCTTTTAGTTACCAGCAGTCTTCACTCTAGATACAAATGCATGAAGTGTAGAAAAGCAAGGAATAAAGGAAGGAATGAAGGAAGAAAGAAACCTTGTGCTTCATTTTCAGCTTCACACACACTGTGTTCCTTCACACTCGAATCCACACTGTATTATTAGCTCTGCCTCTCACCTTTTCCAGCTTCCTGGCATTCCAACTCACAACGCATTTCTAACACCAATAAGATATTTTCACCACTCCTTATCTTTGCTCAGACTTCTTCCCCAAGTATAAAATTTTCTTCCTTCCATTGTCACTTGCTGGCTTTCTACTTATTGAACTCTAAATTCAATCCAAGTACCTCTTCTTCATTAAAGCTTGTGAGAATATCCTTTGTGTACTCATGTAGCTATATTTGGATTTTGACTCTATAATATTTATTACAGGACCCGGTGTGAGAGCTTAGTGGCTAAATCCTTTCCTTGCATGTGCCAGGATCCCATATGGGTGCCAGTTTGTGTCCCAGCTGCTCCACTTCCCATCCAGTTCCCTGTTTGTGTCCTGGGAAAGCAGTAGAGGATAGCTCAAGGGCTTGGGACCCTGCACGCATGTGGGAAACCTGGAGGGAGTTCCTGGCTCCAGGCTCCAGGCTCCAGGCTCTGGATAAATTTAGCTCCAACCATTGCAGCCAGTTGGGGAATGAAACAATGGATGACAATCTTTCTCTCTGTCTCTCCTTCTCTTTGTAAATCTGCCTTTCCAATAGAAGTAAATAAAATCATTTAAAATATATATTTATTACATTGTACTTCAATTTGTCTATCACATATCTGTTTCCCTAAATAATCTGTGGATCAAAGAAGTCAAGCTATGTAATATTTTATATTTGCATAAAGTATATTTTATGAAATCTATTTTATATTTGCATAAACAATTAAAAATGACTTTTTCATTAGTGTTAGTTTAGTATTTATTCATTTAATGCACTTCTGAAAATTGTATGTATAAGTTTTTACACAAATACATAAACAGATGGGGCCCGGCGGCGTGGCCTAGCGGCTAAGGTCCTCGCCTTGAACGCTCCAGGATCCCATATGGGTGCCGGTTCTAATCCTGGCACCTCCACTTCCCATCCAGCCCCCTGCTTGTGGCCTGGGAAAGCAGGAGAGGACGGCCCAAAGCCTTGGGACCCTGCACCCGTGTGGGAGACCCGGAAGAGGTTCCAGGTTCCCAGCTTCAGATTGGCGCAGCACCGGCCGTTGCAGCTCACTGGGGAGTGAATCATCGGACGGAAGATCTTCCTCTCTGTCTCTCCTCTCTGTATATCTGACTTTGTAATAAAAATAAATAAATCTTAAAAAAACAAATACATAAACAGACAAGCACATAATTTAAAGAATAGGAACATTATTCTATGGTGCTATGCCAGTGACTGTAGTTAACATGAGTCTCCAAAGAAAATACAGCTCAATACACTATGATGTGCTGTGTTTGCTCATGTAACACCTAAACTTAAAGATTTCATAAAATACAAAAACTGATGTTTATCTTCTTAATCAAAATTCACTTTTCTTCAGGTTCTTTTTTTTTTTTTGCACATATTACCAAGAACTCACAACATGAATAGTCCTATTATTCTTAGCACATAATTTTCTTTCTGAAAATACTTAATTTCTAGTAAGATTTAGCAACGCACCGTCTTATGCTATTTCAAGTACACTGCCCTTCCAATTTACAAGGAGACTTTGAAACTGTGTAACTCTTAAGATGATAAAGAAATTCAATCCTCAAAGATACATTTGTGAGTGTGTACTGAGGCTGTTTATGAGATCATAAATGCTGCCTGTTTCTATGAAAGCTGAATCGGGTTTATAAAGAGCTATGCCATGACAACCACCCAACACTTCAGAGCTACTGTTCACTGTTGCCGTTCAGAAGGTTAGCTATGAAAATAATTAAGCAGAAAACTTGTTACACAAGAATTCCAGCTATACCTTTTTGAAGTTTCTTGAAAAAGAGATTCACAATTCTGATGACAGGTGTTTGCCTTTCCTGAAGTAACTTTCTTTTCAAAAGCCTAAAGGCATAAGAAAGAAAAATTCAGCCCTGATTTTAGGAACATACAACTCAAACGTATAGGATGGCTGCATCTTCCTGGAGAAGAGCTATAAGGTTTCCAATGAAAGCACTAAAACCCAAACCACAGGCTCCGAGTTCTACCCCTGGAAAATCACTTCAATTCTGTTTCCTCTCGTAACCACTGCTCATATCTATCAAAAGAGAATGCACAGGACTATGTATGCTCAAAGTCCAGTTCCCACTGAATTTATATTGCTTCTGCATCATCTTAAGATTAAAAACTAGTGTGTCAAGTCTCATTACATCAGGGATTGTTTGTACACGGCTGTATACAATTCATGGCCTCAGGCATCCACTTGGGGTATAGGGCTGTGTCCCACGGAATACAGGACTACTGCACTGGTTCATAAACTCTGAAGCTATTATTTGATGTTCACAAATATGATGTGTTTTACTTTCCTTGTGAACTAAAAGTTTAGCATTATATAGGAGCCTCTTCATGCCTAATTAATTTTGTGTTTAAGTCTCTGATATTACCACAACTGTAACAGCTCTTTTCTTAAAAAAATATTTTATTTTTATTGGAAAGTCAGATATACAGAGAGGAGAAGAGACAGAGAGGAAGATCTTTTGTTTGTTGATTCATTCCCCAAGTGGTCGCAATGCCGGAGCTGTGTTGATCCAAAGCCATGAGTCACGACCTCTTCGGGGTCTCGCACGCGGGTGCAGAGTCCCAAGGTTTTGGGTCATCTTCCACTGCTTTCCCAGGCCATAAAATGGGAAGCAGAGCCGCTGGGAATAGAACCGACGACCATATGAGATCCCAGCACATGCAAGCTGAGAACTTTGGCAGCTAAGCCACCATGCCAAACCCAACAGCTCTCTTTTGTTAGTGTGGCTTTATGCACACCGATTTAGTTGTTTCACTTTTAAATATCACTCTATAAAGTCTTTCCTAAGATTCCACCTCATTATATTACATAGTTGACTAATAAAATAAGATGAAACAAGCTCTAGAGTTGGTCCTAGTTCTGAAAAAACAGTTTACCAACATTGATCAACCAAAATAAAATTCCCTAAAAATAAACTGCAGAATAATTAGAATTGGAATGGTAAGCCTGTTGGAAAACCTGAGATGGAGGAAAAGTGCAGCAGTGTTATTACACCAATATGTCTCCTACATGCTTTTTAAAAAGTCATTTGGACCCGGCACGATAGCCTAGCGGCAAAAGTGCTTGCCTTACAAGCACCAGCATCCAATATGGGTGCTGACTTGTGTACCAGTGGCCCCGCTTCCCATCCGGCTCCCTGCTTGAGGACGGCCCAAAGCCTTGGGACCCTGCATCCGTGTGGGAGACCTGGAAGAGGCTCCTGGCTTTGGACTAGCTCAGTTCTGGCCATTGTGGTTACTTGGGGAGTGAATCTGGACAGAAGATCTTCCTCTGTCTCTCCTCCTCTTTCCAATTTAAAAAAAAAAAAGTCATTTGATTAAAACTCATTATTTTAAAAACTGGTATCACCTAAGAAGTTCTAATACAATTTAAACCTAAGACATCTTTCAAGTCATGCTTCAAATCAGCATGATTATAGTTTTCAAAGAAGCAAACTGTTCAAGATGACTGCAATTCAAATGGAAGGCTTGCCTGGGACTCTAACATATCTCCGGTTTAATGATATGTGATCTGGCTAACATGAGTCAAGAAGTAACAAGCAGAAATACAATAAATTGTCAACATGCCAGGTCATTTAGAGATGGCTCACTGAATCAAATTAATGTCAAATTTTAAAGTCTTTGGTTATTTTTTCCTGAGAAGCCTAAATTGTCTACATCACATCTACCAAGGATTTCAGATGATAAAGTGAAAACAGTAATCAAAAGGTCTCTGGTCTCCTCTGTGACTACAGAGCTGTATGAGTATGAGCAAGCTATTAAGCTTTCTGGATCTCACTTTCTACACTCTCCTTAAAGAGAGTACTGAAATTAAAAAAAAAACATATTTAACTATCTAATCACCTATAAACCTGAGTTCAGCAAACACCTACAGGACAGCAACATCTGAAAGGGCATGAAGAATCCACAATATCAAATTGTTCCATGAAAAACAAAAAAGTAAATCTGACAAAAGAAAAAACAGCTAACTTTCACAACATACAAAAACAAAGACCCTACAATTTTTTTAAATGACAAACTGCATTCTCAGTTCTAGAATGGAGGTGAGTTACAATTAATTAAGGGACATTCTGTGAGGCTGCTTACTTTCAAATCTTTTGTATTCAGGTTGAAGATCAATATGATCACAGAAATATATCAAAAAATGATCAGAGAACCCAACCCAGTACCAACAGCCAGCGCATCCCAGTCAAATATGTGATGCTGACCTTGATGTGTCCTCCTTATGCCTAAGAGAGGAGTAGACAGAACTCAGCAGAAGAGAATCACCCATCTATAATGCTGTTTTAAAGCAGCGCTCTTGGAGGTTCATATTGGGATGCAGCAGGTCAAATAACCACTCGTACATTCCCATTTCACAACACAAAGTCACTTCTAGTCCCAGCTATTTGCCTTCCAACCCATCTCCCTGCTAATGTCGCTAGGGAAAGTGGAAGATTACCCAGGGGCTTGTGTTCTTGACACCCAGGTGGGAATCCTAGGTGTTGCAGTCGTTTGGGTAATGAATCAGCGGATGAACCATCTCTTTCTTGGGCCTGGTGCAATGGTCTAAATCCTCAAGTTCCAACTGCCTGGATCCCAAGTGCTGGTTTCTGTCCCAGCTGCGCCACTTCCCTTCCTGCTCCCTGCTTGTGGCCTGGGATAGCAGAGGAGGATGACCCCAAAAGCCTTGGGACCCTGCACCTGTGTGAGAGACCCAGAAGAAGCTTCTGGCTCCTGGATAATGATGAGCTCAACTCTGATCATGGCAGCTACTTGGGGAGTGAACCAACAGATGGGAGATCTGTCTCCCTGTCTCTCCTTTCTGTAAATTTTCCTTTCCAATAAAAATTAATTCAAAAAAAAAAGAAAGATCTCTTTCTCTATCATTCCCTTTCTCTTTTACTATAAATAAGAAGAAATTTAAAATGTTAAAATGAAAATTTAAATAAATAAAATGTGATGCCGTGAAAACAGCACTCTTACCTGTCTTCAGTGAAGGTGACAGTTGAACTGGGGAAATGGAGGCACTTTTTTTAAATCTCCATTGCTGCTGCAACTCACAGGAACTGTGTGTATTGTCAGCACCACTGGGGAAGTCTCAGAGCTATAGTTCACCAAATGAGAGAAAACACACTCCCTTTTTTAAAAACCTATTTATTTTTATTGGAAAGGCAGATTTATACAAAGAACGACAAAGAAAGATCTTCCATCCACTGGTTCACTCCCCAGATGGCCTCAATGGCCAGAGCTGTGGCTGATGGAAGCAGGAGCTTCCCTGGGGTCTCTCACATGGTACGCTCTTCCCTGTTCTGTGCTGTAACTCGGGGAGCACCTCCACAGAGAGGTCAATGTTAGCAGGTTTTTCGACAGGCTTTTCAGTCCTCTGCTTTTCCAAGGTTTGGAAATACTGCATTATGATTGTCTCTACCAATGAAAACACTTATCATCAGCAGATTTAACAGTGCTTTATAGTTCCTGTGAAATCCATTCCCTCTATTAGTAACACAAAATAAAACAAATGCCAAAGGGGAAAAAAAAGAACAGTAAAATTTCTGGAGTTGCAAAGCTCCACTCTTCCCAATTCTCTGCGTTGGTCATCTCCAACATTCAACGCATAGAGAAGTCATTGTGCTGAGGGAAAATTCAAGATACCTACTCCCTTGAAGAGAGTTCAGGCACTGGCTAAGAGTTTCCACCTCCGTTAACAGGGAATGCTGTTCTTCAAGTTTACCTTTGATTTAGGAGTCTTTTTCTGACTTGATGAAGGCAAATTCAGTTTCTTTGCATCATCTTCTTCATTCTCTTTTCCTAAACAAATAGAAGGGGCAAAAACTAATCAAATGAAAAACTTCACCCTGGTTATTGGGGATCACCACAACTAGGCCATGGCACCCACTGGTGTGTGTGAGGACCAGACCTGTGGTGGGCTGAGCTAGGCTGCTGGGTTGCAGCACACACAAATTTACATGAGATGGGGCTGGGGTAGAACTGATCAGGCAGTTGGATTCACGGGTATGTGCATTGGCTGGTGAAGGTGATGTACCTTTCCTGACCCTGCAATGGCTGATGCACTCACAGAGAGTCAAGGCTGAGGTCACCCCAGGCAAGGTTTCTTGAAGGACTCACCAACTAGATGAACTCAACTGAACTCAAACCCCGGCCACAGGGAAAATCACAACATATGTGGTATGACCGTAGAATGCATGTGTTAGGACTGGCCTCCTCAGTTGTTTGTGCCTGTGCAATGGACAGCATGCCCAGAGTGCCTCGTCAGAGGATGCAAGGCAGAAGAGGTAAGTCAACCTTTGCAACATATCTGGATCTGTGGATACACTAAGGTGGACCTGGTCAACCAACAGACCTTGGAAAGATTTTCTCAATGCTGCTGCCATGAAGCTAATGATGTTTTAGAACTATTAAAGCCACTCAACAGACATCCTCAGAACACTCTTCCCCGCATCAGGGTCTCTCAGGCATCATCAAAGGAGCGTCCACTATCTCTGGGTGCTGATGTAGTTTGACAGCAAAGAACAGTCCCCTCCTCTTCCCCAATCCTATAGATACAGGAGGAATAAAAATCGAAACATTTGTCCCATCCACCTTCCTCATACACTGACCCTATCCACCCTAATTGGAGGCCCCCATGGGAGTATATCCCTCAACTATGAAAACAATAAACAAAATGAGTTAAAGACACTTGTCACTTCCATGCCTCAATAAAGAAGAGGAAAGAAACTGTAGAGAAGGGAGAGGGCATTAAGGACAGGACAGAGGGGAAGGGGCAAGAGGAGCCAAAGAAAGGAAGACTGAAGCCAAGGATGCTTGTGATGGAGACCAGACAATGCTGACGGGGCTTCTGGGAGGAGCGGGCATTAGCACTTTCACAGATGCCTTACAGAGGCACACACTCTGAGTTCATATCTAAGAAACCTACAGGAGTATGTGGCAGATTATAAGGTCATTTTTACAGTATTATTGTCTTCTTTATGCTTTTGTGATTTTTTTTTACTTCCCAAATTCTTCACAGTAAACCTGTTATAATTGGGGGGTGCAGAAGAAGAGTTTATTTCAAAGAACTAAAATCAAACACTACAGTCTGATTCTGTAGTGTGCAGCAGCTTGTTAGAAACGCAGAATGGATGACTCCGTGCTCTGGAGCCTGCGCATCAGACTCCGCAGGATAACAAACCTACCAGTGGTCCCTGTGTGCAGCAAGAGCCGAGAGCATTGCTCCGCCTCCTCCCACTCCCACACCCCAAACTGTGGACCTCAGCAGAACCTACCAGATTCTCTTCTAACCTCCTCGGGTGAAGACATGCTGTCCCCATAGCCCGAATCAGATGGGAAACGGCTTCTGCAGATACTGAGCCTCAGTGTCCTGCTGTCGACAGGCAGGAGGTTTGATCAGTATCCCAGGAGCCAGCGCACAATTCTTCACCTGTCCAAGCACACAGAGATACTCTATTAGACAACTGGAGTTTTCCATAACCTTAGTGTATGACTCCCCATGAACCCAGCCACCACAACTGTCATTCAGCATCACACCTACGTTGAGCGAGGTGCTAGCAATTCAATACTAAATATATAAAAATCAGTTAGAGTCTGTCTTCAAGAAAACGACATGTAATTGTTCACGTTCACTCAATTTACAAAAGGGTATTACATAGGAAAGCATTTTCTCTTTTCTGGCTTCCACAATTACATTGCACTGCTCCCGGCTTAACCTGAAATATTTTATCTCTGGAGATCTACCTACAATTGAAACTGAGTTTGCTGTGATCTTAATGTATTGGCATAAAACAGATATTTTAAAACATTTATTTTATGATACAATTCCATAGCCTCAGGGATTTCCCTGCCTCCCCTTTCCGAATTCCTCCCCCCACTTATTTCTGCTATATTATTAAATAGTATAGTCTTCAAAAACAGTAGCAAGTACATAGTTCTGCTATTTAAGCGTATCCTGACATTGTAGTGTGGACGAGTGCAGTCTAGCATCCTATTGTGAAGCCATCTTTAACAGGGTCATTGGGAGGCCATCTTTGATGTGGCAGTAGAGTTGCACACTGTAGTGTATCTTCACTTCTCGATATGATAGTCTTTGTTATGCAGTTCCTCCGGATGACAATGTGTACATGCATGGTTACCTATATATTACTGATGTTGTAGTTTGCATGAAAGTTGCCTTTTATCAGAGAGGACACATATTTGTCCTTTCAGGATTGGTCTATTTCCCTAAGCACAATGTTCTCTAGTTAGGACCATTTGGTTGTAAATGGTAGAATTTTGTTCTTCTTAATGGCTAAGTAGCATCCCACAGAGTACAAGTACCACAATTTCTTTTCTTTTTTTAGTAACTTATTTTAATTTTATTTTAGATGATGTTTACATAGTTGATCAGGGTGGCAAGAATCCAAGGTTGGAGAAAAGTGGGTGTGATCATTGTTTCCAAATCTTCTATTTCTTCTTCCTGTTTTGGGGGGAGGTTGGAGATAAGGAGAGGAGCCATACCCAGCCTTCCAACCACCCCAGTGTCTGGGGATGGGGAACAGCCACCCGATATCAGCCCAGGGTCTTGATATAGTGCATGCTCTGAGGGTTCTACCCAGGTGGTTACAATAGTTCTGAAATGTCGATCTTGCCGATCCATGGATGAGGAAACCCTTCCAATGTCAATTGGCTGGCACAATAGACCCTAGAGTCTCCATTTGCCAAGATGTTTGCGATCATTGTTTGGCTGGGGTAGTTGTCCTTGTTCTGTTCTCCTTCCTCTGCTATGGTGCCAGATGTTCTCTGCAAGCCTCAATGGGCTGCATATCCTCCATGCACATCTGGACCAGCCATCCACTTCTGTGTCTCTTCCACTGAGGAAGACCAGTTCTCACCGGCAGAACCAAGGACCAGGGCCTGGCCACCCAGGGCTCACTGGACCCCTGCCCCCAGGATTCATGGACCCAGCACCCACTGCCCTAGACTGGCATGGCTCTTCTCACCTTGGTATCCACCAGCTGGTGCTTCAGCTTGGCTCAGTCCAACCTGCTTTTAGTTCTAGCTCATGCTGATGCAGCTTAGCCCAGTCCAGCCAGTCCCCAGTCCCAGCCCAAGAACTGACTGGTGCTACAGCCCAACTCAGCCGCTCCTGCACCCCGTCCTGGTTCTCAGATTTGTCAGTGACTGTTATGAACTGGTCAATCTGGCCTGCCCCCAGACCTGACCCACATGTATGCCAATAAATATAACCTGGCTTGGTTTGTGCTGCTCCTTGCCTTGCTTCTTGCGCTCACTTGCAGGGACTGAATCCTGACCAAGGAGTTCCCCAAGCTCCTTTATCAGGTCTCCTCACAGCACCAGATCTTGCACACACCAGTGGGTCCTTGGCCCAGTTGACTTTACCTCTTGTTCTGGTTCTTACTGTTGGGTGTTGCAGCCCAGCCACAACTGGCCCAGACACAGCTCTCATGTAGACAGCCTAAGTCGAGTCCGAGCCCAGCCTGTACTACACGCCCCCCTGGCTCTCACTAGTAGCAATGGGTGCCAGAGTTTAGCCCAGTGAGGTGCGCTCCAGACCCAGTCCACACGCATGCTAAGCTGTTCCTGATTGACTCACGTGCTGGTTAGTGTCATGGACAAGCCTCATAGTACCCATTCCCTATTCAGGCTTTCACTGGCAGGTTCCGTGAGCTAGCCTTAAATTACATGGTCTTGTATATGGAAGTCCCTCAGGAGTCACTTCTCATCTAGGAGCCTCTTCGCCCTCACCTATCCCACCCCTCCATAACTCCCTCTAAGCTCACATCCAAAAGTGCCCAGAGCATACCACCAGGCAGCACTAGTAGGGCTTCACTTGGACACCAATCCAGCACCCATCTGCTGCCACCTCAGAGATGGTGAGAGGCCCCCCAGATGCATGCCTGCCCACCTGCTGCTCCACAAGCGTTTCAGAAGTGCCCGAGCCTATGCGCCCACGCCAGTTTCTTTATCTACTCCTCTTTCGACGGGCATCTAGGTTGTTTCCATGTCTTCACTATTGTAGATCGTGCTGCTGTAAATATAGGGTTACAAATCCCTTTCTCACAAGCAGATTTTACTTCCTTTGGCTATAGTCTCAGAAGTATAATAGCTGGGTCATGCAGCAGGTCAATGTTCAGTTCTCTTAGCACTCTCCAAACTGACTTCCATAGGGTTTGTACTAGCCTACACTCCCACCAACAGTGAAGGAGGCCAATGCCATGGCTCAACAGATTAGTCCTCCCATCTTATGTGCCAACATCCCATATTGATGCTAGTACATGTCCTGGCTCTTCACTTCCCATCCAGCTCCCTGCTTATAGCCTGGGAAAACAGTGAAGGAACAAGCAAAGCCTTGGTTCTCTGTACCCACATGGGGGACCCATGAAAAGCTCTTGGCTCCTGGCCTTGGATCAGCTCAGCTGCAGACACTGCAGCTATTTGGGAAGCAACCCAGTGGATTAAAGATCTTTGCCTCTACTTCTCTTTGTAAATCTCCCTTTCACATAAAAAAAAAAAGAATCTCAAAAAAAAAAAAAGACATATGTTAAAACTTTCAGACATAGGGTCTGGCATGGTAGCCTGGTGGCCAAAGTCCTCACCTTGCCTGCACTGGGATCCCATATGGGCACCGGTTCTAAGCCTAGCTACTTCCCTTCCAGCTCCCTGCTTGTGACCTGGGAAAGCAGTAGAGGATGGCCCAAAGCCTTGGGACCCTGTGCCAGCATGGAAGACCCAGAAGACGCTCCTGGCTTCTGACTTTGGACTAGCTCAACTCTGGCTGTTGCAGCCACTTGGAAAGTAAACCAGCAGATGGAAGATCTTTCTCTCTGTCTCTCCTTTTCTCTGTAAAATTTCACTTTCCAACAAAAAAATAAATATATCTTTTTAAAAAACCTTCAGGTGTAGGAGTATAAGAAAAATCATTGAAGAAGTACAATTAAGGCAAAAAAAAAAAAAAAAGACAGGTGACCTGTGCCTTCCATGTTGTATAATAAAGGCAAACCATCTCAAAGAGTATGTAGGGAAACTGTACTCAATTCAGCTCATGGCTTACTATTGACTGGAATTCCTTTTAAAAAGTGTAAATACAGGGTCTGTCTAGTGATGGCACAAGTAATCCCTGTCTGATAGGAAAGATAATATCAAAGACAGTATCATCCATAACCTTGTCATGCATTAACTGGATTTTTAAATTGAGTATTAATTCAAAATACCAATAAAAGCCTGGATATTCGAAATGGCCTTTGAATTACCTCTGTCATCTTCCATGTTCTTTCATTAATAAACTGAATACAACCTTTAATGTATTTTCATTTCAAATTTGTATGAGGCGCATTTTTCATTTTATGACAGTTCTACTTTAACAACGAAAAAGAAACATTTTTGTTTAAAAACATGTGCCTGCAGAACAGAGCTGAGACGGGCCCATCAGGGGTTCTAGCGGGTCACTCTGACTGAGCTGCAGCTCCTGCAGGTATATGTGAGGGCTGAGCATGTCGTGGGCAGAGTCAGGCTGCATAAGAGACAGGGTGGGAGACAGATCTGACCCAGCAATTACAACTACCAGTGTGTATATAGGTTGATGTGGGTGACAGACCCCATACTGGCTAGCAAACACAGGAGTCAGGTCAGGGATCACCTCAGAAGAGGTTTCTTTGAGGATCCTCCCACCCGCAACTAAACCTCTGGACTCAGAACTCCAACCATGGGGAAAGTCGCAGGACCTGTGGTCTGATCATTGAGTGCATGTGGCACCACTGGGCCTCCTCAGTGGCTTAGACGAAGCAGTGGATGGCATACCCAGATGCACATGAAGGATCTGGCAGTCCACTGCAGCCTGCAAAAGACATCAGGTACCAAGCAGAGGAAGAAGGGTAGAACAAATTGGTCAACTACCTCAGCAAAGCTTGACAGCAAATTCTGGGCAAATGGAGACTCTAAGGTGGACTAAGTCAGCCAATGGACCTTGGAAGGATTTCCTCAGCCTTGGATCAGTGAGATCAACAGCATGTCAGAACTATCAAAACCACTTGAGCAGAACCCTCACAACATGCTCCACATCAGCGACCCTGGGATGACACTGGGTGGCCGTTCTCCATCCCCAGGTACTGAGGTGGTTGGGAGGCTATGGGTGCAACTTCTCCCCTATCTCACCCCTTCCCCAGATAGATGAAGAAGAAACAAACTGTGGAAACAATAGTCTCACCCACTTTCCCTCGATGCTAGACCCTTCCCACCCTAATCAACTATGTAATCACCAAAGTGAAATCAAAATACAAACAAACAAAAAAAAAAACACCCTGTGCCTGATCGTGAGGGGACAGACTTCAGAGGTAAACCTTCCCTAGAAGGAGTCTTGCGAAGTCAGAGATCTCAAGGGCCACTGAGAACTTCTAAGATTGTCACGCTTCTCCTCCTAACTGCATGACTAGAAATAGTTAAAACAACCATTGTAATTAGAGACTACTGCAATGATTCTATCAAATCATTTTAAGATCATTTAAAAATACTTCTGCAGAAGAAAAAATACAAAATAAATTTAAAAAACAACTTCTGGGTAACTAGGTAACTCTCCTACCTCTTTCAATACAAACTCTGCTTTCATCAAATGATTGTGGCTGGGCCCTCTACCCTGATGACTTATCCTCTTTATATAAATACACACACACACACTTACACACATCTCTGGCACACTGATGAGTGGAACAAAATTGACGTCAATCCATACCAACAGTGTCCAGCTTCGAGTCTTCCATAGAATTCAGCAGCGCTTCCAGAGCAGACAGCTTTGATCAGAAATGCACACTCCCTGTTGGGCATTTGAACCACCATCAGTGCCAACAGGCACGGATTATCCTACAGAAACACAAGAATCAAGCGGTACCAGCTTCTCTCCCTGTGCATGGCGTGCAGTATGTCTCAGAACCAACCAACCAACCAGCATGGATTGCTGACTAAGATGATTAAGATGATTTACACTTAACTGAGTTTTTGAGCTAGAGTTACTGTAGTGACTATGTAACTTTATGAGATCATAAAATTTGCCATCAGCCAATATGTAATCAGCATCTGAAGAGCCAATATAAGACCTACAAAGGTAAATTCCAATAAAAGTGGGAAGGGGAAGGAAACATGGGGGGAGGGGAAGGAGAGGAGACACAGGGGAAGAAGGAACGCATGGAGGGAAGGCAAAGACAAAGAAAGAAATGAAAAGATTAATCCTGGGAAGGAATAAATAAAACATCTTAATTTATGGAGCTAAGATTTTGTAAATAATTCTGTGTCACCAAAGCTGATTTTCATAGAAGATAATCTGCTTTAAAAAACAACTTCCAAAAGGTCATGGAAAGTGACCCACTGGCATACATTTGGCATGGGTCGGGGGCAGACCATGCTGAATCAGTTCACGTCATCCACTGGAAAATCTGAACACTGGAACAGAGTGTGGGTTGAGCCAGGTTCGGTTGCGACAAAAGCAGTACACAACACGGAATGCCAAGGTGAGGTTCCCTGTGCCAGATGTGACCGCAGCACCCATCCAGCACATGTGAGAACCAGGAAGGAAGGGGAGAGAACCTGCAGGGGAATAAGGGGTGGTTCCCTTGCTGGACAGCTACTCCCACTGGAGAGCGTGAGCTGGGATGGGGGTAGACCAGACTAGGCAGGGCTACAACACCTGTGTGCCTCATGCGGACCAGATCAGGGAAAAACCAGGCTGGGTGGATTATTCCTACTGGTGCAATCTACAATTAGAGTGGGTGAGGGTTGTTGGGGCTTAGCCACAGCATTAGCTGGCAGAAGCTGGCACTGGGGACTAGTTCTGTCCAGTTAAACCACAGAACCACCTGGAGAGTGCATAATCTGGGAGTGGGAGTGGCCTGGGAGGGAAATAGTGGGCTCCTCCCTCTTAAGTTACCACCCCCCATGGGAGGGCATGAAAACTAGGACAGGGGATGGGGTGGCTAGACAGAGAGACACCCAACAACATCCGTGAAGGCTGGATAGTTGAACTGGTTAGATGGAACAAGGTTTTAATACCCACTGACATGTATGAGAGCAGAAGCGGATGTGGGACACACTGGACTAGTCTGCCACACATACTGGCAAACCAGGGCAGTGGGCGGGCCTGGTGGGGGTTATTGTGGGTCGCTCCGACTAGGCTGTAGCTCCCACTGGTTTATGTGAGGGCCGAATATGTGCTGGGCAGAATCAGGCTAGACTGCAAACACCCATTGGTTCCAGTGGAAGACAGGGATGGAAACAGAACCAACCCAGCAACTGCAACCACCAGCTGCTTGGGGCAATGGACTGTGCCAGGCCCTGTGCTTGCTAGTACATGCAAGAATCTGGTCTGGGAACACTTCAGACAAAGTTTCTTTGGGGATCCCCCCAACCGAGCTTCCAGACTCAGAACCCTAACCATGAAAAGACAGAGGACAGAACAAGTCAATCAACCACCTCAGCTATATGTTGGCAGCAAAATACTGGGCAAACGGAGACTCTATGATGGACTATGTCAATCAGTGGATTCTCCAACGACCTCATTGTGCTTGGAGTGGTGAGAGTGGCAGCAATTCAGAACTGTTGAACTATCAAAACCACTTGAGCAAGACCCTCGGAGCATGCCCCACATCTGGGACCTGGGATGGGTGGGAGACTGGGTGGGGCTTCTCCCTTAAAATCCCCTTTTACATCAGATATATTAAGGAAACAATACAGAACTAATTGTCTTGCCCATCTTCCTGTAGTGCTTGAACCTTTTTACCCTAATTATGTCAAGATTGTCAAATAAATAAATAAACAAATATTGGGAAAAAAACGGAAAGAAACACATAGAAACAACTATGTAAAAACTTCAAGTTATGAGTGAAAAGTCTAAACATCCATGACCAACCACAGAATGACGGCACACAGGCCCCTTGCCCGTGTTGGCAGCAGGCTCACTGAGGATTATGGGAGTCCGCTGGATGAGTGCAAGATCAAAGTCGCAGAAGCACTGAACGCTACTTCAACAACGCGCACTCGCCTGCCACCCAAGCCCGACTGCAAGCAGACACTTTTTCAGTTATTAGAGTTCTATCATTTAAAATGATCATTTCAGATATGTTTTCAGTGTGACCCTGAATATGTCTGCTGCTTAGGTGCCAAGACAAACAATCTGTGACTGATTGCTTCATTCATGCCAGAAATTTCCTTGGTGTCTCCTCTCCAACTCCCTGGACCTCAGGTCAATCAATCAATCAAGGCCATCTATCTGTCCTTCCCTTCTTCCTTCTCTCACTCTTTCTTTTTGTCTGTCTCTATCTCTCCACAGCTTAAATAAATAAATAAATAGTGAGAGGGAAAAAAAAGTACACTCAGCAGGCCCACTGCTACTCTACTCAGAAAACCCTGCTAGCACAGTTGGCCCTTGATTGACATCTGGGAACTTGACAGGTCAGACAGCGGCACAGGCTGATGCAAAACTCAGTATCTACATGAAAGGCTCAGTGCACCTAGACTGCACAGCGCATGGCCACCTGATGTCATCCCAGGGTCCCTGATGTGGAGCATGTTGTGAGGGTTCTGCTCAAGTGGTTTTGATAGTTCTGACATGCTGTTGATCTCACTGATCCAAGGCTGAGGAAATCCTTCCAAGGTCCATTGGCTGACTTAGTCCACCTTAGAGTCTCCATTTGCCCAGAATTTGCTGTCAAACTTTGCTGAGGTAGTTGACCAATTTGTTCTACCCTTCTTCCTTCCTGCATCTCAGAGACTGCCATCAGTCACACCGACACTGTGGGCCCAAATGCCTGACTCCTCCAGTGAGGACCCAGAACTCACAATCTGCTATGGTAGGTAGCCGGGGCAGGAATCAAGTGCATCCCGTGTGTGAGTGCACTGGAAGATGATGCGGGGAAGCCAGTGTGATTGCCCTTTCTTTAGCTGGCTTTGTACCCTTTCCCTGTGATAAGTCTTAGCCATGAAAGCACCAAATACTTAGCTTTGTTAAGTTTCCTAGCCAACACTGAGCCTGTGAGAAGCCATAAACAGCCTTGAAAGACCATGTTTCCACCTAGCCTAGAAACCACATTGCAGTTCTCACGAGCAGCCTCTGCTTCATTATAACTCACCTTAAGTTGCTGTCTCACACTTTTCCAGGAGAGAAGAAATCTACACAGCATTCCCTGCTCATCCTCCCTGGGCAATCACAGAACAGTGAATTCTGCAAAAGAAAGAAGGAATAACTGTACAATGCATCAACATTTTTGCCGCAAACAACCCAGCATCAGAGGCTTGCCTGTATCTGACCATTCTTGTTAAACAGTTTTAAAAAGTAACATTTAGTATTTTCTTAGTATAAAAGTACACTTCTCCAACAAAATTTAACTTGTTCTGCTGTTGTGAAGAGAGGGAGAGTTATAGAAAAATCTGCCCCCTAATGTGCATATATTTTTTGTCTGAAACAGGCAAAAAAGATCATGTAACCAGGGACGATGTCAACCCAAACTGAAACATCTTTGTTTCTTCTAGGTCAACTCATGTTATCCTAACATGCCTGTCCTGCCTACTCCCTCAGGAGTGACTCTAATCTAATTCTCTTTATGATATAACCATTTTCGGAACAACCTCCTGAGAAAAACACTAAGTCACTAAGTCACCTAAAGGCAACAATGGTATCTGCATTAAGAGTGTGAAAAAAAAAGAGGACAGATGGTCCCAGTGCAGTAACCTAGTAGCTAAAGTCCTGGCCTTGCAAGAGCCAGAATCCCATATGGATGCTGGTTCTAATCCTGGTTTTCCATTTCCCATCCAGTTCCCTGCCTGTGGCCTGGGAAAGCAGTCGAGGACAGTGCAAAGCTTTGGGATCCTGCAGCTGCATGGGAGAGCCAGAAGAAGCTCCTGGCTCCTGGCTTTAGATTAGCTCCAGCCATTGCTGCGACTCAGGGAGTGAGCCAGCAAATGAAAGAGCTTTCTGTTTTCCCTTCTTACTGTAAATCTGACTTCCAATAATAAATAAATAAATAAAAGGAGAAAAAGAAAGGGAGAAAGGAGAAACCAATTACATCCACAAGCCCATGCATCGCTAAGGCTAACACTATCCTTAATCTTGAGCTATTCAAAATGTGAAACAGGGACCTGCATTGTGGCACTGTGGCTTTAAGGAGAGAAATATGATTATCTTCTGTGCCCATGAAATGTGTCCTTTATATAAATTAATTTTTTTTTAATTTTGCAAATATATCAGCAAAAATTAGAAAAAAAAATGTTTCAAAAGCCTCAGAATCAGAGTTTAAAAAGTTAACTGCCTAATGCAAAGGTAATAATTACACTGTGGGACTTAACAATATATGTCAAGGTAAAGTGGCATCACAGCACAATTGGTGAGATGTGCTGGAATACTAACTAATTTTACGAAACAATCACTAACCTTGATACTAAAACTATCAATATCACAAGCCAGTGTATTCATAATCAAATATTCCCCATAAATACATATGTAAAATAATCCTCAACAAAACAGTATTAGGTAAATTCAATGTACTTCTCCACTTATTTTGGCTTTCTATAATTTCTCTTATGTCTTATACTTTTCCGGGTTCAAACACTGCAGACTCCATTAGGTTTATCATTATGTTTTTCGTGTTTTCAATGATACTTTTTAAGTTTTGATACCCAACTGCTAATTGACAATATAGAGGAATTTTTTATATTTATCTTATTTCTTATGTTTTTGAAAGATCTTATTTATTTATGTATTTATTTATATATTTGAAAAGCAGAGTGAAGACAGAGAGGAAAAGACAGAGAGATATCTTCTATCCACTAGTTTCACTTCCCGAATGACCAGAACATCTGAGTTCAGGAGCCAGGAATTCCACCCAGGTCTCCCACAGGCATGGCAGGAGGCAAGCCCTCAGAGCACCATCGCTGCCTTCCCAAGCACATCAGCAGAGAGCTGGACTGGAAGCTGACTCAGGATCGGAAGCTGGAACTCAAACTGATTCTGCAACAAGTGATGCTGGCATTGCAAGTAGTGGCTTAACCCACTGTACCAAAACATTGGCCCCTCTACACCTTTATTT